>NW_012117243.1:999695-1051383 GCF_000951035.1 Colobus angolensis palliatus
GCCTCCAGCTTTGTTCTTTTGGCTTAGCATTGCCTTGGCAATGTGGGCTCTTTTTTGGTTCCATATGAACTTTAAAGTAGTTTTTTCCAATTCTGTGAAGAAAGTCATTGGTAGCTTAATGGGGATGGCATTGAATCTATAAATTACCTTGGGCAGTACGGCCATTTTCACGATATTGATTCTTCCTATTCATGAGCATGGAATGTTCTTCCATTTGTTTGTGTCCTCTTTTATGTCATCTTTTATGTCATTATATGCCGAGAGATCTGCTGTTATTCTGATGGGCTTCCCTTTGTGGGTAACCCGACCTTTCTCTCTGGCTGCCCTCACCATTTTTTCCTTCATTTCAACTTTGGTGAATCTGACAATTAAGTGTCTTGGAGTTGCTCTTCTCGAGGAGTATCTTTGTGGTGTTCTCTGTATTTCCTGAATTTGAATGTTGGCCTGCCTTGCTAGATTGGGGAAGTTCTCTTGGATGATATCCTGCAGAGTGTTTTCCAACTTGGTTTCATACTCCCCATCACTTTCAGGTACACCAATCAGATGTAGATTTGGTCTTTTCACATAGTCCCATATTTCTTGGAGGCTTTGTTTGTTTTACTTTTTTTCTCTCTAAACGTCTCTTCTTGCTTCATTTCATTCATTTAATCTTCAATTACTAATACCCTTTCTTCCAGTTGATCGAATTGGTTACTGAAGCTTGTGCATTCATCACGTAGTTCTCGTGCCATGGTTTTCAGCTCTATCAGGTCGTTTAAGGACTTCTCTACACTGGTTATTCTAGTTAGCCATTTGTCTAATCTTTTTTCAAGGTTTTTAGCTTCTTTGCAATGAGTTCGAACTTCCTCTTTTAGCTCGGAGAAGTTTGATCGTCTGAAGCCTTCTTCTCTCAACTCGTCAAAGTCATTCTCTGTCTAGCTTTGTTCCGCTGGTGAGGAGCTGTGTTCCTTTGGAGGGGGAGAGGCGCTCTGATTTTTAGAATTTCCAGCTTTTCTGCTCTGTTTTTTCCCCATCTTTGTGATTTTATCTGCCTTTGGTCTTTTATGATGGTGATGTACAGATGGGGTTTTGGTGTGGGTGTCCTTTCTGTTTGTTAGTTTTCCTTCTAACAGTCAGGACCCTCAGCTGCAGGTCTGTTGGAGTTTGCTGGAGGTCCACTCCAGGCCCTGTTCGCCTAGGTATCTGCAGCGGAGGCTGCAGAACAGCGAATGTTGCTGAACAGCAATTGTTGCTGCCTGATAGTTTCTCTGGAAGCTTGGTCTCAGAGGGGTACCCAGACATGTGGGGGTGTCAGTGTGCCCCTACTAGGGGGTGCCTCTCAGTTAGGATACTCAGGGGTCAGGGACCCACTTGAGGACGCAGTCTGTCTGTTCTCAGATCTCAAACTCCATGCTCGGAGAACCACTACTCTCTTCAAAGCTGTCAGACAGGAACATTTAAATCTGCAGAGGTTTCTGCTGCCTTTTGTTCAGCTATGCCCTGTCCCCAGACATGGAGTCTACAGAGGCAGGCAGGCCTCCTAGAGCTGCAGTGGGCTCCACCCAGTTCAAGCTTCCCGGCGGTTTTGTTTACCTACCTCAGCAATGGTGGGTGCCCCTCCCCCAGCTTCGCTGCCGCCTTGCAGTTAGATCTCAAACTGCTGTGCTAGCAATGAGGGAGGCTCTGTGGGCGTGGGACCCTCCAAGCCAGGCGTGGGATATAATCTCCTGGTGTGCTGTTTGCTAAGACCCTTGTAAAAGTGCAGTATTAGGGTGGGAGTGACCTGATTTTCCAGGTGCTGTCTGTCATGGCTTCCCTTGGCTAGGAAAGGGAATTCCCTGACCCCTTGCACTTCCCTTCGGCTCTCACTTGTTGGGCTGCACCCACTGTCCTGCACCCACTGTCTGACATGACCCAGTGAGATGAACCCGGTACCTCAGTTGGAAATGCAGAAATCACCCATCTTCTGCGTCGCTCACATTGGGAGCTGTAGACTGGAGCTGCTCCTATTCAGCCATCTTGGAACTGCCCCCCGTGAGTTTATTTTAATGTTCTTATCTTATGTATACTTAATATTGTATTTCTTGTGTCCAATACAGTTTATGGCCATTATATACATATGCACTCAGTAAATGTTACTAAATGGCTGGCTACATGAGTGATTGCATGAATAATTAACTGTATGAATAGCTTGAAGCAGAAAGAGAAGTCTTCGGGGTAATATAGAACATTTTATGTATTTATAAAATTATGTCCTGTAGCAAAGGGATCAGAATGTTTCCATGAGACTCTAGAGGGAGATCCATGACCATAAAGTAAATCAATAGAGAAAGGGAGGTTGGTTCAATAAAATTTTCTAAAAATTGTTATATATTCAAAATAGAGTGGGCTGAGTTCCCTTTATTTTGTGTGTTCAAGCAGAGATTGAACAATATAATTGTTGAGGTGTTATAGAGCTATAGGGCTGGATTATGTAACATCAAATGCTGTTTTATCTTTAGTCAGCGTATGACTCCATTTAGAGTTTCTAGATACCATATATATGTGTGTGTGTGTATGTATGTGTGTATGTGTGCATATATATATAATATATATATATAAAATTTTGTTTTATTTTATTTTATTTTTTTTGAGACAGTCTCGCCCTGTCTCCCAGGCTGAAGTGCCACAGCGCAATCTCAGCTCACTGCAACCTCCGCCTCTCAGGTTACATATTTTACAATAGTGCATGATTTCACTGTTCTATTACATATACAATTTTTTTCATCCATCCTCTACTGTGTTCAATGTTTAAACATATTAAAACATTGCTAACATTCCAAAGAACCTCTTTTTAAATTTGCTCAGTGACTCATTTCAATGAGTAATAGCTACAGTAACACCAGATTTATGCCTTCCTTGCATGCTCTGCAGATAAGAAATTCCTGGGAAGAGTCTGAGCTTCTTGACTTGGTAAAGCAAGCAACAGAAATGATGCATTCCAAGACATTGCCTTTGGGCCCATCTTTTCCCTTGCAAAATATTTCCAATGACTGTTTTCAAGTTTTAATATTGAAGTTTGCATCACTGGACAATTTTGATATTGCAGTTTGCATTACTGGGCAGTTTTTTCCCCCAGCAAGTGAAATTCAAAATCTCCTAAGTTTGGTACAGCAATGATTTGAAGCGACTGCTCTAACTTTATGCTGAATTATTGACTAACAGGTTAGAAAATCTTATCAGTTGGAAATGTCATGCTTGGAAAGTGATGTACAGAGTAAGTTAAGTAAGTGAAAATCATCCACCCCACTTTGAAAGCTTTAGGGGAGATAGAGTTCTGAGAAAGGCTGTTCATATAGGGCTTTTTCCAGGCAGCACCATGTCCTAATCAGACTTTCTCTACTTTGTATTACTTATCACTACCTACAAGATAAATGCTAAAGTCATCGCCTTTCAGAAGAAGCAGTAGTTTCCCTCCTTCCCAATAGCTCAACGCTTATTTATAAAAATAAAAGCCCCAGAGACAGTCTGAACTTATTTCAAATTAATATTATACAGCAAAGTTTTACTGCAACTGTTCGTAATTTACCTGTCAGAGATTGTGAAAGACATCATTATAATTCCAATCAAAGAATTTTCTTTTGCTTGTGTGTAGAATGATTTCTTCTAGTTTCAATAATGTTTTTGTTAAATCACACAGGGTGAGAAATAATAATAGGATATCGCTTAATTGAATATGTCATCATGACAGGAGGCACAATACTCCATTTTAAACACAACGGTTGCTTGCTGGCTACCAAGTTGGATTGATTGCCCTCATTATGTACATAGCCCGCATTTCCCTTTGCCTGCTCCACCCTCTCCAGCACCCAGCTCCATTGAGCTGTTGAAATCCTGTATTTCAAATTAGCTGTGAACTTGCTCTTCTTAAGCACTGCTGCATTTGCATTGTGTTGGTACTATTTCAAATGCTGAGAGACTGGACAAAGTTCTGAACACTTACATTGAAAGCTATTTTTTAAATAATTTAGCATAAGAATCACAGCCTTTTCACCAAGGTAGCAATTAAGTCATCACCACTACTGGCCCTATAAAAATTGATTAGGGCTGTTTTTATCACCCATACTTTCTCAACTGCTTTCCTGTACAATGTGACACCCAAGTCAGAAATCACACAGGGAAAACTAGTACCAGGAAGAGAGAGAAAAGGTCATTAAATAAAACTTGTATTCCACTAATATTAACCCTGCAGAAAATGACCAGGCAAGTAATGTTTCAGGTACCCATGTAACTATCATTGCTGAAGCCATTTGTCCAGTCAAACATATTTTTCCTATTCAACTGGGAAAAATACACCAACTTGTACTTCAGAGATATCTCATATTTCAGGACAGCTCAGTTGGGAAGACCTTCCCTTGACTATTTTAAAAAATCTTAATTTACTTATGAGTAATATTTATACATATAGTATTTCTGACATGTCATGTCTCCCATCTCCCAATTATCTGTCCTTCTTTCTCTTGCATGGATGTCTCCATCTTATGATTTAACAAACTTCTACTGTAAAATCTGCTTATTATCCTGGCAGGTGTTTTGCTCTTCATAGACCATGACTGCAATTCTCCATTTTTTAAGCTAAGTTCTGTGACTTGCAGGCAGCAGTCAGCAAAGAACATCAGCTGAGGCAGGCCTAGAACTTGTTCCTCATGCTTGGGTAACTTGCAGACATAGCTCCAACTCTGGCCTGACATTTACAATCTCCTTGCAGTGCTGGTGCAGTTATAGGAGGCCTGGGTTCTACTTGCAGAGTGTTTACGATTGTTAATGGCTTGCATTTTGCCACTGAATAAAATTAGACTGTCCCACTGCTTGAGAATATTTCTAAGGATAGCAGCTATCGCCTGGCTGGACAGCGATCGTTCATCTAGAATCACTGTAGTTGTTTTATTTATATTGTATATTTTAATCCTTATTACAGCCTTGCAAAGTGCATACTGTTAACCTCAGTTTTCAGATTGGGAAACTGAGACTGAGAGATGAAAGATCATTTTCCCAAACACTCTAGCAGGAGGAAATGGCCTTTAATCTACAACTGCACAACTCAGTGCTCTCAAAATACAATGAGCACAGGAATCAGCTGGAGACTGTGTTGAAATGCAGATTTTGAAGGTCTAGGGTGGGGCCTGAGACTCTGCATTCCCTAGTGATGTCTTGCTGCTGGTCCCTAGACCACACTTTGCTTCACAAGGGTATAGGTTAGCTTTTATTAAGAAAGGGAAACCTCTAGTGATGAATACCAGAAGAACCGTGAAGGGATGCCATGCATTGGCCCAGGGGACACATCAAATCTTGAATCTCTGATGCCAAACAAGGTACAGGTGGGTTGTGCTGGGAATCATGCCAACCTCCCTGTCCGACAGACATTTTGCTCTCTGCCAGCAAGTTCCTTGGCTGAAATGGGAAATGCACATTTTTCTGGCTAGAATTTGAGACTTTTTCTCTTTATTTTTGTCCCTGAGAATGCCTTACAAGTCCCTCTTCTGCTTACAGATAACACAGTATTTTAAAAGTAGTTATTATATAAAGAAGCTATAACAGAGAAAGTACTGTCCTTGAAGTCAAAAGACCTGGGTCTCCACCTCATTGATGACATTTTCTAACTGTGCAACATATACTTGCACCAAACCTCTCTGGTATCAGTTTCTTCATTTGTAAAGTTGGAGTGAGAAACCTTATTTCATTTAGTGGGAAGTTTGTGGATACTTTTTACATTATTAAAAATTAATTAATTAATTAATTAAAAGTATGTTGCATGGACAAAACCACTTGAGGAAACATTCTGACAGTGTCTATGGGCCGGGCACGGTGGCTCACTCCTGCAATCCTAGCACTTTGGGAGGCCAAGGCAGGCGAATCACCTGAGGTCAGGAGTTTGAGACCAGCATGGTGGTCAACATGGTGAAATTCCATCTGTACTAAAAATACAAAATTTATACGGGTGGTGGCAGGTGCCTGTAGTCCCAGCTACTTGGAAGGCTGAGGCAGGAGAATTGCTTGAACCCAGGAGGCGGAGGATGCAGTGAGCAGAGATGGCGCCACTGCACTCCAACCTGGGTGACAGAGTGAGAGAGACAGTATCTATGAAAGCTAAACCTGTGCCTCATGCCATATGCCCCAAGAACTCCACCCCTGTGTATATTCTTAAGAAAAACTGAGTGCTTATCATGTTCAAGAACCTCCACAGATGCTTCATTCACAGTAGCCAAAACAATGGAAACAACCCAATGCCCACCAGTATCCAAATGGTACCACATGGCAGTAAAATAAAACACCCCCGCTCCATGCAATGACTTGGATAAATTTTATGCACATAAGTTAAGCAAAAAAAAAGCCTGGCTCAAAAGAGTATGTACTATGTAATTCAATTTATACAAAGTTTAAGAAAGCTTGAGACTAATGTGTGCTGATAGAAGTCAGAACAGTGGTTATCCCTGAGTATTGATGGAGAAAGGCATGAAGGAACGTTATGAGGTGTTTAGAAACATTCTGCATCTTGATTTGTATGGTAGTTCTAGGAGTATATACCTATATAAAGTTAATCAAGTCTACATTTATGATTTGCACGTTAGTGGTGTACGAAGGGCAGGGCCTAGACCTAGGCAATATGGGACCCAGGTAATAACACCAGCCAAAAGTCAAGTCTTCTTTTTATTAATCACCATGTCTTTCTAATTCCAAACAATGCCAGTGGTACAATACTTCCTATGGGAGCCAGACAGTTCCCTCTGCCCTGTTTTAGGCATATCACTGGGGCAATTCACTGTAGGCATGCGGCTTTAACAACAAGAAAATGTAGAAAGTGAAGTCACCCATGGATGGATTAATAATAATAGTGTGTCAGGAGCCCAGGATCATGATTTCTCTAATTTTGTGCATGTGAAGTACAACTGAGAAACAAAATAAATGAAATATTACCAACTTAAGGATTTATGATCATTGGAAGACATACTGTATGTATTTTAAATAGTAAACTGCTTATCGATTTTTTGAAAACCAGGAGATTAAAGCTACACTGTTATTTTACAAAGATTTCCTATACCAGTCATTTTCTCTCTTTTTTTATAGACATGATAAGCATACTTGGAAAGGAATAGGTCAGGTAAAAGTCTGCATCGGAATGCCCCACTTTATTTACATATGGAGTCTCATTTGAAGAATAAGTCATGGACTCCCTCCCTAAATAACTTATCTTTGTTGTATTAAGAATTCATACAGATGTGGACAGAGAGAGAATGAGGCGATTTTTGGATTCATTTCTGGGATGCTATTGGCAGACTACCAATACAAGCAGATACCTATTGAGTGCTTATGATAAGCATGAACTAACTCAAGCCTTGCATAAACCCCTTAAGGCAGGGACCATTATTAGCCCATTTTACAGTTGAGGAAACTGAGACACAAAGAGGTAAAGAAGGTGTAACTTTCCCAAAGCCACATAGCTAGCAAGTGCTATAGGCAAGGTTTGAACCCAAACGGTCTGACTCCAGAATCTCTCTTGCTTCACCATTAGGTATCTCCAAAGTCTTCAGGCAGAGGCAACAACCACCATGCAAACTTGAAGAGTTCTTGAACTACTTTTGGGGCTCCTCCTCAATTTCACAGATACACCCTCCTCAGACTCCAGTCCCCAGTATCTAATGCCTGGAGCCTGAGTAGCAGTACGGGATTAAGTGACTTTTTGACTTGTCACCAAGATAAATGGAAGGTTCTGCTCAGAGGCTCTCAACTATTTTGTACTTGCAAAATATTAAACATGTTGTTAGCATATGTGAAAGGATTCATTTGCATGTGGTTCACCTTCAGGTTGGGCCGCTCATTTCCTGAATTGGCTGTCAGCCACCCAGGACAGAGTTTAACAAGAGAAGTCAACCTGCAGGGTGAGGAGGAGCAGGGACTTTGGTGAGAATGCACGGTTCAAATCTGGACTTCTGTAGTTATCTGCTACACGATCTCATGGAAGTAACCTAATGTCTCTGTTCTTCAATTTCCACATCAACAAAACATATTTAATTATAACACCTTCCCTGTGGGGGATACTGGAATTAATTAATTAATGTTTGTAAAACATTTAGATAAATGCCTGGTACATGGTAACCAATATTTTTTTAATGTTGTAACATATGTACCATCTTCTTTGGTATCAGCTTGATATGATGATATTCATCTATTACGCTTAATAAATTATATCCCACCTCACAGAATCTATACAATGTAAAGACAATCTATTCAACTCAACATTTTCCCCTGACAGAACAGACATCATAGCAATGGTATTAAAACTCCAGGGGAGGGAGAAATAATTTTATATATTTATCAAAATTCCATAGCAAACCATCAAGTTTGAGATGCCAGCTGAGCTGGACACAGACTGTCAAGTCCAGAGTGGAGTATTTAGGGGAGATAATTCTGATAAGTCCCACAAGGTTTCTCCTGTCCTAATGTCTGGCTAGACTGTTTGATGCCTCATAGACGTTTGCTTTCAGCCGTCACAATCTCCCTGTAGACATGCCATGCCATTTCTACTTTACCCAAGTCACACCCCAATGCATTCGCAGTCTCTCTTACTCCACTTAGCCTCCACATCCAATTGAGCACATGGGTTCACCCCAGAGTGGTCTCTGGAGTATGTGTGCTCTTTTGCATTCCTGGGGATATATTTTTGCTTCAGTCCTTCCTGTCATCCTTTTCCTGATCTATTTCATCTGGTCTCCTTGCCATTAGTATCTAGACCATTCTCCACTAGTTACGTTCCTTTAAAAAAAAAAAAAAAAAACTCATTATAACATTTTCTAGTAATGTCTAGTATCCTCATTCTTTTGTTTTTCCACTCTTTCATTAAACATTTATTTCTTGAGTCTCTATCATGTGCCAGTTATGACACAAGTTTTGGTGGTAAAGAGGATGCAGGCATGTCCGGGACCTCATGCAAGGTCTCTTCTAGACTAACTGCCATCTTCCTCACTGGTGATGCTCCTCAGGATGCCTGAGCCACGGCCAGGTGTTCACTAAAAAAGGAGTACCCTCTCACTTCCACAGCTTTGCACATACTCTTTCCTCTGCCAAGAATTCCCTTCCATCCCATCTTCATCTGGTAAACACCTCCTCATTCATCAGGGACACAGGGATAGCATTCCTCAGCTATCAAAGCAGAATTCAGATTCCTTCTTCTGTTCCCACAGCTCCCCTAAGGGTTCTTACTACCTTATTTATTATTGATCTTGAAGTAATTGTAATTATTGATCTTGAAGTTGGGAAAGTTTGCAGTTTGGATATTGTCGTCTCTTTGTTTTCTCTATCATTCAGCATGACATTTCCCAACTGAGATATGGAGAAGGGAGGAAAAGTAAATTGCTTTGCTGTTACCATTGTAATCAAGGGGAGTACAATGTCGAAGACAGCAGGTGCCCATCTCCTAGAGATTAGGCCCTTCTGAAGCCCAGGGCCACTTTTGGATACAGGTACATGTGTCCCTAACCTTTCAGCTTCCTGAGGAATTCTTAGGCCAGGTAACTGGAGAATATTCCCAGTCTTCACTTAGAATGTTCTCAGCCAGTCTCTGAGAACAATGGGTTTGGGAAGGAGACCTCATAAGTTAGAATGGTGTATCCTCTACATCTAACACACTCTGTAGTGGAAAGTAGGTGTGTTCAAGGAAATAAGCAACAATTTGAGGCAATATCCATTTTCACCAGGCAGGTAGTACACATGTGGTACAAGCCACAGAAGCTTCCTTTGGCTATGTGGAGAGCGCACATGGAAGGACCAGGGCATTCAAAGCATGTACTTAAGTCCTATGAGTAACAACAAGGCCTCATTCTTATATGGGGGAATAATGCCATATTACAAAAAAAAGAAACAAAACCAATAGAAAAAAAGTCTAGCTATATTTAGGCTTCTCTTAAACCATAAGTGATAGCTATAAACATAAATCACATCAGGTATTCCAGGTTTTGGTATTATTCCAGGTGCAGGTGACTGATAAGTTTAAAAAGAGAAGGTAAGCTCCAAGTGTAAAAAGAGGAAGAGGAGGACGAGCAGAAACACTAATTTACCTTCTTTAAAAGAACAAACCTTATACACCAGTCCCCTGGCTGCTTCTGACCCATCTCTCTACAACCTTTCTCCCTTCCATCTAGCCTTATTTTCCCCAAAAACAATACAATAAAGGGAAAAAGTCATATGTTAGTTGCTAATGCAGCTTTTAGAGAAAGAAAAGCTTTATCTCCCTAACCACAATTTTAAGTCCAAAAACTCTCTACGATCAACAAAATGTCACACAGTTAATCAAACAAGATGGAATGAATGCACTTGTGCTCTGGCCTGAGGGCACCTTCCTTCTAGCCAGTCAGGAAAAGCTGTTGGGATGGGGAGAAGAAAGAGGGTCCAACTGGCCACCTCTGAGCTCCCCATACATCAGGGAAATCCCTGATACCCACAGGAGCTTTGCCTGGCTTGCCTGTAGCATGAAGCACAGACAACTAGAGAGAGCCAATGCCAGGAGCAGCCAATCCTCCTGTGGTTTGGCCTCTGCCCTGCCTGGCCCTCCTCTTCCACCTAATTCCCATAGGCACATCACCTCGTGCCCTGAAATCCCCACTCCTCAAATGAACAACCAAATTGCCCTGACACTGTGTCTTTGTAAAAGCTGTCCCTCCCGGAAGCACACCTCTGTGTGAGTGGGCTATGGAGAGTTGGGGGGCAAGAAAGGGTGACGGGGTTCAAAAGTAAAGTCATCAGAAATAATGAGGCTGTTCCGCCCAGCTCCCCGCCAGTCAGGGGAGCGGAGTGCCCTCTCCAACGGGGTGTCCCAGCTCTGCCACTGAAATAACTGGTCACAGAGAGCGGAAAGCAAATTGCTTTGACAAGGCCGTTGCTGTTGTAAGGGTTCAAGGGTGCCGGCCACTAGGTCAGCGGCTGCCAATCAAGCGGACAGAAAAAGCCGCTCATTGAGCCTGTGATTTCTACCTAGGCCGCAATTATCTCTGACTATTCCTGTACCTCAGCAGCTCCTCTGATTAAACCTGCCTCCCTTTTACATCTCTTTCAGAGTGCGCTTCACACACTAATTAGTTGCCTGCTCTCCACTGAGATGTCAGACCCTCCGTCAATTTATCTCTATTTCAGCCGGCTCAGAGTGACTTCCCCAGTTATCAAAATTTAATCATGCCTTCAAAAATGTTGAAAAGTGGTCATTAGAGGCAAAAGGCCACAGGATACAATATTCATTTTTCTCTATCTTCCAGCCATCCAGCTGGCATCTATAATGGATATCCTGGGGGCTGTGAGAACACGTTGATTTATGCAACCTCGGCCCTCCTCTCACTGTGCTCCACTGGCTGCTTGAGAGAACAGGTTTTAACAAGGTCTGAGGTGGGAGGACATTAATCATGGCAGCATTGTGTGTGGAAAAGGGTGCTGTGTAGTCAAAGAACCCCCTACAGTAGGGCAGTTAGAGGTGTTTTTTTTTTTTTTTTCCTTACCACCTTCTCGGTGATAAAAGAGAGTTTGACAATTGATTAGACCTTTCTGTAACCTTGCAGCCCAGCGAAATGATGAGAGAGAGAAAAGAGGGAGAGAATGATTTTCATACCGATGGTTTTAAATGTGCAATAACTTTATGATTCTTGACTGAAACTGACTATCAAAATCAGTCCCAACTCAATACCATCTAAAAAAGAAGATCATTCGTGGAATAAGAGCCCTTTCGGCCGGATGTGTCAGAGCCAATCACAGGCTCCGGGGTCCCGTGGTGACTGCCGGCCGCCACATACGGTGGGTTCTGATAAAAATCACATCTGATAAATTCACCTCTGCTTGCCTGCTTGGCTGGAAAGAAGGTTTTAGTCAAAAATCAACAATGATGAACTGAAATCTATCGGCAGCTGGGAATTGCTTTTAGCCCTCCCTCTGAGCTCCCCCACTTCACTACTTTGCTTCTCCTTTTGCCTTCCTATATTGTCCCCAAGCCCAAGGAAGCTAAAGGTAGACACTGGGCGGGGCCCTTGCCTCTCTCTGCAGCAGTGGCAGAAGGAGCATCTCTCCTGGCCCCTGACATGCCTGGCCTCGGGCTACCTGCAGCCCTTTTATGGGCTTTTCCTGCTCTGGCTACTGAAAGCAACGTCTCCCAGCACTGCCAAACATGCAAGGTGATTTCTCCACCTTTTCACTTATGGCAGAAACTCCTTATGATAACACCTTTTTGATTGTCATTCCTGTCTTCTTTTGATGTATGTAGTGAGGGAGAACAGTCAAATAAGAAGCCTTTGGAGAAACTTACAAAGGAACTGTGTGTCATGGCAGAGATGGCTCACTGCGATGATTTAACTGTGAGCCTTCATACCCACCTTCACGCTCTTACTCTCACATCCTCACACTTCTACATCCTGAGCCCCAAAATGACTTTCTTTTTTCTCTGAGAATGGAGCCTGGGACTGGACCAGGGAGTGGCCAGCCACATAGAGAATAATTTGGAGGTGTATCTGGACCTCACAGTGGTAGGCGGGGCAGCCAAAGCAGTGAAGGAATGTCTTCTGTTTATGCTGGGGTGGGAGGGAAGATGAACCGTCTGAAATGAGGCACAGTTATAGAGTTCATGCCCTGGCTAGATTTTTCCCAGTCTCATTATAGCATCAAAGAGGATCAGATTTATAAGCAAACCTAGAAGCAGGGCAGACTCGGAAACAGGGAGGCAAATGGGAAGAAGGAATCCTGATGTTGTTTCACTTATTGTGCTGATTTTCCACCCACCTTCAGCTGTCCCGTTAAGGAATGAATACATTCCAAAGAGAAAGGCAAGACCATGGACCTGCTAATGATCATTCTGGATACAGAAAACTGATAGGAAAGACTTGTACAAGTCTGGCTTGAAATAGTACTGGATCCTGGCACCATTGTCTTTAGGAACCAGTCATGACAAACCCTGTATTCCTGCAGCCACATTTGTTACCAAGCGTGGAGCCTGTCTCCCGGTTCCTGCATTAGGCTTCACTTTCCAACCTCTGATTGCATTTGTCCAAATACTTATTTTTAATTCCACATTTAATGTGGACCAGGAGCTCTCTTCTTTTGGTAACATGGAATATCTATCCTTGCTACTTCTGGTTCTTCAGGAACTTGAGAACACACCCTCTAGTGCTGTGCAGTGTGACTAGTATTTACTCTAGGGGTAACCCTGACTCTGAGAATGGGAAAAATATACATAAGTTTATAAACAAACCTCTATGAACCACTGATCCAATAAATGACCAAAATGATTAGCTGAATGATGTAATCTGTTACGATGTGACAATAGAGGGTCTGTCAAGTTTATGAATCCAGTGAGATACAAATGGAGAGAATAGCATCATGGAGTAAAATGAAAAGAGGATGGTCTTATATATTTTCTTTTGCTGAGATCATAGTTCTATATAGATGTGGGGGACATTTTACATAAGCTGCAATGTATGTGATATAAAAACATAAATTGTAAATTTGAATGCATATGAAGAAAAGCTTTTTTTTTTTAATAATACCATCTGATTTTGTATACCCTACCAAGAGACATGCTTCTGCTTTCTTTGGGCTGTTTTACTGTGACAGCCTTTAAAAGGTATGAAAAATGATCTACCTTTCTCAAATTTAGTTACTATTGTTTTAGAGTAGGGATACTTACTGAGACTCATAGACACCCCACCCACCCAGAGGTTCTTTGACATAATTCAGAGGGTCTGAGAATCTGAGTAGTAAAGTAATACATTTTCATTTTCACTGCTCTCCAGCTGCAGTTTAACATTTCATTCAATTATGAATGTAAACCAAAAAGTACACTAGTTTTGTCACTATCTGTGACTTTGTCACCAATAGACATTACAGGTGTTCTCACATCACATTACAGTTATTCTAGATATCTCAAAATATCATTTATGTTATTTTATGTTATCTCTTCTTTCAAATTACAGCTGTTATTAGAGCTGCTGTTAGATTTTGTTATTAAATGCATAGAGAAGGACACACATTATTACTATATCACACACTTTTAATATTCATAATGGCATTTCAATATAACTGATTTCCTCTGAAGTCCTATATATTTTCCTGTGTATATTTACAGCTCTATTTTTAAAAGGGCTCCATGTGCTCTGTAGACTGTTAAATGGGTTAATGACACCAATTAAAAGTTAAGAATACTGGTAGTAAATAAAATTCTAGTATTAGCCTGTCTCTCATTTCATTTAGGCAGTATGAGGGATAGATTCTAGGGACTCTTCATCTACAAATGTGCTTTACAAACGCTTCTCATTCCACATACCAGCCAAGAGATTAAAGCAGATAATTTTTTTTTTCATCTCATGGTACACATCAGTGCTAGAATGATGAGAAGCTCATTATAAGTCTCATTATCCAAATGTTGAATGTTTTTCATGGGATCTGCAGCTGTCAAAACAAACACAAAACACACAAAAAAATACACCAACAAAGTATAATAACTAGGGTGACCATACAATTTATTCTCTAAACCAGTAACATTGAGAGTGAAGAGGACATTATTAATAATGATGCCAAGACAATAGTTGTAAACTGGAACTGCCTCCGTGAACTGTGAGGTATGCCTAGTCACCCTAACAATAATTTAATTTCATGTAGTACTAATAACTTTTTTTGTGTATTTCCATCTTTGGGTCATTCAGCCAAGCTCACTCACCATAAAATACATTAAGAGAAGAAGTGGGAAAAGTCTACTGTTTACCCATGCAGAGCTCTCAAGTGAATAAATCTTAATTGCAGGATTCCAGATCTGAGTTAGGTGGAGTCAAGAAGACAGAGGATAGTACCTATGTCTTATACTCCAGTAGCTACATTTTAATCTAGTTCAGCTGAGCATATCCACTGATTCACCTCAATTCAGAGGAAGTTACACAGGATATTTTAAAATACATGGCATCAAAGATTCCTTAGTAGTGGTTGATCTATAATGATTCTAGTATGCCATTTTTTGTTCACCTTATTTAAACAAGCATGACTATTTAATACTACATTAATATTACATTAAAATCCTCAGCTTTTCTATCAGGTCACTGTTGGCAAGAATTATCCCCCAGTAAGTCATATAATTAATTATATAGCATGCCAGCTGTTTGTATGTAATATACTTGATGTTTCATTACTGTCAACTGTAAGTATTAAAAAATATGAAGAAGATAGGCAACACTGGTGAACGGAGTTACAATATACTCAAGCCACTTGCCAACAAATCATTGTATAACTTACAAATAATTGAATAGTAAAATAGTAAAGGGTGTATAAAGTACTACCAATCATATCTATAGCTATTAGATTACACTGTCATCACCTGTGTGTGAATTGCCTTTGCATATTCTTTATCCCGGACCAATCTGCAACTATTCCACCTAACCACTTTGGCCCACCTGATTACTGTAGGTCCTTGTTACTCTATGGATGTCAAAAGAATATTCTAAAGTGTCTAAGCAATATATGAATCTTCACCTGCCCAGGATGTGAAATAAGTGGGACATCCAGTTAGACAATTGCCAAGGTTCCTTGAAACTTAAAGATTCCATTATTTTGAAACCAATACAGTAAATATGCTTATGAAAACATCTTTGAACACATTTCAGGATCTCATCCCAGCCTGTTAGGCTAGCCATGACATTGATTCTTCCACATCAATGCCTCCACTCACCAGTGCTTTCCATCAAGAGATAGCTCTTTTAAGGAATCTGTGAGTTGAAGGTGGTACATCAAAAGACTCCTAGCATTGTTCAAGAAAGCCATATCCTTCCATCTGAAAACATTGAGCTTTCAAAATAAATGAGGAAGAGCTACTGAAAAAAAAACTTTTGTTCAAAAATTAGTCCAAGATTCTATATGAACTATAGGAAGATGAAAAGAAATGTTTGCCAGAGTTTCAGGAATGCTCGCTACTAGGAAGATATAGGTGTACTTTGGCCCATACCTTCTACCAAGTACAACTAAAAACACTGGACATTACATATAAAACAAACGTAAGAAGACTATGAAAGTTGCAGACAAGGTAAACTGGCTAGGAACCTCAGCACCTGGGTAACAACATGGGGGTGAGTTCCCTGGGTTTTCTTTTCTTTGCCCCATATATTCAGTACTTGAAGCAGAAAAGGCTGGCAACCCAGAAATGTCAAAGGATGCAGACAAAATGAATAACTCATTGAAAACCTGCTGGTTCTAGCCAAAAGACCAGGAAATGGACATCCTAATAAGACAGAAAACCTTGAGACAATGATTACTCTATACCAGCCAAACATCACAGGGTAAAAAACAAAAACAAGTGTAGTCCCATCTTTCATTTATACTAACAAAGGCCAAATGAGGAGACATCCACCCTTGCAAGGCTTTCACAATAACCCTTAACACCCCTACTAGGAGAGTTTCAGATGCCAAGTAGAAAGTCAAGACTTTCATCACTACCAGCTGGTAACAACCCAGCCCCACCATGGTGACAGTGAAGACCACCATCAGTGCCTGGACTTTACCCCTCATCTGTTAGTAACAAGGCACATGGCTACCTCCCCACTCAGGTGGTATCACAGGGGGCCTAGAAGAGACCTAAATATTTTCCCAACTCCTGTTGGCCACTCTCACAGCAGTCTCTGTAGATACCACATGGGAGACAGAACACCCACTCCTACCTAGAAGAAATAAGGAGTCCCATCCCCACCCCTCAGGTGTTAACAGACTTGGAATGGGGAACTTGGACTTCTACCTCCACCTGGAAGTAACAAAGTGATGTTCCTGTTTCCCATGCCGTACTAGTGTCTGAGAAAGCTACCTAAAACAGAAACCTTAAATAAGATCCAAGGTGTCATCATGTAATATGAAAATATCTAGGTTTCCATAAAAAAATCACTACTCATACCAAGTGCCAGGAAGATCTCAAACTGAATTTTAAAAAATAGATTCCAACACTGAGAAGACAGAGATGTTAGAATTATCAGAGATTTTAAAGGAGTCATTGTAAAAAGGCTTTAATAAGCAATTAAAAGGAAATAACAGAAAAATTAGAAAGTCTCAACAAATCTTGTATATCTGTGGGTTCTGCATCTACAGATCTGACCAACCACAGATCAAAAATATTTGGAAAAAAAATAAAATATAAAAATACAACAATAAAAATAATACAAGTTTTAAAATATAGTATAAGAACTATTTACATAGTATTTACATTGTATTAGCTATTATAAGTAATCTAGAGATGATTTAAAATACATGGGAGGATTTGCACAGGTTATATGC
Source organism: Colobus angolensis palliatus (assembly GCF_000951035.1). Taxonomy (NCBI): domain Eukaryota; kingdom Metazoa; phylum Chordata; class Mammalia; order Primates; family Cercopithecidae; genus Colobus; species Colobus angolensis. The sequence goes on from NW_012117243.1 coordinate 1,016,979, forward strand.
AAATACTATACCATGTTGAATAAGGGTTTTAAACATCCACAGATTTTGGTATATGAAGGTGGTCCTGGAATCAATCCCTCATGAATACCAAGGGATAAATCTACTAGTAAAAAATTAAAAGATATAAAGAAGAAACAAATAGAAATGTTAGAACTAAGGAAAAAATAACCAAAATAACAGTTCAATGAATGGGCTGAAGAACAGAATAAAAGAAATAGAAGCAAGTATCATTGAATTGGAAGACAGAAAAGAGAAATTACCCAGTCTAAACAATGGAGAGAGCAGACTAGAGGAAAACATGAACAGAGGCTCAGGCACCTGTGAGATTATAACAAAAGATCTAACATTCATGCCATCAAGTTGTAGAACAAGAAAAAGAGGGCAGGGATAAAAATATACTCAAAGAAATAATAGCTAAAACTTTTCAAATTTTTTCAAGAGACACAGACCTACAGATACAAGCTTACCAAATCAAAACAGGATAAATCAAAAGAAAGCCATGCCAAGACACATCATAATTGAACTTCTAAAAACTAAAGACTAAGAAAAAATCTTGAAAGCAACCAGAGAAAATTAATACCCTGCTTACGGAAGAAAATTTTGAATAATATCAGAAACTACGGAAGCCAGAAAGAAGTGGCGCAATATTTTTTAAACGCTAAGAGAAAAGAACTGCCAGTCCAGAATCCCATACTGACTATCCCTCAGGAATAAAGGATAAATCAAAACACTTTCAGATGAAGAAAAAGTAAGAGAATTTGTCATCATTAGACAAACCCTATAGGAATAGGTACATGAAGTTCTCCAAAGAGGGAGAAAATGATACAAGAAGAAACTTTGGAATGGCAGGAAGGAAGAAAGAACACAATAAGCAAAAATTATGGGTAAATACAAAAGATTTTTCATCTCCTCTTGAGTTTTCTAAAGTATCTTTGATAATTGAAGCAAAAATGGTAATACTGTATAATACGGTTTTAAATGTAAGGCAATCATAGCATAAATGTGAGAAAAACCAAGAATAAGCAGAAAACTACAACAAAAAGGCAGACTTAAGCTTTAGCATATCAATAATTATATTAAATGTAAAAGGTCTTCATACAATGAAAAGACAGAGATTGAGAAAGTGAATTGGAAAACATAACCCATTTGTATGTTGTCTCAGGAAATTCACTTTTAATATAATGATATATTCAAGTTGAAAGTAAAAGTTTAAAAAAGACATATTATGCAAACGTTAGTCAAAGGAAACCAGGCATGACTACATTAATATCAGATAAAGTAGACTTCTCAGCAATAAAAATTTCCTGAGACACAGAGAAACATTATATAATGATAAAAGGGTCAGTGTATCAGGAAAACATAACAATGCTAAATGTTTATGTACCCAAACAACAGAGGTGTAATATGTGTCAAATAAAAATAGATAAAAATCAAAGGAGTAGTAAAAAAAATACCAAAATTATAGTCGGAGATTTTAACATTCCTCTCTTAACAATTCATAAAGCAACTAGACAGAAAATCAGTAAGGATACAAAGAAACTCAACAACACCTTCAACCAGCAGAATCTACTTGACACTAATAGAATCCTGCATCCCAAAACAACCAAATATGCATTCTTTTCAAGTGCCCATGACACATATACTATGACAGAACATACCCTGGGCCACAAAACTCAACAAATGTAAGATAACTGAAATCATACATAGTATGTTCTTTGATCACAATGGAACAAAACAGAAATCAATAACCAAAACATAATAGGAAAATCTCCAAGCACTTAGCAAACAACATACTTCTAAGCAATTCATAAGTTAAAGAGAAAGTTTCAAAGTAACTTTAGAAATACATGAAGCTGAATAAAAATGAAAATACAATATTTAAAAATGTGTCAGATACAACTAAAACAGTGCTGAGAGGAAAATGTATAATAATAAATGCATACATTAGAAAAGAGGAAAAGTCTCAAATCAGTAATCTAAGCTTCCTTGCCAACAACCTAGACAAAGAAAAGCAAAATGAACACAAAACAAACCGAGGAAAAGAAATAGTAAAGAAAAGAGAAGAAATCAATAAAATTAAAAACAGAAAAACAATACAGAAATAATGAAACAAAGAGCTGGTTCTTGAAAAAAATCAATAAAATTGACCATCCTCTAGCGCAATTAACAAAGAAAAAGGAAGATACAAATAAGGCAGTTGTTCTGGTAGAAGGAAACTTTACCTCAGAGAGACATAAAGAGATGCAGAAAGAAATAAAGAGCAACTGAAAGGTTATATATGTGGATGAATCCAAATTAATGTTTATTTTTAAAATCAATAATAATATCTTACAGGATCTCAAATGTAAGAACAATTTAAAACTACAACAACAATAACACCAAAGTCAGGAGGGGATTAACCGGGGTGTGTTGTTTTAAAAGACGGCCACAAATCCTTTGATGCTCCTCTATCAAGGAGACACTATTGCCTTTCCTTGAGTCTAGGTGGACTTATGATTGCTTAAATCGATAGATACCATTAGAGTGGTAGAAGTGACAATAAGTGTCTTTCCAAGCTAAGTCATCAAAGGCTATACAGTTTCTGCTTTGCTCTTTTGTTCTTTGAGCCCTGAACCACCATATAAAACTTCTGACTACTCAGGCTACCATGCTGGAGAGGCCACATAGGGGGTCTCTAATTAATCATTGCAGCTGAGCCTATCCTTCAGCCTTCCCAGCCCAGATACCATGCATGTGAGCAAAGATGCCATCTGTTAGGGTTATCCCTAGCCATTCAAGTTATCCCAGCTGAAGCCCCAGACATCATGGAGTAGAATTAAGCCATCCTCATTGTGCCTTTTCAAAATTCCTAACACAGAAGCCACAAACATAACAAGTTCACCATTGCTCAATGCTACTAGATTTTAGGGTAGCTTGTTACATTGCAGAAATAACCAGAACATAGAGATAAAGTCATCTAATGCCCTAGAATTGTCTGGGAACTAGAACTCATTTATATTAGAGTATGAAAAGTCAAAGAAGCATCTTATATTCTTTAGATATAATCTCTAAAGACATGGGGAAAGTAGATATAATTAAGATGCATATACAAATAGTTTTCATCAAACTCTTCACAAATTACATTTGCTACTCAGGTTTTTGTTTGAGTTTTGAAGGTAGCCCCTTGAGAAGTTTCCAGGATATATTAGTACAGTATTTTAGAGAAGGTTTATGAAATTGCCACTGTCAGTTTCCTGTACTACCTTCATATCATCACCATCACCAAACTGGCACAGTTTCTCACTATGGAAAGCTGTAACCACCATGCATGATGTAAGTGGTGTGGAAATGTCCAATGGTAAATATATTTCTAGATCTTATGGAAATGTAAGATTCTAAAATAAATATTAGAATATCTCTTTTTCAGTTTTAGGTCCAGTAAAAGGAAAAGCTTGACATAGGAAGCTCAGTTCTAGCTCCACCTCTGCCACTATCTTTGTGACCTGAAATGAAAAATCCTTTAAAATTTAAGATTCAGCTTTATAGAACTGAGAATTTTCCAACAAAAAGAGATAAACGTTTCCAATCCATTATGCATTATAAACCATAAAATAAAGGAGTAGTACAGGATCATCACTAAAGCTCTTCAGATTCTAAAATGCAGTAGGAAAACTTTTGCCTGTGAAAAGAATCTAGGTTCTAGTATCTAGACATAAAGCACTGAGAATCATAGTTAGGCATTTAAATAAAAAGGGGGTTTTCCACCACTTTTATTAACTACTCTCTCTTACTCCTCTACATTCTCTCTCCCTTACCCCACAACTACAGATACATATGAAAGCTATAATATTTATTAAAAGACTCATGTAGATTCATAGAAGTTATACAGATTCCACAATTAAAGTACAACTAGCAGAGGGGTGGAGCAAGATGGTCAAATAGAAGCCTCCACTGATCATCCCTGATGGCAAGGACACCAGTTGAACCACTATCTAACCCTACCCTATCCCCGACCCCCAACAACAACAAAAAAACCATTTTCATAAGAATCAAAAATCAGGTGAGCACTCATAGTACCTTGATTTAAGTTCATATTGCTGAAAAAGGATCTGAAGAGAGTAGGAAAGACAGTCTTGAATTGCTGACATCATCCCTCCCCCATCTCCTGGCGCTAGCTATGTGGTGTGAAGAGAAAATCTTTGTGCTTAGAAAAGGGAAAGCACAAGAATTGGCATACATTGCATTAAACTCAGTGCTGCCCTATCACAGCAGAAAGCAAAACCAGAACAAACTCAGCTGATGCCCCCACACAGAGGGAGCATTTAAACCAGCCCCAGTCAGGGGGAGCTTGAGTGCTGGCAAACTTGCCCATCCTGGTGGTCACAGATTGGGTTCCAGCAAGCCTCACCACCTTGGGGTAAAGAGCTCTGGGTCTCTAAGTAAACTTGAAAGGCAGGCTAGGCCACAATGACTGCAACTCCTAGGTAAGTCCAAGTGCTGAACTGAGCTCAGAGTCAGTGAACTTGAAGGGCACTCAATCTGCTGAGACACCAGCTGGGGCAGGTAAGGGAGCACTTATGCCACCCATCCTTCAACCTCAGACTGTACAGTTTACAGCTCCAAGAGAGACTCTCTTCTTCTGCTTGAGGAGAGAAAAGAGTAAAAAGGACTTTGTCTGGCATGTTGGATACTGGCTCAGCCACAGCAGGATAGGGCACTCGTCGGAGTCATAAGGTCCCCTTTCCAGGCCCTAGTTCCTGGGCTACATTTCTAGACACACCCTGGGCCAGAGGGGAAACTGCTGCCTTGAAGGGAAGGACCTGATCCCGGCAGTATCCATCACCTGCTGACTAAAAAGTCCCTGGGCCCTGAATAACCAGCAGTGATACCAAGGCAGTTCACTGTGGGCCTTGGGTGACACTCTAAGACTAATTGGCTTCAGGTGAGACTCAGCACATTCTCAGCTGTGGTGGCTAGAGGGAGAGACTCCTGCTTGAGAAAAGCTGAGAGAAAAGTTAAGGGGACTTTGTCTTGCACCTTAGGTAGCCACTTGGCCACGGAAAGTTAGAGCACTTAGTGGACTCTTGGGGTCCCCAACTCCAGGCTTTGGCTCTTGAATGGTAAGTCTGGACCTGCCCTGAGACAGAGAAGAACTTTCTGCCCTGCAGGGTGAGTCCTAGGATGGGTGGCATTCACCACAAGCTGACTAAAGAGCCCTTGTGCCTTACGGGAACATCAATGGTAGTCCAGCAGTACTCCCTGTGGGCCTATGATTATCATGGCCATAGGAAGAGGCTCCTGTGCCTGTGGAAAGGGGAGGGAAGAGGAGGAAGGACTGCATCTCATGGTTTGAGTGTCAGCTCAGCCACAGTACAACAGAACACCAGGTAGATTTCTAAGGTTTGCGACAGTAGTCCCTGGCCCCACATGGCACCTCCAGACCCACTCAGGCCATGGGGGAACTCACGTCCCTGAAGGTGGGTGGCTTTGCCACCTGCTGATTGACCAGGGCCTTGAGTGAACATAGGTGGTATGTAGGGAGTGGTTACAGCAGGCCTTGAATGGTTCAACATATGTAAATCACTCAGTGTGACACACCATATTAACAGAATGAAGATTAAAAACTATATGATCATTTCAACTGATGCTGAAAAAGCATTTGATAAAATTCAACATTGCTTCATGATTTTAAAAAAGCCTCAAAAAACCGGGTATAGAAGAAACATACCTTAACATAATAAAAGCCATATATGACAGACCATAGCTAATATCATACTAAGTGTGGAAAACCCAAAAGCCTTTCCTCTAAGATTGAATACATGACAAGGATGCCCACTTTCGCCACTGTTATTCAACATAGTACTAGATATCCTAGCTAGAGCAATCCGACAAGAGAAACAAATAAAGGGCATCTGAATCAGAAAGAAAGAAGTCAAATTATCCCTGTTTGAAGATGATATGATCTTATATTTGGAAAAACCCGAAGACTCTACCAGAAAACTGTTAGAACTGATAAACAAATTCAGTAGTTACACGACACAAAATCAACATACAAAAATTAGTAGCATGTCTAAATGCCAACAGTGAACAATCTGAAAAAGAAATCATATTTACAACAGCCACAAATAAAATAAAATACCTAGGAATTTACCAAATAAGTGAAAGATCTCTACAATAAAAACTATAAAACATTGATGCAAGAAATTAAAGAAGACTCAAAAAATGAAGAATATTTCATGTTAATGGATTGCAAGAATCAATATTGTTAAAATGTCCATAGTACCCAAAGCAATCTACATACTTAATGCAATTTCTATCAAAATACCAATGACATTCTTCACAAAAATAAAAAAAAAATCCTACAGTTTATATGGAACCACAAATGACCCAAAATAGCCAAAGCTATATTAAGCAAAAAGAACAAAACTGGAAGAATCCCAATACCTGACTTTAAATTATACTACAGAGTTGTAGTAATCAGAACAGCATGGTACTGGCATAAAAACAGACACATTGATCAGTGGAACAGAAGAGAGAACCCAGATAACTTCATATATCCACAGACAACTCATTTTTGACAAAGGTGCCAAGAACATACATTGGGGAAAGGATAGTCTCTTCAATAAATGGTGATGGGAAAATTGGATATCTATATGCAAAAGAATGAGACTAGACTAATATCTCTCACCATATATAAAAATCAAATGCAAATGAATTAAAGACTTAAATCTAAGGCCTCAAACTATGAAACTACTACAAGAAAACATTGAAGAAGCTCTCCAGAATATTGAATTGGGCAAAGGTTTCTCGAGTAATATCTCACAAGCACAGGCAACCAAAGCAAAAATGGGCAAATGGGATCCATATCAAGTTTAAAAGCTTCTGCACAGCTCAGGAAACAGTCAGCAATGTGAAAAGGCAACTCACAGAATGGGAGAAAATATTTGTGAACCACCCATCTGACAAAGGATTAATAACCAGAATATATAAGCAGCTCAAACAACTCTATAGGAAAATGCCTAATATTCTGATTGAAAAATGGGCAAAAAACCTGAATAGACATTTCTCAAAATAAGACATACAAATGGCAAACAGATATATAAATAGTTATTCAACATCTCTTTGATGATCATCAAATATATGCTAATCAAAACTAATGAGATATCATTTCAACCCAGTTAGTATGGCTTTTATCCAAAAGTCAGGCAATAACAAATGCTGGTGAGGATGTGGAGAAAAAGTAATCCTTGTATACTGTTGGTGGGAATGCAAATTTGTAAAACCATTATAGAGAATGGTTTAGAGGTTTCTCAAAAAACTAAAAATGGAGCTACCACACAAGCTAGCAGTTGTGCTTCTAGGTATGTACCCAAAAGAAAGGAAATTAGTATATTGAAGAGACATCTGCACTTCCATGTTATTGCAGCACTAGTCACAATAGCCAAGATATGGAAGCAAACTAAGTATCCATCAATAGATGAAAGGATAAAGAAAATGTGGTATACATACACAATGGAGTACCGTTCAGCCATAAAAAAGAACGAGATCCTGTCATTTGCAACAACATGGATGGAAATGGATTTTATTATGTTAAGTGAAACAAGCCAGACACAAAAAGACACATTTTGCATGTTCTCACTTATCTGTGGGAGCTAAAAATGAAAATAATTGAACTCATGAAGCTAGAAAGTACAAGGATGGTTACCAGAGGCTGCAAAGTATAGTGGAGGGTGTGGGATGGGTATAGTTAATGCATACAAAAAAAGTAGTTAGAAAGAATGAATAAGACCTAGTATTTGCTAGTACAACAGGGTGACTATGGTCAAAAATAATTTAATTGTTCATTTTAAAATAACTAAATAGTATAACTGGATTATTTGTAACACAAAGAATAAATGTTTGAGGTCCTGGACACCCCATTTACCATAATGGGATTATTACACATTGCATGCCTGTATGAAAATATCCCATGTAACCTATAAATATTTATACCTATTATGTACCCACAAAAAATAAAAATTAAAAAATTAAAGTGGAAACAATTAACCCACAAAATAAAGCTCATATAATATTTTTTCTAGTTTCTAGTTATATGTCAGCAAAATAAAACTGTGACAAGACTGAATAACACATGCTTGAAAGAAATTTGGTGCATGCAAGAAAACTATCATTTCTACATTCTACAACTATCATTTCTCATTCTTTTTACTCAATGCATAGCAAATATGAAGATTCAAAATTGACTATAAAATATCCAGTGAAGATTAAGATTGGGGGGAATAAAAACACTGAAGAAAGAGCATGACCATTTGAATAAATTACATTCTTTGAAAATACACAACTCAATGTGACAGGATATTAAGAGGTCTTCCTGCCTCCGTTTCATCCAAGGTGCAAAAATAACAGCAGATGTCAACAGGAGTTGAAAGGCTGTAGGGAACTTTCAGGGAAGAAAGACTGAAGATGTCTTGGATGATTCTTTAACCCCTCACCCATAATGATGGTATGAAAATTGTCAGAATCATGCAGAGAGTCTGACTGGTGCTCTGACAGGTGAACTCAAGCTGGCAGGTGAACTTGAGGAGTGCATATTGACTTAGCAAGTAGCCTCATCTGAGTTTGTTGGAAGCAGAAAAATCTTGGGACCTTCTCATGGACTACATGTAGGCTCATGCATGAAATAATGTTGTGTTGGGTTGTTTTAGACTCAGTACAGAGAAGGCTGGCTTAAGGAAATCTCAGAAGATAGAAGCCAAAAAATGTTTAAGGGCTTTGGAAGGAGCAAGCAACCAGACAGAATAGAGGTAGATCAATGAAATAGCAAGCAGGAGGAGCATGTTCCCCAAACTACTCATGAAAGCACCCATGAGAAAAAGCTCTTCGTAACTGTCTAGGAGTGTAAAGCAATATCCCACGAATATCAGTCAAATATGAACTTTCTGGCATCTCTTATGTATCTTTTCTTCTGTTTCTCCAAATCTAGAGGGATCAGAAACCTCAGGAAACCAGCTGGGGAAAGAACAAAGAACGAAAGAAAACGCCCTAGCTTGGATTGGAGAGAAAATAATTTTAATCAAGTTTGGAATTATAATTATTATATAGACTGGATTTTTAATAACCTAAGAGTAATGAGAAATGTTATGAGAACTCAGTGATCTCATCCAGGGAAGGAAAAGAAATTGCCACGCTCAATATATTTTTGAAGAGCAGTGAGAGTCAAAATTAAGATGCCTCATGATCACATCCCAATAATTCGGTTTGTCCAACCTACCAGTGCCATTAGTTGTCTATATATTTTAAGCCTTTTTGCCTGAATTACCCAAATTATTGTCTCAATTCCTCCTCACTTTACCCATTGAAATGTAAACTGAAGGTTTTGTTATTTCATTGTTTTAGTTCTAGGAATTTTTTTAGTAACAGTATAATAAGTTGGTGTACAAGAATAGTGCAAAAAAAAAAGTAAAAGAAACCAGCCTTAGACACAGCTTATCTTTAAGGATTAGCAATTTCCTATTTAGCAATGTTTACCAACATTTGTGAATAAATCAATTCACAGTATGTATCTAGTACATGCTGAGTGTTATGTTAGGCCTTTGAAGAAAATGTAAAAGTACAGGCTATTTGTTGTGCTCAAGTGTTTGCCCATCTATTTCCAAAATCACTGTTTAATAATATGCTGGTTTCACTATATGAGGGTAATGTACTGACCACTCGGTGTCATTTCTCTGATTGCTGTAATGGCTTTGTGCTTCAGACATCCTCTGCAGATCATCCAGTCCACCCTAAAAATCAGCAAGATGCATTGCACAAAGATCAGCTGGAATTGACTAACCCTGCTGCCAGGGCTGGAACAGGAAAGGAACCCTTCACCCACACAGGGGCAATATGTTATTAAAAAATCAGGGTCCATCAAGGTCTACCCTAAGGATTTTGCTTAAGTTATCTGGTGTTGTTTGTTTGTTTTTTGGCAAACAATGTAAATCTCCCAGAGAAGGAATAAGTGTACATATTGATGTATTATTGTGAGCAAACAGAACCTGTTTTGACTACACACATATTATATTGACTAAGTGTATCATTTTAGCCACAGAAGAATAAATTGAGTGCTGTATATCTGGGTATATCTGTAACCCTTTAATGCTAATATGTGGTATTTCCCAATTTGTATCAGGATACTTTCATTTTCATTAAGTGGATGGGCTAGAATTCACTGGTCAAATGCAATGATACCTGGTTATAATACTGTATTTTATTTCCAGATAATGGAAAACATATCTCATTAATTTTATATTAGTTCCACTGCTTATATTCCTGGAATCCGACAGAACGCCCTATTTTTCCTCTTCTTCCCATTAGAAGTGCATTTTAAATAAGCAGATCTACATAAAATTCCACCATGGAGCACACATAGTGGGTATTCAGTTAATGCTTACTGGACTGTGAAGAGCACTGTTGTATACAAACTCCATCAGAAAGTAAAGTGATGTGCACGCTATACATAGGAGGGAATAGAGTCATTTTTGATTATGCATTTGTTGGTGGCAAGAAAATGATTCCATATGTAATTTTTATCAGGCTGATTACTCTCTGATGTATTTTTTTCCTGATGGAGGTATGAAAGAGCATCCTGGACATATTTATGCTATAGATGAACAAAACTACACTCATCTCTACTTATGAATACTGCACACCCATGAAGTAAGGACCAATTTGTATATGTGGAAAGCTTATTTTAAAGTATCTCCCTAAGCCACATCATCAGAACAGTGTAAGTCAAAGTGTGTATATCACATATATAGGAACATTACAACAGAAAACTTGTGAGCTGGGCTTAACTAGTTTTTTTTTTTTTTTTTTTAAGTTCTGTGTGGTTCAGGTTAGGATTTTGAATCAAGCAGCAGCTCAGCAAACTGAAATATCCAGGTGCACATTTTAGACGCACCTCACTCACAATCCTCCTCTGCCAGGTTTACTTCCTCCTGAGTAAACAGAAATAAGAAGATGCAACTTCAATGCCTTCCCAACTCCCAAGTAAAATAAAAGGACACTTGAGTCAAGAGAGACAGGATAACATCACCTGCAACAAAGAAAACCCTCAAGAAAGATAAAATAAGCCACATATTCTAAAGTGATCCACGTACAGCAAAATTATGACCCTGCTATATTTATACACATGGGTACGGTTTTCATACACTATTATGGTCTCATATTATATATCTTTAAATCATCCAGCAAAAGTTTCTGCCTCCGCCTAATGCTGGCTCTAATTTAGGATGAACAACTACTCTCATAAAGAAAAACTGCTGCTGCTGCTGTTTATTAGGCTGCAGAAAAGGTCTCACTGACTAATGTCCCTGGATTAAATGAATGTGGAATAATAAGAGCTGATTTATTTGTGCTCTGCTAGGATAAAGCTGCCACTGATTTTATAAGAAACTATTCATCTGAGGCCCACTATAGCTAGTAAATTGTGGCTGTTGCTGAAATTAGTCTCCAGGCCTTCATGTAATCTACAGTGTGAAGTAGCAGTGTGGTAATAAAGACATTGTGGGCACTTGGTTTATTTAAAAGGTTCCCCCTTTTATCCCCATCTTCAGGGATTCTAAAAGTCAACCTCTGAGATCTCTTTTGGAAATTCACCCATTCCTTGCCCACAAACTGCATTTCTAGCTGCAGAATTTAAAGCCAGAATTAAAAGTATATAGCCCCCAATAAATAAGCACCAAGCAGTCACATTTCTCACCTCAGATTTTTCTTTTTGGCCCAGCATTCAAGCATTCCTCAGGCTCTGGGCATATACACAGTGGCAACGAGAATGAGGACATTCCAAGACAAAAAGAGAGTAGCAAGACAGAATGGTTGTTCCATCTCTTTAAGAGCGTTAGGATCTCCACTCTCCAAGTTCATCTCTCCAAACTTACTGACAGCCAGTTTATGCAGGGCTTTGATCTAGGCACTTCCATTAAATGAAACATTAAAACAAACTAAAGGAAAAGTCCAGCAAACGGAAATCAGCAATTGCTGAAACCATGACACCACTATGAATGCTACAAAAAACTCTGGAGCCAGCAGTGACCACCCTGTATCCCCTCTGGAAAAGCTTTTCAAGAGCAAGGCTCATATTTTAGACACTGCTGTCTAACTTATTCTGGCTCACTGTAGTTATTCAGTTGCTGAACTGAGAAAACAAACAGTAAGATTAAGAACCAATCAAAATAGCAATTGCCTCTCTGGAGAATGGTTTTCTCTGTGTTATAATTAACAGTGTTATCAGAAATCATTTTCAAGTTGCTCTTCATTTTATCCAGCCTTACTTGTCAGATTGTTTATGTAAGCATCATCTCTGCAGGTCTTATCATCAAGATGATAAAAAGAGTAATAATAACAAAACAGTAACAGCTAACCTGAATAGTACCTACCCTGTGCCCGGCATTGTTTTTAGCACTTTATCTAATACTATCTTACTGGCTTTTCATAACAACCCTATTAAGAAGGGGCCATAATTATCTTCATTTTCCAATGAGGAGATTGAAGCATAAGAATTTAGGAAATGCATCTAAGATGCTTCAGCTGATAAGTGTCAGAAATAGCATTTTTAACCCAGAAAGCCCAGCTCTCAAGTCAGTGTGCCTAACCACTAGGCTACAAAAAAGCAACAAAAAAAAAAAAAGAGAGAGAGAGAGAGAGAAAGAAAAAAAGCATGGAAAATATAAGCATGTGGCCCTTACAGAGTTTGTTTCTGAAATATTCTTTGATCAGAAGTAATCTTTGATTATTCTTTGATCAGTTAATGCTTACCTGTCTTGGTTTCCCCACCACGTTTCCTAACTTACCTTCCTTCTCCCACAATTGCTCACCTGGCCTCATGATCCAGGACCTAAGGATGTAAAGTAATTTGTAATTCCTAAACAGGTGCTGGCCCAGTCACACACTGAACGACTTCTCTGAGGAAAGAGAGGGGATGGGGAAAATCCAGCATCCCAGTCCTGGTGTGTGGCTACATCCCCTTACCCAGTCTGACATCTTAACTCGAGCCACTGTTTTAGGAAAGGATGATGTGCTGGTATCCACTCTGACTACATACAGAGTTTTTCCTTCTTAGGTAGACTGAAATGGATGTAGGTCTCAATGCGCTTTTCTCCAAGGCGTGTAACAAATTTATCCTCACTCTTCATGGGTGAGATAATTTATTTATTTTATGGTGGTTCATTCTGGTTTGGCTAAGTGCTACAATTTTATTATCAGCTTTGGAAGGATGGGGTTAGGAGAGGACGTGGAATCCATTTAACAACTGCTAGGAACTTCAGCCTGGGACTTACCTGTGACTATTTAGGTGCAAAGTGTTTACGTGTTTCATGATATCCTCCCTCCCTAACATCAATTCTGAATCCCATAGATTACATTTCTCACCCACTATGGAATTTCTTTCTTAGCTTTAGCTATTGAAAAAAAGCTACAAGTAAATAGCAGTTTTGTGTTTATTGTTGTTGTTTTCTTCTCTCACCAATTCTGTCTTTACTAACTCATAAACGAAGGCTGTGTTTCCAAGACCCACTTTTCCAACTCCTCCTGAATTTCAGAATCTCAATACAAACACTTTGTTTTGAAGTGAGAGCTAGTGCCTAGATCCTTACTATTAAAATGTGACTGGCCCTCAGATCATCAGCATTGGCATCACCTAAGAGCACAATGGAAGGCCTCAAATTAGATTACACCTACTGAATCAGAATATCTATTTAAACAATATCTCCAGGAGATTCTTATGCAGGCTGTAGTTCTGGAAGTACATGGAAATAACAGGAAGTTTTAAGTCCCTCATAAGAGACTGGGCAGGGCAGTGCTTTAGGTTAAACAACAGCATCAGTCCTGTTATAGAGCTGAGTACTGGCTTGGAAATAACCAGGATTGCAAACATTGCAGGAAGCACAAAAATAGTAGACCACTTCCCTAAATGTCATCACCTCCACTCAGGAGGGCTTCTGCAAAAGAAGCATAAGAAAAGATAGTTTTATGTTGTGCATCCTCTCTTCTAAAAGATACCAACTCATACTTTACAATGTGATTGTTTTTAATTCGGAGATGATAATTTAAAGGAGCAAGATGACTCTTTGATTCTCTCCCATGTGTCACTGCAGGGTGTAGCCTGTGAGCATCTCCAAAGCTTTTCTCCATTCTAGAAAGAAGAATGGCAACGCACACTACCTGTACAATCAACTGTTCCTAAGGTTTTTAAGAGTGTCTGGGAGACCTGCCAGTTGACCAAGAGAAAATTCTGTCTCTTTTGACAGCGCCACATGCATACCTAATTCAGTTTTTCTTGGTAATATTTTATGCTTCTCTGGGTCTTCAATTTTATTATAATTTGACCATCTTTCTTAAAGTCACTTTGAGTTAGTATGCCTCTCCTAGGTTTCTCACTTAGCTATGCCAGTCTTTTAAGTAAGCCCTCCCAAAGATATTATGAAAAATGCTATTATTTAAGAAAGTTATAACGTTTTTATTCAGTTAAAACTGACTGAGGAAAGGACAATGAATACTTTCTTTGAGTTTGGTATGAGAGTCAATCTATTGAGTCACAGAATGCTACAATTTGTCTTGAAGCCTCCAAGCCAGAAAATGTATTAGATAAACATACCTATTAATCAGCATTTCCATTACCTCTCTTGAAAACTAATCCACAACTATGACATAATCCTGGTAGCAAACATTCAGTTTATTCCAAAACATTTTACTGAGCACAACAGACATGAGTGGCTTAATATTTACTTTGTTCTTAATAATCAAGCATAAGTTTAAGAGGGCAATCTTCCCAGTAAGATAGACCTACCCTTTTACCCCAACTTTAACACGCTCCTACCTCCCTGACTCTGAGTCAGTTGCAGGAGAAGCTTGTCTAGCCAATGAGATTGGGACTTGGAGTTAGCCAAATAAAACTTTGATTAAAGCAATATATATACATGTATGTACATATGTGTATATATATGTATATATAGAATTATATATTAAATGTTTTCTTCCATTTTATTTTAAATAATATAAATTCAATTTTTGTTCTTTAGAGCACAGTCTTTTCTTGGAATAAGTCACTAATTGGAGTTTCACATTGATTTTCTTGCATAAATCTTATCCATAATGAATCAGAAATTTTCAATTCCTGAATTTGATAAAGAACATTTGACAATCAAGCCGAATGTAGGAAATTTTTGTATTTTTATCTCTTCCAACATTTTAATATACTTTTCCTACATCCAGTATAATAATGTTTTAACTACTTGTATCTAGACTCTCCATTTCTAACATAATTTTCATAGAAATAATAAACATGTCTCTGCATGCTAACAAGTAATCACTATACATAACTGAATGAAAATCATCATCAATACCTCCTCTAGATACAGGAACAGTGGATCCTGTTCTGGACCCATGTTTTAGGAGTCCAAATTTTGGTCTTGCTCTTGCCATGTTCCTCTCAATGGAGCCACACAACATACCCATCCAGAGCTCACATGCCCCTTTCTAAACCATGTTCCAGGTACAAAGTCCCTAAAATTATCTGCTCAAATAGCAGTCAACATTAGCAAAGTTTGGAAGCATGGGTTAGGGTGTTTGAATCCTACATGAGAACCTTTTGGTGGGAGACACACTTGAGGTTGGAAGAGAGAGAGAGAGAGGCTACAGAGCAAAGGCTACATGCTCTAGATGAGATGGTGCCTCTTTCTGGGCCACCATGTTGTACATGGAGCACTGAAGATTTTGAGAACTGGAAATTTGAACTTGGCCTTCTCAACCATTTTGAAAATTTATTTGTCAAGTAAGGAGAATAAAACATACTTTCTTTAAGAGTTTGTTATTTTGAATTATGTCTTTCAATATTTAGATGCAAGGAATATGGACCTCCATTTGTACTATATCTGTGGCCCCATTAATGGTAGGGGTAGGCCTGATTACAAGAAGAGATGTAAGTAGTTTGGGACACACAAAACTGACTCTTGGCAGGTCCATAACACAGCTGGTAGAAGCAGTAGTGACCAAAACATATACTAGTGCCTCCTTCTAGCCACAGACCTTTGGAAGCCATGGGGCCAGCTACAGATGGAATGGAAAGGTGGCAAAGTGGAAGTTGGTAAAAAGAGTTTCAACTATACTCGTACCTCACTGAACCCTCGTCTTGAATCTGTAAAACGAAAATAGCCATGTCTAACCCACAGGCGTATTGTGAGAAATAAGTAGATCAATATAGAGAGTGTTTCAAATGAAGTTCAAGCACATAACACAGTAATAATCACAATTTTTTTCCACTAAGTTGTCCTAGTTAGAATATTAAACATATTATTTACTAATTATATAGTACCTCCATGTGCCCTTGAGGATCCTCTTGTCTTCCTAGTAAATGGTGGAGCCAGAATTCAAGCCTAGGCATCTGGCTCCAGAATCCATGTGTTTTTTTTGTTTTGTTTTGTTTTTTTGGTGAGTCCTTTCTCATTTTTTAAATCTCTCCTACTTGGATAGGACACTCTTTTTATTTTTTATACCTCCTTGAAATGGTATTGTACCTTAGCTGAGTCTATTAGGAAAACATGCTGGTTACATCAAATAGACTGATTATATGATACGAGTGCTTCATAAACTTACAAGTATTACAGCCTATATGGTAAAGATAAAGACATTTCCTGACCTCTTCCTATACCCAAACTTTCCTTGGGTCACACAATTTACAAAAGATGACATTTAACTTCCAAATCATTATGACTTCAAGGATATTTCTGGCCATTGTTTTTACATACATCAGTTATTTTATGTTTACATTATAGGTATGTGTTTCCTTTTTTGATTCCTAAATGTGCAATTCTACTTCTAGCACTGGACCCTCAACTCGTTTATTTCAGCTAACTTTCACATTTTTTATGGCAAACCCCGAATTGCTTACTACCCTCATCTAAGTCAAGGTTATCAAGAAATTTATAAGTTACCCTACAACTTCCAAATATAGTACCTATGAGAATTACAAATAACTGTATCAAATTCACTGGTTCCAAGTCACTATTTTATATATATCGAAACTGGACCCGTAGGAGACAATCATGAAGAAATGTTCACCCCAATGAAAGACAAGCATAAAAGAAAGTATCAGCATCAGCATGATTAAATGAATTTGTCACTGTAAGTATCTAGTTCAAAGATTTCAAGATTGTGGTCCTTAAGTTGAAATCAATACAGACAGCTGGCTAGTCCACCGTGTTTCAAACTTGTTAGGTTAGGAGATTTTGCATTTAAAAACCCAGATTTCCAATTTCTCCTGAAAATGGTAAAATCTATTCAACCAACTCAGATCCCACATGGCAGCCATCAGCTGGAATGGAGCAGTTGCATGAATTCTCTTGTTCTCTGCAGTCACCAGCAGTCCCTAAAGTTTATGCCTTCAGGTTCAATTGTTTAATTACCTACCTGCACCCAGCAAACATTTGAGAATGAACTCCTAATCTAGATGGCTTGGTGTGATACAGATAAAACTAAAGTTTGATGTTTCAAGAAACTTTTTTTTTTTTTCTTTTGGCAGAGTCTCGCTCTGTCGTCCTGCCCAGGCTGGAGTACAGTGGTGTGATCTTAGTTCACTGCAACCTCCACCTCTCAGGTTCAAGTGATTCCCCTGCTTCAGCCTCCCGAGTAGCTGAGATTACAGGCATGCACCACCATGCCCAGCTAATTTTTGTATTTTTAGTAGAGACAGGGTTTCACGACGTCAGCCTCCCGAAGTGCTGGGATTACAGGCGTGAGCCACCATGCATGGCCTCAAGAAACTCTTTATCTCCTACAGATGTATGTGCTAGCCAAGATTTACTGATGATCAAATTATATGATTTAAATTCAAAAGTTTTACTAAAGTTATATTAAATTATATCAATTTCATTCCCCTTTATCTTTTTAAGTCACAGTGTTTCTTACTAGATCATAGCAAGAAGTTACATTATCTAACAAAATTTATTCTTTACATTGATTATTACAATACATCTCATTCCTATGGAGTGCCCCAGCCCATGACTATATTTTCCCAAC
The DNA here is from genome assembly GCF_000951035.1 of Colobus angolensis palliatus. Lineage (NCBI taxonomy): Eukaryota > Metazoa > Chordata > Mammalia > Primates > Cercopithecidae > Colobus > Colobus angolensis. Next base: position 1,035,012 of record NW_012117243.1, read on the forward strand.
TCAGTAAGTTAAGATGACATGTGATGATTTTCAGAATTGTTCAGAGCTGCCAGAGTGAACACATTCTTCCTTTACATGATCCTGGTAATTTAAATGAGTTACTTCCATCATTATTTTAGCATTCAGAACGGATTTTACACACATGAGCTAAACTCAAGCAAATTTATCATGAAGGTACCATGTCATGACCAAGGTTTCTTTGCACTGCAAATTATTTAAGCAACTACAAAATCTTAACAAATGGGCATTGTGACTTCTAACAGTAATAAACAGTAAAAGACTAAAATCTGATATTTTCTTCTATGATCATTCATAAGTCATAAATCAATTAAGAACGTGCATTCTTAGAATCACTGGGTTTTAAACCCAGCTCTAAAATTATGTTTAAGTCACTTAACAGAAGAATGTCTTATATGGGAATTCTCTGGCAAAAATTCTAGCTTGTTAAATGGACCCTTTGTATAAATATATGCTAAATAAGATGTACAATAACATGCTTGGGCAGAAAAATGAATAGAACAGGGTGAGACAAAATTTCACAAGAAAGCATATTAAGGTTTTATTCCTCTGCAGAGTCTTCTTTTTTGATTAAGACACTTTAAAAAACCAGCTTTCTGGCTTTAACTAAGTCATTTAGATGAGCCACATATTATTATCACTAATTTTTCTGTTAACTTGCTGAGATGAGAAAAACATGCTACCAATAACGTGCTTTTAGTCTCCAAGATGTTAAAACAACTAATGCAGCCAGTTGTCTGATTCAGCTGGTGTCATCCAAACAGCTGTCGACATATCCTGACCTGACCTTCTGTGGAAAGAGCAAGGGAACTGGCTAAATTTTCCATCATTTTGCCAAGGAAACGGATGCTATGTGTGGTGGCGGAGAAGGGAGGTCCAGATTGGGTCTGTTTCACCCATCAGGAAGTGAGTTTGGCAAAGGGAACACAGGAAAATAGTCCACCGATTTCTACTCCATTTCAAGACAATAAATGAACCATCAAACGACCAACGGGAAAAGTAAAAATCCTAGTCTCCCCCACAGAATGCCTACTGTGTCCTCACTTTTCTCTAGCTACAGTTTGTTTTCTCTCTCCACTGTGCAAAATCTACCTACCTTGCAGGGCATCAGCTCCTTAGAAAAGGTCTATATGCCTTGAGAATGTGCCAGAGTCACATTTTCTAAACATTCAGACCTTTACTCTGGGCTTATATTCAACTATGAAGTGGAACCAAGTGAAGAAAATAGGGCCGTGCAAAGAGCAACTGGACTTATTTTCATACCTAAATAGGCCTCCAAAATTCTTCTTAAAACACACATGACTGTTAAGCCCTGGGAGTCTTTTTGGAATGTTGATCATACAAAGTTTGGTTTTGTATAAGGCAAAATCACTTCCCTTGGATGCATAAAACAGGCCTCATGATATAAAGTAGACTACTGGGTGAAGGAACAAGTTCTAGGTACAGTCTAGACTTCAAAGACTCTATGTTCACTGTTGTCTGATGAGTTTAGGAGACTAAGAATTAAAAAAAAAAATGTGTAAAGCAAGTACAGCACTAAATCTCACAATCAGCACAGAATCAGCTTCTCTCCTGTCCTCCAGTCTAAGAGAAGATAAAAATCAATTAAAATGTGATGCTGGCTGGGTGCAGTGGCTCACACCTGGAATCCCTGCCCTCTGGGAGGCTGAGGTCAGGGGATTGCTTGAGTCTAGGAGTTCAAGGCCAACCTGGGCAACATAGAGAGATCCTGTCTCTAAAAATAATTTGAAAATTAGCCGAGTGTGGTGGAGTGTTCCTAAAGTCCCAGTAACTCAGGAGGCTGAAGTGGGAGGATTGCCTGAGCCCAAAAGTTTGAGGCTATGGTAGGCCATGATAGGTGAGCGAAAACTAAGCCTGGAAAGAGGATATCTAACACTAAAAGTTATCTATCACAGGACAACCTGTGATAAAAAGAGACTCCACAATACAATGGCTTAATTAATATAGTTGGTTTATTTCTCATGTAGCAGTTCAGAGATAGCGAGTCATCATTAATATGTGGTTTCTGTCCTTGGGTTCAAAATGACTACTTCAGGAAGTTGTCACCTTTCCTAAGCCAGCAGGGTAGAAAAGGAAGTAGACGGAAAATAGCTTCTTAATTAACAACATGACAAAGAAGTTGTAACCATTACCTTTGCTCATATCCCTTCAGTCAAAGCTTAGTACATGGTCATCATACTGAGCTGCAAGAGAGGCTAGCAATAATTGATAGGCATTAAATGTTAATTATATCAAAAGCTCCTCTGTGAGGGAGGACCTGCATTAGTCAGAATATGCAAGGTTTTAGTCTTGATCTAAGCCAGGATGGGATGGTAGGAATTCCTTCATTAAAGTTAGAAGGAAAAATGGATACTGGGAGATAATTAGCCATTTCTGCTAACACAAGTAAGGATTCAGATTCCTTTGGTTTCTTCTTCAGATTCCTAAAGGCACACATATATGTGAATATATTGTCAATCACCAAGGGAAATAAAGATCCCCCAAAGGAAAAACAATATCAAATACACAAATTCAATGAATTTTCTGGCTTTTCTGGGTATATTTTCTCAAGTACATAATAGATATGCTAAAGCTAGCTCTCCCCTCTTTTAGCATATCTTATAACTGGCCACAGTGTTACAATTATTTCACATCCTCCCATTGGATCTTACCTTGCCAGATAAAATAAATGTACTTCCATGAAAATCTCAGAGAGCTGCTTCCCCGCAACCTACATATTTGTTGTCTCATGCTCCTTCCCAAGACCAGAAAGAAACATGAAACTAAGAATCGTTGCCTTCTCTTATCATTTCCCTGAGTACATTAAAATGAAGTCCTATTGTTTCATTCTATGAAAATAAAAAGTTTTCTTCTGTGTTCCACTTGAAAAATAACAATAAGGAGCAAACACATAGGATATATTAAACAAGATAGAGAAAATGATTATATATTACAATGAAAAGAAGAAAACATAGAGTAGCACTTTGATGTACAGAACAGGCACATTAACAGAGCCTGCTCTGTAGATGTTGCAGAAATCAGTAGTGCTAATTGCTAATTGCCAAATATTCTCGGTTTCCCTGTTTGGGGGGGGAAAAGAAAAGATTTACTCAAGGGCTCATTAGTGACTAGGAAGAGTCACGTGACTAGTTCTAGGTGGTGAGTTCTAAGCAGAAAGGATGTGTGTTTTTTTTTTTTTTTTTTTTGAGACGGAGTCTCGCTCTGTCACCCGGACTGGAGTGCAGTGGCCGGATCTTAGCTCACTGCAAGCTCCGCCTCCCGGGTTCACGCCATTCTCCTGCCTCAGCCTCCGGAGTAGCTGGGACTACAGGCGCCCGCCACCTCGCCCGGCTAGATTTTTGTATTTTTTAGTAGAGACGGGGTCTCACCATGTTAGCCAGGATGGTCTCGATCTCCTGACCTCGTGATCCGCCCGTTTCGGCCTCCCAAAGTGCTGGGATTACAGGCTTGAGCCACCGCGCCCGGCAGGATGTGTGTTATTTCCAAACACATCATTTAACTGCAGTTACAAACCTCTTCAGAGCTTTCCTTTCTGCCACCATGATTTTCACATGGTGGTTTCCCACTGGGCTTGAACCCCAGATTGAGGATCACATAAAGCATAACCATGTCTGAGTGACAACTGACCTCAGTGGACATGGAGTTTGATAGAGAAATAAACCTTTGCTCTTTAAAGCCACTGAGACTTAGGGCTTGAATGTTACCACAGAGAAACCTCACCTATGCTGACTGATGCAAACTCTCTGACAAAGGTACTCTTTTGAATTTTACAAATATTTAATGACTATCCATGATATGCCAAACACTACTCATTTCATTTTCATACAATTCTATTGTATAGAGGAAACTGAGGCAAGTTTATACAGCAAGTCAATGATGGATGTAAGATCTGAATTCTGACTCCATGTCCAGCTCTCATTGAATTACACCCATGACTCCATTTATTCAATCATCGACATTTTATAATCAGTCTTAGGCCACCACATTCAATATCCAGAAAAGTCTGTGGTTCCCAGTATTCCTGTGCATTAGAGACATTTTCTTCTGCAAATTGGCGCATACTGGCAAAATCTAACCTTTTAAAATTGCTGTCCTCACACAGCACAGAAAGAGTTCAAAAGTGGAGTTAAAAGAACAATTTTCCTCTTAGTAATGTCTTTCCTCCCAGACAAGAGCCACAAAGGCAGCAATCTGAGTGATCAGCTCTCCTGGACTCCTTAGTAGCTGTCCATGGTGATCCCTGGCACAGGTTTTGCTCCACGGTGCCACCGTCACCATAGAAGCACTCATTTCCCCATTCTGGCGCTGAGCAGGTGATGGATGGAAAGCTGGACGGTGACCCAATTTACTGTGCTGCAACAACAGAACAGCATCCCAGCTGGAGACAAGACATTTCAGCTTTGCTCTTTTCAGAGATATTTGTATAGATAAATGGAAGTTTATGTGAGCACAAAGAGGATATATTGTCCTCCTGATACACACGTGTAACTTCGATTCTGCCAGCAGTCATCATTATAATAAGTGAGGTTTATAAAAGATTCTTTATCCAGAAGGATCCCAAAGAGCTTCACAAAAACTTCACAAATTACAGGCAAAAAGCCTTCTTTCAGGTCCACATTGAGAATCTCATTGCTAATATTCTGCTTTCCCCACCGCAACGCCTCCAGATGTCAATGAGAGATGACCCACATGCCAGGAGAATAGAATATTGGAGCCAAAACCAACTCTGAGGCCAGGACATATTTGCCCCAAATACATATAAAAACTGTGTCTCTGTCCACCTTGGGGATTGAAAAAGACAGCTGCTTAACAGTCACCCACAAGCATGGTGCACATGGCTCAACATTCGGAGTCAAAACAACACTGCTGCAACCGCTGGAAAACTTCATGGGGAGGTTAGGCATAAAGATTTAGAATTGGACCATTTTCCTCTTGCCAGATGTGCCACTAGCTCACTCATTACAGATTTAATAATGTGTACAGATTAAGTTGGGATAAAAACCAACAACTATGAAACAATTCCTAAAACAAATCAGCTCCAGTAATGACTAAATTGGGGTTTTCTAGTTATTGGGTTACAATTTGGTTTTCAGTTTGCTACCAGGCTAACAATTATGACTTGAGTTACAAGGGAAATTAGGTTAATTCTTGAAGTGCTGTCTAAAGAATTAAATAACCTGCTTTTGATGCACCTCAGGGAAACTCAGATTGAACTGGATTATGTATTAATTCAACTTTATGAGGAAGGTGGTCTATTATCCCCATTTCCCAGATGTAGAAACTGAGGCTCACACTCACATAGCTGGTAAGTGGCAGAGCTGAGATTCAAGTTGAGTTCCTCTGACTCAAACCCAGAGTCTTTATCAACTTTACATATTCTGGCAGAACTATAGCAGCTGTACATCTTCATATATAGCCTGTGTGTGTGTGTGTGTGTGTGTGTGTGTGTGTCCCTTTTGTAAAAAAGAGAAAGATTTGGTGTGGATGTTTTAAACAAGACAATCCCTTAAAGCCCAACTACACTTCATTAGGTACACGTTCGTAGTCATCACATATTTTATCTCATACCAAGGTGAGTCTCTATGTTCAAATCAGAGCCCATGCTTTGGGCTAGGACTAAATGATATTAGGAAGCAGATGGGGCATGGTAGCTCATGCCTATAATCCCAGCACTTTGGGAGACTGAGGCAGGCAGATCACCTGAGGTCAGGAATTCGAGAACAGCCTGGCCAACAGGGCAAAACCCCATCTTTACAAAAAATACAAAAATTAGCTAGGTGTGGTTGGCATGTGTCTGTAATCCCTGCTACTCGGGAGGCTGGGGCAGGAGAATCACTGGTACCCGGGAGGCGGAGGTTGCAGTGAACTGAGATCATGCCACTGTCCTCCAGCCTGGTCAACAGAGCGAGACTTCGTTTCAAAAAAAAAGAAAAATTATATTAGGAAGCTTGAAATATTGTAAGGAAAGCTAAGCACATATTGTAAGATCTATACTGGATAGTAAAATAAAACTAGATAGAATAGAAACCATACATTAGAGACTATGCCAAAAGAACTAAATTGGATGGATAGTAATGAAAATACTGACGCCTTCAACTGTTTAGAGAATCAAGCAATCAACATGGGATGAAAAAGCTGAGATATAAAATTTGAGTGGACCTCAAAGAATAAATCAAAGAAGCAGAGCAACAGAGAGTTATTTAGAGCTGATTGCTCCTGGCCTGTGCTGGCTCCATGGCCAGTGTACCCATCTGACTGCCACCTTCCTCTCTCTTCTGCTCTCTCACTACGTCTAGCTCCTTCCTACACCAAAGCCCAACAAACACTGATGCAAGTAGGGAACAAGCCTGGGCAGCATGAAAATACCTAAACACCTTTTCCTAATCCTGTCTAATTCAATAGAATTAACTTCTGATTTTAAAAAGTAAGATTCAAGTGTGTAAAGTGCTTTGTTGAAAACCAGAACAGATTTCTGTTTCAAGATGACCACCTGAACATCCTTGCCGAAATGCTTGCCTCCACACTTACAAAGGATTACTGAGATGACGAAAGTGATGCAAATAATAGAAGACCATCCGCTCCCTTTTTAAAATTATTATTATTTTATTTTATTTTATTTTTGAGACAGAGTCTCATTCTGTCGCCCAGGCTGTAGTGCAGTGGTGTGATCTCAGCTCACAGCAAGCTCCACCTCCCAGGTTCATGCCATTCTCCTGCCTCAATCTCCCGTGTAGCTGGTACTACAGGCGCCCGCCACCACGCCCAGCTAATGTTTTGTATTTTGAGTAAAGACAGGGTTTCACCATATTAGCCAGAATGGTCTTGATCTCCTGACCTCGTGATCCGGCCGTCTCGGCCTCCCAAAGTGCTGGGATTACAGGTGTGAGCCACCACGCCCAGCCTTGCTCCCTTTTTGAATTCCATATGTCAGAAGTTTGAACTGGAAGAAGACTTCCCAAGCATAGCACCAATGGAAAATATATATGTAAACAAAATATTAGTAGATATGACTTCTGTGCATAAAAATATAAACTCTCTGGACATAAAAATAAACTAAATTATGAACAAGATTGAAGACAAAGTACTAATGACAATACTCACAGCAGAGGTGATAGAATAAGAGGAACAGATACAGGGTTTTTACAAATCAATAAGAAAATATGAATGCCCCATTATAACAATTAGACAAGGAAAAATATATTTTAAAATGTTAAACTTCATTAATAATCAAAGAAATTATGAAAATAATGATATGCTGTCTTTTGCCTGCCATATTGGTATTTTTAAAAATTTACTCAAGATTGTTACATTGCTGTGGGAAGTGTAAATAGTTACCATCTCTCTGAAATGTTTGGAAATAATGAACAAACATTTTTGCATGCCATTTGACCTAGAAATTTTATTTTTATGAGCCTATTATAAAGAAATAGCAAGGAATGTGTGAAAAAGCATACTCTAATAATAGTCAACAAAACACTTTTTATAATACTGCAAAACTGGAAACAACTCAAATGTCCAAAACATGGGTTTCTCATTAAGTAAATCATATAAGTCTGTTTTAAACAGTACTGCTTAGTCTTTTAACATAGTGATATAGCATTATGTTTTTTGTTTTTTTTAATTGTTTTATTTGGGAAAAGTGCTTCTTACAAAGGGGCAGCTGCAAAATACAGAGACCTCTGCAACAATTATTTGTTTTTTCTTAAAGTGAAAGAATGGGCGGGATCCAAGGAATCAAAGCAGTAGATGGACAACCCAGGAGCATCCCCGAGTTACTTTCAGGAAACAGAGCAACAAAACACAAAGGCAAAATTTCCAATCAAGGAATTCTTCCAACAACTGAACTTAAGCTAGTCTCAGGGATTCTCCCAAGCCCTCCCCTTCGGTGGCAAAGTATGACTTATCACTGCAAACCCATTATTCCACTAAAATAAACACCTTAGAACAGAGTTTTGAACCACATCTGTCTACCTGAAAGCTCAGGGGTGGAATGAGGCAAATACTCACAAAAACAAACACTAAAAACCCGACAACAATATGCCCCAAATGAGGACAAAGGTTTCTCAGAAAGTGCCTGTACTGGAAAGGCTAGATCGTAAAACATTAAATACAACTGTGTATCCAAGACCCAGTTTGTGTTAATATATGGGATAACCAGGTAGTTTTAACCTCTATGGCTAACCTCATTTCTCTATTTATATAGACAGAGCTAGCACTGCTATATTGACAACTACCAATATACTGCTTTGCCCTTTAAGATCTATCTGTCACACAAGGCTTAAACCACTAAACCAAGTTTTTCTACTAAGGCTAAGAATACTGCATCTATGCAGGGATGAGAAGCTTATCACACACCCACACTCACACACACCATGTCAGCCCTTAGGAGTCAAATTCCAACTCTGCTTTGATGTTATGCCTCTCTATCTTTTATATGTATTCTTTCTCAATTTTCCTATCATGCAAAACAGTAGAAATCTCAACACATTCACACCTGATTCTGGTTACCCAGTAGTATTACTTGTGTGCAATTAAACAAGAGACCAAAACCACAGAACAAGTGCACGTGGTAGGGATTACAGGGTAGGGAACAGATAAAAAAACACAGATGTGCAGATTTCACCAGAAACCTCAAGGATCCACATCCCATGTCTGGGGCAGAGAGCTATTGGCCAGCTTAGGTCCCTTCACCCATCATTCCTATTCTTGGACCCCAAAGCAGGGCCACTGCTTTTACTTTTGAACCTAGGGTCCTCAAAATGAGTGTGTGAAAAGTCCATAAACGCAATCTGGTTGAAAACAGATGACGCAACACACCTACACTAATTGTCTGACAGTCAAATTTGTGTTACAAAAAACTAACTTTAAGATTTATTTTTGTAACTTTTTTCAACAGGGAAAACAACACACTCCTCAGGGAAAGGTGAGGGGTTGAGAAGACAGGCCCTGGATAAAAATTCTTAGGACAGCACCTGGAGTTGAGAGGCCTGCCTAGGAGAGAACACAGGCCCTGCCACACCACCACAGGGCACAGCTGCTGTCTGGGGTCAGCAGACCAATTCACACACCATGCAACGTTGCTATAGATCCAAGTCATAAAAATCTTCCAGCTCATCATGAAACAAGTCCCACTCATCTTCAGAGTCTGTTAGTTAGTCGTTCCCACCTGCAGCCAAAAGCATAAGCAACATCTCGCCCAGCTCAAAGGTGACAACCTCTTCTTCATTGTTGTCAAAGGGGTTGCTGTTCTCTCTTTCCTCAATGAGTTCCCAGAAGTGGTTCCTTCGTTGGGCCCGGTATCTGCTTGATGTTCTCACTTTCTGTCTCTGTGGCTCCTCTCTAAGGCCATCAGGGTACGCATGCTTGTAAAAACAGTTCCCTCCAAATGGGCAGCTCCCACGTCCTTCATCAAAATACCTGCACACCTTGTTGCTCATTGCCTCCTTGTATTTCAGAATGAGTTTCTGCTTCTCTTCTTTCTCCTCCACCCAGTACTCACTTGGAATGACAAAGTTAGATGTGATCCGGCATTCTGGGCAGGACTTTATGATCTTGCTCTCAAATTGCTTAGCACTCCTCCGCTTGCGAATGCACTTGAGACAGTAGGTGTGGTTGCAGTTGGAGAGGATAACAAAGAGGCGCTCGCTGGGGTTGGCTTTCTCATAGACCACCTCCATGCAGATCCCACACACCATGTCCTTGCTGCGCTGCACAGCAAATGAGAGCTCCATGTCCTTCTCATGGGCCTCAATGCACGATTTGATATGCTGTGATCTCTGGGCAGCATCCATCGGATGCAGGACCTGCAGCCCACACATGTCACAAGAATCTCCGTGGAGATACACACAGTTCTCCCCGTATCAGCACTCGCCCACTGCAGCATAGGGGCACAGCTGCTTCTTTGTCTCCACGGCGGTTTGCTCTTTCTCGGATTCTTCCTTGGTCACTGAGCCCTGCAGGGGGCTTCAGTGCAGGAAGGTGCAGTACGGCCACAGTAGGGTTGCCCAGGAACAAACTCAGTAGCATTCACCCAGTGCTCTGAACCTGCTCCTACAGTTGCAAAGTTTGAATTTCTTGACTCAGCTTCGCCTGTATTCATTTCAACAAGTGGTCCAACTATCCATGAGAGACTTGAGGAAGCAGCAAGGGATGACTTTGCAGTTAGCTCTGTAGCAGTCGCTTCTTCCTGTTTCAATGGCTTGCTATGTTCATATCTGCAGCGGTCTCCATAAACACAGTACCCTCGCTGAAAATACTTGCACACTACACTATACGGACTGTCAGAGAGGTCATGCGAGTAGCAACAGTTGTCTCCTTCCTTACAAACCCCATGCATAAAATACCTGCAGGTGACCTGTTTAGTCCAGCCGCCGCCGCTGCCGTCGCTGCCGCCGCCCCCTCCGCCCGCCCCCAGGGACGGGGCAGTGACTGTGGGGATCGGGGTGGGGGAGGCTGCTGCCACCGCCGCCGCTGCCGCTCCTGCTCCTGATGTTGTGGCTGTTGTTCCGGGAGCTGCAGCCTCCGCCATTACTGTTTATCCCACACAGCAAAGGCCCCGGAACTTCCCGGATCACACAGTTCCGGTCCGGCTGCGGGGAGAGGACGGCGAGGCCAGGAGAGGGGAGGGGAAGGACACTGAGGCAACCGCTCCGTCCCCGCCTGCTATGCGTCGCGTCTCTGAGCGCTCTAGCATTATGTTTTTAAGATAGAAAAATATTTAGGATATTCAATTTGTACATACGGCATGAACCCATCTCATTTCTAAAAAATTATACACACAGAAGGAAAGGGACCAAGAGCAATGTTAGTATCACTAGATTGTGAGATTACAGGTAATTTTCTACAATAAACATACATTACTTTTGTTGCCAGGTGCAGTGGCTCACGCCTGTAATCCTAGCACTTTGGGAGGCCAAGACAGGTGGATCACGAGGTCAGGAGATCGAGACCATCTTGGCTAACTTGGTGAAACCCCGTCTCTACTAAAAATACAAAAAAATTAGCTGGGTGTGGTGGCGAGTGCGTGTAGTCCTAGCTTACTGGGGAGGCTGAGGCAGGAGAATGGCATGAATCCGGGAGATGGAGCTTGCAGTGAGCCTAGATTGTGCTATTGCACTCCAGCCTGGGTGACAGAACAAGACTCCATCTCAAAAACAAAAAAACATATATTACTTTTGTTACAAGAGAAAAAAATGTTATTTAGAAGAAAAAAGGCACTGACATACACAACCACCTCAGAAGCGAACATTCAGCTATCATCTACACCCATCAGAAGCACTGGAATTTTGTAAGGATTACTCTTACGAGAGATCAGGCCTGAATCTCCAGAGGAAATAGTTACAGAGAGAAAACCCAAACGATTACAGGAAATCAATATCCAAGAGCAATACTATTCCTATATTCAAACCTTCAGGTGAAACCAAGTCCTAAACTAGATTAGCGATTATTCACTCAACATTGTCTTCAGACTCTCAGCTTCATCCACTATTCGGAACCAATCCTGGAAGAGATTTAATGCATGTAGTTATTAAGCTCTGAAATTAGTCTTGCTGCTGCCTTAAGCAATTAATATTCTCTTTGCCTGAGAGTGGAGTATCCGGACACTCCTAGGTGACCACAGAGTTGCAACCCTATTTTCAGTGTCTGCCCAGGTGTCTAATAAGGACATCTATTTCTGCTGTCATGCCTGATAGTATATCCTTACATTAATGCTAGTTCTCCTGTTATGGACTAAATGTTTGTGTTCCTCCTAAATTCGTATGTTGAAGCCCTAACCCCCAGTGTGGCTGTATTTGGAGATGACACCTCTAGGAAAGTAATTAAGGTTAAATGAGGTCACGAGAATGGGCCCTGATCTGATAGGATTAGTGTCCTTATAAGAGGAGACAACAGAGAACTCAGTCTCTTTCTCTGTGTATGTACATGAAGAAAGTCCATGTGAGGATGCAGCAGGAAGGTGGCCATCTATAAGCCAGAAAGAGAGCCCTCACCAAGAACTGAATTGATCAGGACCTTGATGTTGGATTTTCCAGCCTTCAGAATCGTGAGAAAATAAATTTATGTTGTTTAATCCACTCAGTCTATGGTGTTTTGTTATACAGCAGAGCAGGCTGAGACATCTCAACTTGAAACTCTTGAATGGACCTCTTAGTAGGTTCCCCCCAAGTCTCACCATCATCTCTGTTTCCCCAGCAATGTGGTTACTGCAAACTTGTGGACACGCTGAAGTCATAGCATTTCCTTATTCCTTTCCTGTGGTTCTGTCACTACTTGAAACATATGCAGATATGATCTCCCTCCAAATTGTCCCATTTATGCCATTCTCATTCCCATACCCTCCCCAGTCATCTCTTTTGGCTTCAAATGAAGCCTGAGGTTTCTATGCCCTTAGACCCTGCAATTTGAATTGTTGTCCTCTCAAGCCTGAAGCCTAATCCCACAATTCTTTTAGTTCTAAAGCCAAATGACCAAGGCCTATGTCCTCTTCTTTTTCCCTAACCTAGCCTGAAGCACAGAAGCCCAAGCATGGAGCAGTCAAGCCACTCAAGTTTGAAAAATAGTTCCCTTCCCTAGCCCTGATGTAAGAGCTAATCTGATTATCAAACCTTACACTACTTCTCCATGGATGAGGCTAAGGATTTTATTTTCTTTGGTGGGAGAGAAGAACAGAAGAAATATGCAGTGAGTACTTTGGTGCACCATCTAGTATGCCCCTTTAGGACATAGGCACTGATCCCTGAGCTCTTAGAAATGCTGGCTTCTGATAACTCACAACTGAATCACCTTCTAAGAACTGAACTGAACCCTACTGAAGAGAGCCACCACATTCAAGGTGACCCAGTTTCCTGGGGAAGCCTATGTCCAATTAAAGGTAGATGTGGGGGCACCAAGGCTAGCCTCCTTGCCTCAAGGTGGCATAAATCAAAAAGCCATTGAAGGTTTAGAGCTCCCTGTAGGATTGGCTGGGGCCTTGGTTGAGATTGCATCTCAGTTCAATTTTTCCCTCTGCTCAATCCTAGTTCTTTCACTCACTCACAAGCACTGATTCTGAAGGTGTTCCCAATAAACCTCTGCAAACAAATATCCACCTTAGAATCTATTTCCTATGGAAGCCAACCTAAGACAGGTTAGGCAAACAACTAATACACTGCTAGTGGTATAAATTTTTCTTTAAGATATTCTACAAGAAAGTTTACAAAGTTCTTTTCTCCTCTGCTCAACTGCCCATTGATCAAGAGCCCCATTCCATACCTTTCTTTACATCAGTCCCTGGAGAGTGTTAGGCTTGCACAGTTCTGAGTTAAATTCCAATGCTTCCATGGTTGACGAAGGTCAGCTGAATTTATGGGTGACCCATAAGTAGGTTAAGTAGATTGAGCAGTGCACTGCCTGGCTTGCCTTATGCTCTCAAAGGAATAGACATTCTTTTATAAAAACACACCACTGCTCCAATTAGGATATGTGTTCCCTGTTCTATCAGCCTCGTGCTTCATTCACTATTTCAAAAATAATACAGTACCTTCTATGTGCAAGGCACTGTGCTTGTCAGGGACTATGGAAGTACCAAAAATCTGTCACAAGCTTTCCTCTAAAATGTTGGATGACATATTGAAAACAGTGAGAAGCATTCAGTAAATGTCAGCTCAAGATGAGGCTCCAGGTTAGATACTGTAGGAGAGATCAGGGAATATAAGACAAAATGCGCCCTCAGATACAGTACCATCTAGTTGGGGAGAGAAGGCTTTCAGAAAGCAATATATGCCCAGCTCCAGAGGAATGTTTGCTACGTAAGCACAAAATGTGACAGCATTAAAAGGGGTAAAGAATAACAAAAAGAGACTCCCAGAAAGCGTGCAGCAATAAAACGTCACCTCTATAAAGTGGCCTGGGCACAAACTGAACATTTCAAGGCTAACTTTTCACTCGATTACTCCATTTTACTTTTTCAGAAGAGATCTTTTTCCTTCTTCCACATGGAAGAAAACTGTATTTTTTTTCTTGTTAGGAAAACCCTTCAGACTTCAGACAGCAAACATTAACCTCCTGCATAATGAAACCTCAAGATTGGATCTCAAGGAAATTTTCCACTTTTGCCAGCCTTGTGAGGAAGGTGCCCATTTTCATGGCTGGATCGTCAATTTCTTCTGCTTTATAAACTTTTTGTTCCTAATCAAAAGTTTGGTAGACTTTGAAGGAAATCAGCTCAAATGTTGAACTTCATTTTCTGATTACTTATTACACACACACATTCACAACAACCACTACTTGAAACTCATTTCCTGAAACGTTGAGGTTTACATGAAGACGGGGTGACCCATTTTAGAAGCACATTAAATGAGCTTGGATTGTCTGCATTATACAGTGGGCATATTTCTCATGGTGAAGCAGGAGAAAAAGGTCTGGAGACAGGGAGCCTGGGGCTGTTTCGCGCTGATTTCCTGGAACTAAATTGAAAGGGAAACCCTAACTTTCCATGCCTGGGTAACAAAGGGACCAGAGGCTACTCCCTTTGCAAACCCCCAGTCTTTTCTGCGTGGCAGATGGGAAGTTAGCTGTCTGCAACCAATCAGACTGACTGACAGTGGAGTCTGTGTCTGCAACTTTGTAAATTCACCCTAGCCTCTGATTTGTTGAAAAGAGCAACCAATCAGATGTTTGCACTGGAGTGTGACCTTTGTAATGCCACTTCAGCCTCTGATTGGTTGCTTTCGGCAACCAGTCATACCAATTGGGGTCCACCACTTCATTTATATGAGGTGAGCATGAAGTGGCCAATGGGAAACCTGTAGAGGGTATTTGGACCGGAGAAGATTCTGCATCCAGGCCCTTGACCTGCTGCTCTGGCTGCTCCCACACTGTGGAATATACTTTCATTTTCAATAAATTCCTGCTTTTGTTCTTTTATTGCTTCATTCTTTCCTTGCTTTGCTGGGAGTTTTGTCCAATTCTTTGTTCAAAATGCCAAGAACCGGACAACTTGCAGTCAAGACCCTCTACCGGTGGCAATGGTGTCCATTATTAAACGAAGGACAAATGATTGGCACCCTTTCCGTGACCAAAACTATGGATAGGAGACACCTACTGGTAGCTTCTAGAAATTACAACAGCTGGTTTGGCATGAGGATCTTGGTGAGGGCTGATGACTGGATCTTTGTGAGGGCCAAAAGTGCATGAGGCAATGTTGAGTTTTTTCAGGGAGGAAAGATATGGGACTCCTAGTTTAAATAAGTTAAGGTAAAATCTTATACATTTCTCCAGTAACAGAAGTGCAATGTAACAATTTCATTTTCTCTACCACTTAAATGAAAGGAGAAAGAAGTAGATGTTTTAAAGTATATTTCATTGGTCAGGAATAACATAAAATAGTTCAACAATGATGTCACTCTTTTGAAGATCAGTATTTGAGCTAAAATCACCGTAAGAATATAAATTCAAGACTTGAAACCACTCTAAGAATATCCTTACTAGAGCTATTATAAACTTTCATTTTCTACCTGTAATTCATGACATATATCCGTCCTCTTCGCACCTGATTTTCAAGTTAGCTTGCATCTCTGCACAGTTTTAACGTCACTGGTGACTGGTCATATATGGCACTTTTCTTCAATGGTAATCTCATTTTTTCTCCATTGCTGTTTTCCATTTCAACCTTCTACTAAAAGTCTTGCTTTATTGAGTTTATTGGACTGAGGCCATATTCCAGATATTTATTGGAATATCTGAAACTCCATTCCCCAGGCACATTTCCTTGAAAGAAAATTGGGTATCCATGTGGAACATGTGGCAATTCCAGTCAGGAATGTTCTCGAATACCAGAATCTTGACTTAAATTTGCAGATAAGACCATCAGAGCTGAGCTCACACTGGGGCATAAATACCATAAATCTGGCTAAATTAATTATCTTAAGCACAGATACTTAGGAAGTTTGTGCTTGTGCATGTATGTGCAATGTAAATAAATAGTGTGGGTCTGGTATTAATTTCAATACCTTCACACCAGAAAGTTAGAAAACCTTGTTAGAGGTTCTAATGAGGTCCAGATCCTTTTCTAGAAATGTTATCCAGGTTCAGTATCTGTTGATTCCTTTCAATGCCCCGCACTCTGCAGTGGAATAATAGTTTCCTCATATTAGGGCTTATACTCATTGCAGGGGAAATTATCAGTCTTTGTCTTCAAGAGTTCAAGACTTTATGAGCTAATAAATTCTAATCCTCCAATTCTAGAGAGCACAGAGATCTGGAGAAGGAACCTTACTTTCCACTACAGATGTATCCTCCAATTCTAGAGAGCACAGAGATCTGGAGAAGGAACCTTACTTTCCACTACAGATGT
>NW_012117243.1:1051433-1218367 GCF_000951035.1 Colobus angolensis palliatus
TGGAGAAGGAACCTTACTTTCCACTACAGATGTATCCTCCAATTCTAGAGAGCACAGAGATCTGGAGAAGGAACCTTACTTTCCACTACAGATGTTTCTTTAAGTGTCCACCTTGTACTAAGCAATGGGCAGGAAAGTAGGAATACATAGTCTCTCTCTTTGAAATAATCACATTCCAAGGAAGAAGATAGTAAGTAACATAGGCAATTATGACGTGACACAAACCATTTCTTTGAAAGAGAGATATTTGCAAAGTGTGATCATTTTTCTAAAAGATGCAAAGCTAGTTAGTGGCAAAGTGGGAATGAAGAGTGGGTCTCTGCATTTCATTCTGCTGCGTCTTTCACAGCACAATAGCAATCCCAGAAGAAACTGCATGTTTTGTGATAGACACGCACGCACACAGCTCAGGGCCCTGAGGCATCTATAAATGCTGAAAAGCGCTGACAGGAGAACCGTATGCCTGCCATCAGCTATATCAGACTTTCCTAAGACAAGATGAAGCCACAGCCTGGAGAGTGTATCTCCTTCTCACCCATCTCGCCCCAGGGTTATCGTAGCCATGGCCTAAAGCAATGTGCTCTGACATAAGGCATGGCAACCACAGCAGATAAAAAGGAAAAAAAAAATGGGGTAAGATTACTTTTTTTTGCTATCATTCCTCTCCCTGGATGTGAAGGATCCATTTATTAGTCTCTATTAAAATGCAGGGGAAAGCCAGGTAGTATGATAGCTACATTGCATTTTCATGATCAAATTACATAAAGGCATCCTGTGTACATGCTTTCTACAACACACGTGGTTGCATTAACCTATAACATAAGTGTCTATGAAACGTATATGAAATCAACATCTTAGATGAAGGGTAAATAAATCTCATGGGCCAAGATAAAGAAACATATTCTTTCTCTACAAGTTTCCAGTTGACACTTCTTTCCTCTAATGCCCATTTTTAACATCTTATTTCCTCTTAAATTTTTCATCTACCACCTTCAAATTTCTTGCAGATACCAACTAATAAACTGTTTAATTAGTGATAATGGCAAATTAGTACCAATGGCCTGGTAAATCCGATATAACATGCAGACCTAAAGGACATTTCAGAACAAGAGAACTTTCAATTTCATGCCACCTCAAATATTATTATTAAGATAAAACTTTTTCACTGATTGAGCCATTCTGTCAAAGTGACACAATTCTTGTAAATACTATCCAGCGTTTTAGAAGCTTCAACTTCTGTTTTCTAGTTACTTATCTACATGTTGTAAAAATCTACACTGTCCCTAGCTAATCAGTCTCAGAAAATATGTAAAATTTACAATCTGACATGTTTTACTAATAAGTAGAAATTATAAATTCATTGAAATTGTAGTTTAAAAAAATTATCAGAAATACTGTACTATTCCTACCATTAAAGACCAAGGCCAAGAATATCTTTATGATGTCAGAATAGCGAAGGACTTCTTTTTTTTTTTTTTTTTTTGAGACAGGGTCTCCCTCTGTCACCCAGGCTGGAGTGCAGTGGTGCGATCTCAGCTCACTGCAAGCTCCGCCTCCCGGGTTCACACCATTCTCCTGCCTCAGCATCCCAAGTAGCTGGGACTACAGGCGCCCGCCACCACGCCTAGCTACTTTTAGTAGAGACAGGGTTTCACCGTGTTAAGCAGGATGGTCTCGATCTGCTGACCTTGTGATCCGGCCACCTCAGCCTCCCAAAGGTCTGGGATTACAGGCGTGAGCCACCGTGCCCAGCTGAGAAGGATTTCTTAAAGAGGACACAAAACCCACCATTCATAAAATAAAATCTTTTATACATATGTGTGTAGGGTGCAATATATACATATATGTACATACTTATACACATGTATATACATACATATACATACATACATATGTATATAATTATACATGATTAATCAAATTATGAAAATTCTAAGGGAATCTAAACCAAGGAAAAAGACAAGGAAAATATTGGGAGATAATTTCACAATATATATAACGGGAAAATGTTAATGCTTAGAATAAAGAGCTCCTAAAAATAAATAGGCAAAAAAAAAAAGTAATAGAATCATAGACAAAGAATATATATTCTCAGTAGAGAAAAGTATATCCCAATAACCGAGAAAATATTTTTAACGACTCCCAGCCGTTTAATCTATAAGAGTAATAGAAATTAAAATAACCCAATTCTAATCTATCAACTAGTTTTTAAACAATTCAAATATTTATAACTCTCAACTGCTGTGAGAATAGAGAAATTCTGGAGTCTGCACAATGCTAGTGGGATGATTAAAAAGGGGTAATGGTGGAATCTGAGGAACAATCTGGCCACCTAAGTAAAATTAAAAGTATGCGTATCCTTAAAAAAGAAGTAGGCACAGCCTATGATCCAGTGAAAACACTTGAAAAGAAGTCCATGCTTGCTCATAAGAAGAAAACATAAAGCATGTTTATTGTATTATTATTTGTAATTGGAACAAAACTAAAAACAACCCAAAAGCTCATGATTAAGAGAATTTATACATAAAACAACACTGTTACATACTTGACTAATATATAAGGATTAAAATCAATACTTTAGCTTGGCCCAGTGTCTCATGCCTGTAATCCCAGCACTTTGTGGGGCTGAGGCAGAAGAATCCCTTGAACCTAGAAGGCAAGGGTTGTAGTGAACTGAGATCACGCCACTGCACTCCAGCCTGGGCAGCAGAGTGAGACTCCATCTCAAAAATAAAAAATTAATACTTTATATTTACATATAGCAAAATAGATATATCTCAAGCACTCAGAACAAGTAAATTATTGAATAGTAAATCCAGTATCATTTATATATTTTTTAAAAAGTAATATGATCATATAAATAGTAGAGTATCATGATTCCCCATATTTTTGGTGCAGAACAAACCACCCCAAAACTTAGGTAACTTCAAATCATAACAATATTTATTTTCTTCATCCTATGGACTAAATTATGTCCCCTTATATGTTGAAGCCCTAATCCCCAATGTGACTGTATTTGAAATAAGAAAGTAATCAAGGTTAAAAGAAGTCAGAAGGGTGGAGCCCTGATGTGATAGGATTAGTCTCCTTATGAGAGGAAACGCCAGAGAGTTCACTCTGTCCCCCTGCCATGTGAGGACACAGCGAGACGAAGCTGTCTGCAAACCAGGAAGAGAGCCCTCACCAATAGCCAATCATGCTGGCACCCTGATCTCAGACTTCCAGCTTCCAGAACTGTGAGAAAATAAATTTCTGTTGTTTAAACCACCCAATCTATGGTATTTTGCTATGGCCGCCTGAGCTGACAAATATAGCTCACAAATTGCCAGTCGGACAGGGTTTGATGGGGAAATCTCATTTCTGCTCCACTCAGCATCAGGTGAGGGGGCTCAAAGGCTAGAGGTTGAAATCATCTGAAGGCTGGATCACTTATCGGCCTGACACCTGGGGCCTGGATGGGCTGGGATCCTCGGGCATCTCTCTATCCAGATGTGGTGCCTCCAGGTAAGTTCTTCAGCATTGTGGCTTCAGCTGCACTCCTCATGTGTCAGCTCTGAGCTCTCAAGCTGTGTGTCCTCACAGGGAAAATGCCAGGCACACACTCTATCACCTGTGATGACCTAGGCTTGGAAGCCATGCAGTGTTCTTTCCACTGTACTTTCATTGTTAGCAGTGAGTTACTAAAGTCAGCCTATATTCAAGCGTAAGGGCTATTAGCAATGCCTTTTTTTTTCTTTCTTTCTTTTTTTTTTCTTTTTGAAACAGTCTCACTCTGTTGCCAGGCTGTAGTGCAGTAGCATGATCTCGGCTCACTGCAACTTCCACCTCCCAGGTTCAAGCAATTCTCCTGCCTCAGCCTCTTGAGTAGCTGGGACTACAGGTGCTCACTGCCATGCCTGGCTAATTTTTCTATTTTTAGTAGAGATGGGGTTTTGCTATGTTGGCCAGACTGGTCTTGAACTCCTGAACTCAAGTGATCCACCTGCCTCAGACTTCCAAAGTGCTGGGATTACAGGAGTAAGTCACTGTGCCCGGCCAAGCACTACCTCTTAATGGGAAAAATGTCAAATAATTTGCAGACCTATTTTAAAACCACGTGTGTGTGTGTGTGTGTGTGTGTGTGTGTGGTGCGGGGCAGTTGTGTATGTGTGTACCACACATACAAAGGTATTTTCAAAATATCCTGGACATACACTACATTCATGATTGTGATTGCCCAGTAAGGAAGATGAATGGGGCCCACCAAAAAAGTCCAGGTCAATCTTTAATATTTTGTTACTATTTTAATTGAGAATAATATGATAAAATGTTAATAAGTATCAATCCCATGAGGTCAGGAATATTGTTTGTGCAGGTTAATTGCAATATAGTCTTAATTAAAGGCCTCTCTATATCCACACCTTCTATAACACCACTTAATAGTTGATACAATACCCATCAAGATATGGTGTCTGTTTCTGCACTCCTTGAACGAGACTGGATTACTGACTTGTTTGGGGTGATAGAAAGCAGACAGTCTAGTGATGTGGCATTTCTGGGACTAGGTTTCAAGAGTCATGTACACTCCTGCTGTCTCTTTCTCAGACCCCTGCTTTCACCATGAGAACAACCCTGAACTGGTTTATTGGAGGATGAGAGACCATGTGGAGCATAGCTGAGTCATTAAAGCTGCAGCCATCACAGATCAGCCAGCTCTCGCCTCTTGTCACACAGATCTACCAGCTGACCACAGATGTATGAGCAAGCCCAGCCCAGATCAACAGAACTTCCCATGCAGCCCCTGCAGTCATGAGAAATAATAAATGATTAATGTTTTAAGCAACTAAACATTGAGCTGGTGTGTTACACAGCCATACTAACTGATGTTGAGTACTTGTTACATTATTCTCCAAACTTTTCTATATTTTTACAATTATTGAAGATGAAAAAGAAAGAGAGCACGTACATGGAACAGAAAGAAAAATTAAAGCCACATTGGTGGAAGGTTCAAAACCCAAAAGTGCAATTGATCCCTTATTTTGAATGCTTTGAGTAATAAAATGCCACAGATACGTATTAAATTCTTTGTACCTGTCAGGAGAACGTTTGCTATGATTCAAACACCACCATTAAGCATACCAAAACAACCAAACCACATTAATTACAATAAGAAAATTACACACTAGAAAATGCACTTTTGTTGGTATGTTGCTTTAATCTAACCCAAAATACTGACAGTAATTAATCTTCAGTTGTTCCCTGTAATGAAACAGGCATGAAATGGACAGTTACTATTTATGCTTTGCATATTATATAATGGCAGTTAAAAACAACAAATAACAATGCCACGGTCAATGAAAAAGAGGCTTAGTAAACAAAGTTTTCTTAGCCCAAATCTACCAGGCTAGTGCAATGAGACTGAATAGTGGCAATCTTTTTACTCATCCAGTAACATCTTTATGTTTGAATACATATATGTATATGAAAATTTTGTAGTTTTTATAGTATGGTAACTTATTTAAAAAAACAAAACATGGAAGTTTTCAATTCAAAAAGTGTTTCCTTCAAAAAATATTCATATGAACCATGCCCTCCACTGGTAGGGGTTCTGATATATGTATATTTCAAAGACGCAGAAGCAAAGGCAGCAATAAATAGGAAAAAGTCTGTTATTCACAACATTATCTCTGAGTCCTAAAATTCTGGCTTCTGGGGTATCTAGCCATATTCCTACCGAAAAGAATTGCTCAGGTTACTGAGAACACGGCATGAGCTCCAATGACCAAAGCCTTTTTTATATTTAGACAGAGGAGAGAGTAGTTTTATTTCACCACGAATGAGCAAATAAGCATCTCCAATTTTGTACAACTATTGCAATTTCATTTAATTGTATTCTTTATAATAAAGATAACATTACATTAATAACCCCAAATAATTTTGCTTTATTGTGCCACTCTTTTCACATTCATGAGATTCACAAATTGGTGGTAAAATCTTTTAGCAGACCAGGTGACCTAATTTCTGGTTTGAAAAAATAAGAGGCACCACATTCTCATATGTGTGTGTGTGTGTGTGTGTGTATATGCGCATGCATGTGCTCACACACTGATCTAAAAGTCATTCTTTGAAGGGCTTCTATGAGGCTCATTACATAGAGCAGATCAAAATTAATTGTTGAGGTAGGCAGCCATTATGGTTCTGTCCTCTTGAACCAATACATATAAAGACAATGGTGGGAAATCAATAATGTCAGTAGGTCAAGGACACTCGGTAGTACAGAGCCAATAAATGTTCTTTGTCCATATTTACACAGCACCGATCTTTAAATAAAAAAAAAAAAGAAAGAAAGAAAAGAAAAAGCAATTTCCAAAGCTATAATCTCTACTCATGTGAAAATCTCAAGGCTTTTGTGGAAGTTACTATCCAGTACATATTTCTGCTGTCAGAATACTTCTGTCACTGCATTTAAACCATGAAGTGCATTTGCTGCTGATTCGACTATTATGGCAGGAAAATGACCTGTAAAGTTCTTTTCAGGAGCTTGGCATTTTGCATATATTATAGAAATACAAGAGAAGAAATGTGTTAAAAATGAAGTTTATGAAAAGTCATCCAACTAAACTTTACATTTTATAGAATACAGAGACTGCCTGATTTGTGAGACTAAGTGGGAAGGGGGAGAAGAATTCATCGAGACAGAAAATCTACATAATCTCATGTTCTCAAGGGCATTTGTCAATTTTTTTTCTATGTACAAAATCTCGATGGTAAGTGACAAAGTAAAAAATGTGCCAAACTATATTATGTGACCTTTTTGTGGCTTTGATGTGCAAAGAAGGTAATAGATTGAAGCATATGCTTTATTGGGTGGGAGGCAAGGTGACAAATGTGTGGGGACTATGATCCGAGAGCAATCTGATTGAAAGCAACGACAAAAACCTCAAGATTTTATGATCTCTCGAAAGGAAGAGACCTTGGTTTCATGCAAGGGAGGTTAGAATTATATCCTTCATAGGTAATGTGAATATCTCTGCTTAATTTGTAGCAATCGAATTGTTGACTAAAATACAAAATTTCTGAGTCTGTATCACAACCTGGTGCCAACTGAGCATTTTGTCATCACCAACCATCTCTCATCATTGATAATGCCTAGTGAAAAAAAATCACTGGGGCCAAAGGGTGCTGCTGTTTACCTCATCAAGACAGTTTGCCAAGAGGCTTCACAGGCTTAGAGGCCGGGGAGAATGATGGCCCTTCCTCAGTTATCCCCAACCAGGGAGTGGGGAGGAAGAGGAGGCAATTAACCATTTCACTGCTGGTCAGAGATAGTTGTGCCATTAAAAGGTTTTGTTCTCTCAGCTGAGTGGTCAGATATCAAATCCACAGTCTTGCTTCCTGACTCAGAACAGGAATTTTATTCCTTAATCATATCCCTGTGGCTGCTTCACTGACTAGCTTCAGTGAGAGCTCAGCACATTATTTACAAGAATTAAAGAGCTTGGGGAGTCAGGGTGGAGGGAGAAGGAGGCATTTTTATCATAGCAGCCCTTGCAAGCATCGATACCACTAAAGGTCGGCCCACATTTCCATCAAAACCTCCTGATTTGCAGACATTTATAACTGGGCTGTAAAAATCACTCTTGGGCTGCAATTTGGCAAAGAGCTGAGGGGAAATTGTCCCCTCTTGGTGGCTGTTCATTTGCTTGGGTTTGCCTTTTGTTTTAGTAATTTGAGGAAAATACAGTTATTTGAAAGATGCTACCTAAATGTAATCCTCAGAAGGAAAAAATGTTAACACTTGAATGCATTCGTTTATATTTTCACTTCCAGCGAAAGTGGTGAATTTGCCTCCACAGTGAATCGTGTTGAGGTCCCAATTAGTTTTGGCATTTTCAAGACACAAAGACAATGGACAAAGACTTTCACTCAAAGGCAGAAGGGCTCTAAATCTTTGTGAAATTTGTACGTATTCCCCGGGCCATGTCGAAGGACAGGCTGTTGATTGTCTCTGAACTAATTTCCTCCTATAAAAACTGAGTCAGTGTGATCACACTGGAGAGCTCAGCATTTTTAATTGCCTCAAGGTGCTTATTTGCAGGGAAGGAATAAACTCAGGAGGATCAAATAAGAAAGGGAGGAAAACTTGGCTTATCCTTTCAGATGAATCCAATCATTTTCACCTCTCATCAGTTTCACATCTGTGATTTTCCTCCTTCCTGGCAAGGAAGAGATATGCTTTTCTCTGCCATTAAGAAAAGATGATTACGAGGGCCTGAGTCACACATTTCAGCTTGTTTCTGGAGCCTTGACCGCCCTCTCCCTTGTACCTAGGAGAAGCCGGAAGCTGGTCATGCTCCTACAACCCCAGTGCAAAGCCACCTGGCCAGCTGGGGCCAGCTTAGGGGAAAAATACAGAGATTGAAAGTGCACTGGGGGAAAATAAGCCCTCAGTGTTCAAGTCATGGGAGGAAGAACGTGACAGGCAGCGCTAGCATCCTGGCTCTAAAGAGCAACTGGGTTTCCCTCTAAGACTCCTGTGGAATTCATAGGCCCAAAGAAAGGGAGTCCTGGAGCTCAACTTGCTATAGGAAGTTGGAGAAAAGGGGTTAGTGTTATTCCCTCACATTCATCAGCTCAGGGTACATGCTTTCAGATTTCTGTAACTCAACATTTATCTTTCTGAAAATGTCCTTAGGTGAGGGAACGACTCTCATTCCAGCAATGAGGAAAGCACAAACAGAAAAGCCAGCTGATGTGTTATCTGAGCACATAAGGAATGTAGTCTTGTATGTCCACATTTGGGACATTAGCACTCCTTGCCTGCGGGGTGGAGGAGACCAAAACGCCTTTCAATCTTTCCTGGGTTCTAATAAAATGAAAGGAGAAGGTTTTACGTCTTTCATTTGGAGTACGACACTCAAAGCATGGCCAAGCCTGCTGTCCTGGGACACATACATTCAAGGGTCCACTCCATGCCTCCAATGGCTGGGTACCTACACAAGGTAGAAGTCTGCAAGGCGAAGGGCTCATGCCCACCCAGAGCCTCTGCCCTGCCCCCATTCAAGACCATGAACTCAGCATCTGGAGCCCTTGGGATTACTTACTCTTACTGGAGCAAGAATTACTATGACTGCTTCTACCATCATGGCCCCTGGCCATAATACGATTTCTCTCCACACTAGCAGAAACTAACTGAGCACCTTTTGATCTAACAGAGGGAGTCTCCTGCCCAAACACCTTCCAACTTCTCCAAACCTTCCCCCAACTGTCTTTCTAAGTACAGATCATGCCAATAGGCACATCTTAGGCCCAAGATATAAAGAGGAAATAGTTGTTTTCTGGAGATGTAGAGAGAGCTTAAACATACATGCTGGAGTGTCCACACATGTGTATGCAAAGCCCCTTGCAGAGCAGGACAAACCAGGGCGGGGAGCAAACAGGAGTTAGCAAGATATGGGGGCTGCTCTCCTTACATAGCCATATTCTGACACAGAAGTCCAAGAATTCTACATTTGAAGCTGGTCTTCTAGGATGTTATAAAAATATTTGCGTCAAGAAACAAGGAAGATAGAAGGATAGAAAAATATTTTATCAACTTGTGAGTTTGATGTAAGACTTTTGAGTATTTAGATCTCCACTTATACTCTTGCTCTAAGTTCTTTGGAGTTGGGGTGGGCCTGTTGTAAAGCCACACTAAGGATGAGCTGAGCTGTGCCTGGAGTTGTCATGAGTGTATCTACAAAGTCTAATTTTATTTTACTCCTTTTTCCTCTGTTGAAATCATGTGTGTAATCCCTACTTCAATAATTGCCCAGAAGTCCACCTGTCATCTTATTTTGTCTTTACTATTTGTTTGTTTTCTAGTTCTTCTTTTCTCTTTATTTCCTGGCTCAGTGTTCCACAATGGGCAGCTCTATGCAAACCTACTCCCAAAATCTGAGGAAGCTGAGAGGTCGAAGAAAGAAACTGACAAATCCAGCTTCTTAGGAAGAAACATTTAATAGGCACTTACAAACAGAAGCCATAGCTGTGTCTCAGGCAATGGGGAGACAAGATGGTGGGGTCCCCATGCTATGATCCCCCAGATCCAAGGCTTATAAACCATATGGAAGGAATCTGTAGGACAACTGAAGTCAACCCCTCAGCAAAAGGCAAGAATGCAATGTGAATCTACCTAAAGACAGAATTTACAGTTCAGGTTGTTTTGACCCAAGGGCAGGATTTACAGTAGGTACATGCTCTAAAACAAAGAACAACAGATAAAATAGAGAGCTTAGAGGCATTCCTAGAACTGCGGTTAATCAGAAGTCAACATGGTGAATTAGCATCCAAGATGGAATTGCTTTAGCCTCCACACTCAGTCAAATTTCTATACATCCCTACCATATTCCCTTCTGTTTATCTGAAAGTTCTAATTTTTTAAAATTTCTCTAATAGTTATTTTTGTTCATACATTTTGTTCATTACATTGTTCTATTATTATATCAAAATTAAAATTAACCATAATCACACCACCCACCCCCAAAATAAAGCCTTTAAAAGGCTTTTGACCTGGCGCTGTGGCTCACGCCTATAATCCCAGCACTTTGGGAGGCCGAGGTGGGTGGATAATGAGGTCAGGAGTTCAAGACCAGCCTGGCCAAGATGGTGAAACCACCATCTCTACCAAAAATAAAAAAAATTAGCCCGTGTGGTGGCGGACGCCTGTAGTACCAGCTACCCAGGAGGCTGAGGCAGAGAATTGCTTGAATCCAGGAGGTGGAGGTTACAGTGAGCTGAGATTGTGCCACTGCACTCCAGCCTGGGCAAAAAAGCAAGACTCCATCTCAAAAAAAAAAAAGCCTTTTGCTTCTTCTTCACTCTCTTTCCTTTCTGATCCATTTCCAAATTCAGTGTTTCGCTTGGCTAGTTTAGTTTCAGGCTATTAGTGAGCTTTTAATTACTGTATGTCCCTTCCAATCCAACAATCCTTACTTGAAACATATAGAACCCCATCTGGCAGACCAAAACGTTGTTTCCTAACCTCTATCAAATACAAAATCTAATTTCTGTTGGATTAGAGATTAACTGTATTGTGAAACCCATTTAGACCTACTTGACAAGGGTCTTGAAATGTTTTTTCAGGTGGATCTATAGATACCAGACAAAAGAGAGTCAGGGATGTGAGCCATAATGAGGAAACATAAAATGTTGGCCAAGGACACAGAAGATAGTCAGGACTCAGGACATACACAGAAGCAAACATCAGGACAGGAAGTCTGTCCACAGTCTGGGATCATGCCCCACTGGGGGTAAGGAAAAGCAGCAGAGGGAGGCTGGGGGGCAGCAGGAACAGCGATGTGAACCTGCAGACACACTTTGAAATGGAGACCAAGAAGGAGGCAGTACCAACATGTCCAGCACATAGCAGAAGACACTAACTCCTTGTATTTCCGCAGTACTTGGCAGGTTACAAAGCACTTTCATGTATAATATGGGATATAATCCTTCTCACTAATGGCAAGTTAGGTACTACTAACCCCTATTTACAGACAAAGAAATTGAAGCTAAGAGTTTCCTTGTTTTACTCACTGTAAACCTGAAAGAGGTCAAAGCAGCTCTGGAGCCCAAGGTCTTCTGTTGCTTTACCCAGATGTGGCCTTTTCTACCACACAGCACCAGGCTATAAATGACAGCTCTCTGCTCAAACAGTGATGCTCAGACTTTCTGGACTCCCTTTTGTTATCTGTTGCAATTGGAGTGGGAGGGGCAAAAAGAAGGTTCATACTATTTCTGGTTGTCATTTTTCTGGGCAGCCATTTATGGTAGTTCCATGAGTCTGAGCCCTGGCAGCACCCCAGACACACCATGCCAGGATTGGATTTATGACCGCCCTAACTACTGCCATCCAATCTACTAACCTGTGCAGGGCACAGACATCAGGAAATATGTCTTTCTGTAAATACAATACAGGGGAACTTATTTGTTGTGGCAGCAAGGAGCAGAAAAGGACATTGCTCTCCTGGCCCCAAAGGGAACAAAAGATGATGTATGATGTAAGGTAGGGTATTAATCATGTCTGACATCCCTGGATAATCAACTGGAGTCATCCTTGGGAACAATTTCTTTTCAAGGATAAAAAGAGAGAAAATAAATGGGGAGGGGCTTATCAAATGGGTCCGTATAACCTGATAGGATACTGAACTGCTACAGCTCAGCATTCTTACTGAAAAGCTGGCTCGCAATTAGGTTCGAGTTTGAAGGTCATCAAAATGGTTGCTGAATATTTTCTTTTCCATTCATCTTATCTACACTGAAGTCATCCCCATGGAAGCTCAAAGTCTGAATTTAGTAGGTCAAAGCTATTATCCTCAAGGCTCATAACATCATGAAGCATTTCCTTCCTGTATCTCCAACAGAAGGTTGGCATCATCTGCAAGTCTCTAGGCCAGTTCAGGCAGAGGTAGATCTTATTTATGCTGGTGCAGAGATAACTGCACTATGGGATGCCTGATGAAACCTGAAATATAAAGCCCCCAGATGGGAACCTGGTGCCACGCTAACTATGGGAAGAGACTACTCTTCAATACTGAGGAGTGACTCAAATTAACCTCAAGACAGGGGAAAATACCAATCTCTGCTCCACTAGAGCATAAAGAAGAAAAGGATAAACATATAAAAGTTACTGAGGAAGGGTCTGGCAGTAAATCTTGTCCTTTCATAGCAAAATTCCACTAAGGTGAGTGGCAAGCTGCAAAACTGCAATGGCTCACAATGATATAATGCAATAAGGGCCATGACAGAGATGTGCACAAAATAGTAATTGAGCACAGATGGGGTCAAGTGACTTTCCCAAGGTCGTATTGTTCATATGTGCTAAAGGAATGAATGGAGTCCATGGCTTCTGCCCCACATCTGGAATGCCTTCCACTGTACCAAAGCTACTTTCCTACATCAGCCATAATTCTGACCCTTAATTGGATTTCCGTTTTATTAATTTAAAAATCATGGCTTATAAAATTGCTAATTTGCTCTTTTTTGCCCACTTACCTCAGATTTTTTTCTCTATTTACATCCATACACTGGTTTCATTTTTCCCAGTCGTAGCCATTAAGTCCCAGGGGCCAGGCTTGACCTTCTCTGACCTTTAGATTGTAACAGGATTCATTGGCCTCACCCAACTGGGAAACCCTTTCCTTCTTACTCCTGCTTCATCTTCTATGCACTGCAGTTTGTTCTGAATCTACCAGGTGTGACTCTTCATCAAAATGCTTATAAATAGTTATATTCCTTTCATACACTTTTGATACAATCATACACATCAGCCCTTTGAAATTAAGAGTAACAAAAATGAGCGCCAAATCTAACAAAATAAATGACTGCAGCACAGTAAAATCCTTTAGGCTGAATGTAAAATGGTGCAGCCCTGTTTAAAAAGTCTGGCAGTTCCTCAAAAGGCTAAAAGTAGAATAACCACAAGACTTAGCTATTCCACCCCTAAGTGTATACTAGAGAAGTGAAAACATATGTCTCCACAAACATTTGTACATGAATGTTCACAGTAGCATTATTCACAATAGACAATAGTAGAAACAATCCAGAGGTCTGTCAACTGATGAATGGCTAAACAAATTGTGTTATATCCATACAGTGAAATATCATTCAACCATAAAAAAAAATGGAGTACCGATACATGCTACAATATGGCTGACCCTTAAAAATATTATGCTAAATGAAAGAAGCCAGTCATACAATCATACAGTGAATGATCCATTTATAGAAAATGCCCAGAATAGGCAAATATATTGAGATATAGAGGAGATTAATGGTTGTCTTGGGCTGAGGTGGTTGGGGAAAATGGGAAGTGAATGCTAATAGGTAGATTTTTTTTTTTTGGTAGGATAACAACGTTCTAAAATTTATTTTGGTGTTATTTGTACAACTCTGTGAATATACTAAAATTCATTGAATTACATACCTTAAATGGGGGAATTGTGTGGCATGTGAATCATATTGCAATTGAGCTGTTATTTAAAAATCCTTCAAGCTATGTTCCATTGTCTCCCACCCTAAAACCGTAAAATAAAAAATGAATACAGTGCTCTATTGCTAAAATTATTTCTGGCAATAATATAAACAATTAGCAGGTATTCTGTCAACACTGTGGTCTGGAGCTTTGCATATGTTGTGTCTATTCATCACAATAGCCTTGCAAAGAA
This sequence comes from Colobus angolensis palliatus, assembly GCF_000951035.1. Taxonomy (NCBI): domain Eukaryota; kingdom Metazoa; phylum Chordata; class Mammalia; order Primates; family Cercopithecidae; genus Colobus; species Colobus angolensis. The sequence goes on from NW_012117243.1 coordinate 1,065,611, forward strand.
GATATTTTTAGTAGACATCTAAGGTCTTCTCTGCCCAGCCTCCTCTCTCTCATGTGACACTGTAATTTAGAATAATGCTGTAATTTAGAATAATGCTGTAATGTAATTTAGAATAACTTTTAATTTAGAATAATGCTGTATATTCATAATGCCATTATGTATATATAACACCAAGATTAGTGGAAAGGGGAAAAATAAAACAATGAACAGATAAATAAACTCTTTTTTTTTTTTTTTTTTTGAGACGGAGTCTCGCTCTGTCGCCCGGGCTGGAGTGCAGTGGCCGGATCTCAGCTCACTGCAAGCTCCGCCTCCGGGGTTTACGCCATTCTCCTGCCTCAGCCTCCCGAGTAGCTGGGACTACAGGCGCCCGCCACCTCACCCGGCTAGTTTTTTGTATTTTTTTTAGTAGAGACGGGGTTTCACCGTGTTAGCCAGGATGGTCTCGATCTCCTGACCTCGTGATCCGCCCGTCTCGGCCTCCCAAAGTGCTGGGATTACAGGCTTGAGCCACCGCGCCCGGCCTAAACTCTTAAATTAGAGCAACAAAAATAACTGTAAACAAATTGCAAATACAAAAAATGAATTTTTATTTACAAATATAATTTTCTGCCTGTGTAACTGAGTGGCTGGTAGCCCCTGAGTCACTGTGCTATGACCCAGTGTCCATGTAAAATAATGTCACGTGAACCCTAGCACCCAGATTTTGGTCTCTAACTATCCCCCACTAAAAGGAACCAAAGCTCCATGGTGAATAGCTTTAAAATGGGAAAAATCAAAACAAGCCTGGGAAACCTTGCTCAAAAGTTAGAATACTTTCACAAGTAGCTGCATTTCAGAGGTTGATTGGTACCAGTTGTCAGTGAAAGACCATGAGTCCATAATAATTACAAAGGATAAAATTGTAGCGTGTGCTAAAAAACACACACAAGAAAAAAACAATGTTCATTATTTACTATTGTGAGGCAATTGACCAATGCCAAATTTCTAATATGCCTTAAAAGAACGGTTTATAATTAGAGCAAATTATTGAATTGAAAAATGAACATAAAGTAACCCCAATTTGTTTAATTGATACATTTCCCCCCCTTCATTAGGTAATTCAAAGTTACTGTAGAAACATCAATATATTTTCTTTCATACTCTGGCTGAGATGTAAGAAATGCTTCTAAAAGACACAAAGACCAGGACTGCTGAGTTGATACCCCTGAGGGAGCAAAGAAGTTGGCTGGAAGCTGGAGACCAAGGAGACTGCCCCTCTCTGAAAGAGCATCTGCTTCAGATTTTGTTGGTGGTAGACAGTTGAGCCCTTTCCCTAGTATACTTTCAACCGGAACTCATATTCTTTGTCTGTGTTGGCGTCCTCCATCCTTCCATCAGTAACATCATCACCCCATTGTGCCAACCTCACTCTACCACTACGTTCATGACCAGGATTCCAAAGTAAAACTGAAAAGAAAGTAGCTAAACGTAGCTGGAGATTAGGGAAGCCCAACATATTTCAGGGTGAGAATTGAGGGAGAGAAGGTGGGAGAGTTAAGCCAGGCCAGAACCACAGCTTCTCTAGCCTAGGAGAGGAGCTAAACTTTATTACTAAAACTACAGGGAGCCACTGAAAGATAATCTAATCTGTTTCATGCCTGTGTCATCTAGTACTGACAATAATGTATTTGGAATAGCCACTGTGGTCAGAAATGGGCTAATGGTCACCAAAAAAATAATCAAGTGGCCTATTGGACACACTCCTTCAGAGGGTTTTGAAAGTCAAATTGGAATCATTAATTTTCATGAATAAATTAATTTTTTAAAGAAATTTTATACATGACATGAACTGGATGAAGCCCTGTTTATGGCTTAAACATGATAATTTCTTCATTGAGAAAAGGGCCTTAGCATTCCACTTTCCACAAATCAATGTGTAGGTTAGATTGTTAATACTTTCTGGCAAAAATTCACCAGGAACACATCTGTTGTTGAATAAGTTGGGTATGTTTCTCACTGCCACGAAGAAGAATGTGCTGATGGGAAACTGTGGGGTACATAAAAGAGAGCATGTTGGAAAGGACTTGCAGGATTTGGATTCATGTTAGGTGATTTTGGGGAGGATTCCATAATGTCGAACCATGCTCTAGATTGAATGTTGTCAGAGGAGATTCTGTAATTTGGTATCTTAATAGTTCTTATCTAGAAGGAAAAGAAGATCTAGGTCAGGCTAAAGCTGTAATTGGTAAAGCAACATTAGTCCCTTGTATTAGCCAGGACAGGGGGATATGTTTGTGTGGTTTCATGTGACTTTGTTTTTGTATGACAAAACTGCAAGAATGATCTTGCTTTTGTTCCACTTATTCGTGGTCACTGAGTGGGCCTGTCCATTGTTGGTTTTCTATGAGATTACATCCCACAGAGAACACCAAGGCCTGGATGAGAGTGCCAGGCAGCCTCTCAGAGGTTAGGTGGTAGCTTTCCTCGTTTTTTAAGTTGCAAGTGAAGAAATATCAGTACACTCAACTTACATGTTGCAAAAAGTCATATGTCTGGAAGTCTTAAATTATATTAAAGGCACATATATATTTGTTTGGTTACATGTTATAACTTTCCCATAGGCCTTTGCATATGATGCAACATTTGTTTGAATTCTGACTGCAGCAAATTCTTTAAACATTTATGTGACAGTTGACAAAACGTGAATGCTGTTTTTTGATGATATTAAGGAACTACTAATGTTTAAGTGTGTAATAGTATGGTGGTTATGTTACAAAATTTTTATCTTTTACTGATATATACTGAAACATATAAGGTGTAAAGTTGGCCTTAAAAAGTATTCATGGTTGGGCTGGATGCGGTGGCTCACGCCTGTAATCCCAGCACTTTGGGAGGCCGAGGCGGGCAGATCACGAGGTCAGGATATGGAGATCATCCTGGCTGACAAGGTGAAACTCTGTCTCTACAAAAAATACAAAAACTTAGCCAGGCATGGTGGCAGGCGCCTGTAGTCCCAGCTACTCGGGAGGCTGAGGCAGGAGAATGGCGTAAACCCGGGAGGCGGAGCTTGCAGTGAGCCGAGATTGTGCCACTGCACTCCAGCCTGGGCGACAGAGTGAGACTCCGTCTCAGAAAAATAAAAAAATAAAAAATAAAAAAGTATTCATGACTGGGGATGAAGGGGTGAAAACTGGAGGTGAAAACAGATTGGCCATTTGTGGTTTTTTGTTAATTTTCGGGTTGTTTTGTTTTTTTTGGAGACAGCATTCTTCTCTGTCCCTTGGGCTGGAGTGCAGTGGCATGACCTTGGCTCACTGCAGCCTCCATGACCTCCTAGGCTCAAGTGGTCCTTCCACCTGGGACTAAAGGCACATGCCACTACACCCAGCTAATTTTTGTATTTTTTTTAATTTTTGTAGAGACAAGGTCTCACTGTGTTGCCCAGGCTGGTCTTGAATTCCTGGGCTCAAGCAGTCCTCCTGCCTTGGCCTCCCAAAGTGTTGGAATTATAGATATGAGCCACTGCACCTACTATGTTTGAAATTATCCATTAAAAAATAAAAAGCTATAGCATCATAATGACCAAAGACAATGCATGAATCTTGATTGAATGCTAGAGACAACTGAATATATTTGAATATTAACTGAATGCTATATATTTGGAAATAATTGTTAACTTGCTTAGGTTTGATAATATCACTACAGTTATGTTAAAGAACATCTTTATTCTAGAAATTGCATGTTGCATGATTTAGGGATGATATGTTATGACATCTGCAATTTACTCTCCAAAGGTTTACTCAGTGGTGTGCCTAGCACACTGTATTTTGTTATAATCATGGAATAATTAGTAATAATACTTTTCTTGAATTGCTTTTTACTTCGAAGACTATTAGCAATTTCAAAAAGAATAAAATTCAGTTTTAAAGACAAATTCCATGAAATTTCATTTCTAAACTGAAATTTGCACTTAACCAGACAAAAATACTACAGCTTTCAGATTGTATAGTTTTACAAATTGAAACTCTAAGTGGTCAGATTGAATGACAGAAGTAAAGTAACATGTTCTGGTTTTTTGGTCTTTATAAATACTGTGCTCTCATTGCTAATTTTGAATGTGCCACTTAAACATAAAGATATGTAGTTCCATGGGGGCTGGAGACATGAACTGCTCCTAAGGCAAGCTTGAGTGATTTTAAGCTATCGTGAACTTACTACTATTGAAACACATACATACAGTTGGCTATATGTCTGTGTGTGGTGGGAGGGGTGACTATGAAATAGTTCTCCAAATTAACTTTCATGTACAATACAACGTCCATTAAAAGATAAGTAATTAAAATGTGCAAATTTGAAGTTTACACAAATATTATTAAAATTCAGGAGTAAGCACAACTATTTTTAAGAACTCAAGGCCGGGTGCGGTGGTTCACACCTGTAATCCCAGCACTTTGGGAGGCTGAGGCAGGCGGATCACGAGGTCAGGAGACGGAGACCATTCTGGCTGACGCGGTGAAACCCTGTCTCTACTAAAAATACAAAAAACAATTAGCCAGGTGTGGTGGCGGGTGCCTGTAGTCCCACCTACTCGGGAGGCTGAGGCAAGAGAATGGCATGAACCCAGGAGGTGGAACTTGCAGTGAGCTGAAATCGCGCCACTGCACTCCAGCCTGGGTGACAGAGCAAGACTCCGTCTCAAAAATAAATGAATAAATAAAATAAATAACTCGAACTCAAAAAGATACTTGGAAGGAAAATAACTAACATTAATTAGAATTGCTAGTGCATAGTAATAACAAAAAGCAGACTTGTTTTTAGTCCATTTTATTTTTGTTATATAGTTCTGTACAAATCATGCACCCTCTATTATAGCACAAAAGCAGCTGTAGACAATAGATAAGTAAATGAGCATGGCTGTATTCCAATAAAACTTCATTTATGTACATTAAAATTTGAATTTTTAAATAATTTTTACATGTCATAAAATATTTTTCTTTTGACTTATTTTTCAAACACCTAAACATGTAAAAACATTCTTAGGTTACTCAATAGGTTCATACAGAATTACCATATGACCCAGTAATTCCTAGGTATGTACCAAAAAAGAACTGAAAACAGGTAAACATATACTCAAATGTCTATAGCAGCTCCAAGCCAAAAGGTAGAAACAACCCAAATGTCCAGCAACAGATGAATGGATAAACAAAAGGTGGTATATTCATATAATGTTATTAACCATAGAAAGAAATGAAGTACTGATACATGCTACAACATGGGTGAGCCTTGAAAACATTACTAAGAGAAGCCAGACACAAAAAGCCATGTATTGTATGATTCCATTTATATATGACATATCCAGAGTAGGCCAATCTATGGAGACTAAAAGCAGATGAGTGGTTGCCAGTGGGTGGAGGTTGTCGGGTGTGGAGACCAACTACTTACTGGGTCTGGGGTTTCCTTTTGGAGTGATAAAAAAGTTCTGGAACTAGATAGTAGTGATGGTTGTGGAACATTGCTTGTTAATATACTTAATGCTAACGAAAAGTATATTTTAAAATGGTTGTGATGGTAAATGTCTATGTGTATTTTACTAAAATTTTAAAAAGTGCTTAGCTTACAAGTTGTAAAAAAACACGGCAAACTAGATTTGGTTCCTAGGCTAAATTTTACTGACTCATGGTATAGAGTCACTGACCAAACATGTTGTCAATTTTGAGCTAAAGCTAAATCTAGTGTACTGTGATTATTCTTCGATACCCACACCCATTTCTCTTGTTAACTACTCCACTTCTATTATCATACTGCTTTGATGTGAGGTGGGAGAAGTTCAATCTGCCTAAGGCATTTGATGGGGGCATGGTTCACAGGTTCAAACAAATCAATATAATCCTATGTCCTGGCCCCAGCTTGAAGTGGCCAGATGATCCACACTGTATGCCAATGAGAATGAAGAAAGCATTTGCTAAACATATTTGGGAAACCCAGTCTCTCTTCTTTAGTCTGAAAGGATATGAGTGTGACACTCAGAAATCCTAGAGACCATTTCTCCTCCTTAAAGGAAAACAGCATAACAATGAGTCTAACATCCGAGAAGGCATAATATAGACTTGGAAAGGAAAAGAGACTTTGATGGTCATTGTCAAACTGCTGTTGCAAACCAGAAATTCATTCTGGGATTTTCCAGTTATGTGAGCTCATAAATTATGCCCATTTTAAACACAATTGAGCTAGATTTTCCGTCATTTGCAATATAGTAAATAGTAGTTGATAAAGTTGGATTCTCTGTTTTATCACTTTTCTTTCCCAAATTCACCCGATTCTCCCTCCGCACCCTCTGAAAAATACATTATTATTGCCACTCCTAATCAAAAATGCAAATTGAATTATATGAATAGATGAACAGTAGGGAAGGGCATAGGAAGTAGAGGGACTGAAGTAAAGAACATTCCATGTATTCAGTACAGGTTTCTAGCATGCTTTTTCTAAAATCAACTAACTTTCCCTTAAATATCACAAGATAGAATAACAGCTAAGAACATGGACTTTGGAGACAAACTACTTGAGTTCAAATCCCAGCTTTACTACATACTTAATCTCTCTTACCTCCCTTTCCTCATCTGTGAAATAGGTATAATAAGAGTACCAACCTCAAAGAATGCTTCCGTTTTGTTTTGTTTGACACAGGGTCTCAGTTTGTCTCCCAGGCTGGAGTGCAGTGGCACAATCATGGCTCACTGCAGCTTCAACTTCCTGGGCTCAAGTGATCCTCCCACCGCAGCCACCTCAGTAGCTGGGATTACAGGACTGGCCAATTTTTAATTTTTTTTTTTTTTGGTAGAAATGGGGGTCTCCCTATGTTTCCCAGGCTGATCTCAAACTCCTGGGCTTGAGCATTCCTCCTGCCTCAGCCCCACAAAGTGCTGGGATTACAGGCATGAGCCACCATGCCCAGCTGGTTGTGATCCTTAAGTGACTTACCATGTATAAAGCAATTAGAAAATGCCTCATATATAGTAAGCATGTTACAAATGTTTGCCATTATTATTTTTCCTACGTCTCAGATGTCTCACTTTGGCTTATGCTAGAGAAAGTTCACCAATCCTCTATGAGGAGTGCTTTCTGTGTGTAGCTGTTCTCTTTACCACAGAAGCGAAAGGCAATTCACGTTGTATTTTTTCCTCAACTTTCAAATGTCTTTATAAGCAAGATAAAGTTAAACTAAATATCAAGAGTAACCTTTTGAGACAAATGGAAGACACGGGTTATTGATTTCCATATCACATTAACTCATCTCCTTTTGGAATAGGGTTTACTTAAGTTATTCAGAGAAAATTTGATTTTCTCCTTCCCTACCCTTTTGTCTCTTGGTTGTCAATTAGGATCCTATGTATTGTAAGCAACATAAAATCCAATCAATCTGTTTAGACAATAAGGAAACACAGTGGCTTAAGTTTCTATTAAGTCCAGAGAGTGTCTTCAAGCACAGTTTGAGAACAAGGAGTTCTCTTGATTTTGCACTCTTCTGTGTGTCAGTTTCATATACAAGCTAGATTATCTGCTGGTGAAAACATGGCTGCCAGCAACTACTGAGGCTAAAGAAAGAAGGAAAAAGAGCATTTATTTTCATGTCTATTTTTTTTTTTAAGTCATGAGGTTTGCTCTGAGTAATTTTGCATACTATAAGTCACAATAGACAGGTAAATACCCTTTGCACCAATAGTTTTATCAAGGTACAAAATACTTAAACCAACTAACGATCTTGCCTGCAAATAGGAACAGGTGGAATCAATACAACCCAAGCAGCACGGCCACTGCAGAATGGAGCCATGTGATGCACTCAGAATGATCACCACCACTGTCTGCTCCTCAGGGCACCTGGCATGTCCCACATGGCTCTTCCTGTGTGATACTGTCCGAACTGCCCACCTACACAACATACATATATAACTAGTACCTTATATTTGCTCAATAATTTATACTACATAGAGCATTTCACGTATATCTGATACTCCCAAACTATGAGGAAGGCAAAATAATATTATTACTAGAGTCATTTTAGGTCATACCCAAACTCAGACCTTGTCTAAGATTTTTAACATTTCTATCTTAGCAAACAAGGGTTCACCAAGCAATGTAGAATACCATAGATATGAACTACGTAATCAACTTTGTTTTACCAGATACATATAGAACACTGCCTTAAAAAGTCAGAGAAGGCCACGCACAGTGGTTCTTGCCTGTACTCTCAGCACTTTGGGAGGCCAAGGTGGGAGGATCACTTGAACCTAGAAGTTTGAGACCAGACTGGGCAACAAAGAGAGACCTCAACTCTACTAAAAATAAAAAAAAATAAAAAATTTTAACCAAAAAAACCTAATTAGGTGGGTGTGGTAGAGTGTACCTGTAGCTCCAGCTACTTGGAAAGCTGAGGTAAAAGGATTGCTTGAGCCTGGAGATCAAGGCTGCAGTGAGCCGTGATTAGCCACTGCACTATAGCCTGGGCAACAGAGTGCGACTCAGTGTCAAAAAAATAAAAATAAAAGTTAAGGAATACATATTTCAAACACATTTGGAACCTTTATAAAACCGGAAGCTACACTAGGCCACAAAAGAAGTCTTATGAAATACTAAAAAAATCAGTAAAGATGAAAATAAATGGAATAAAAATAAAAGTCTATGAACAACTGTAAACCACTATATAAAATGGACATTATGTAAGAAGGGAGGATTTAACACAATTGAAGGAATAGAAAATATGAATAGACTTATAGCTACTAAATATATTAGACTGGTAGTAAAATATCTTCTTTCTCCAATCAAAGGAATCTATCAGGTCTAGAGATGCTTTTAGATGGGTTCATCTAATAGACAAGTAACAAGTAATTCAAGTCTAGTATAAATTACTCCAGAGCACAGGAAGAAAAAGAGCTCTCTGTTTTATCAGATCAGTAATACATAGAGATATTCAACACAAAGACAATACATAAAAGAAATATTTTAGACCTATTTTCTGTTGAAGAGATCCTCAAAAACCCTAAGCAAAATATTTAGCTAACTTAATCCAGCAATGTTTCAAAGATTCTGTCAAGCACGTAAGACAAGGCAAGGCCACAGCCAAGGCCTGACAGTTATGATCAGTAAAGACACTTGAAGCCACTTTTCATTTCAGGAAATGTACTTACAAAGACAGTGAAAGGAAGAGTAGTCAAAGGTGCCAACTCTCCATGGTCCTTGTCCACACACCAAAAGTGACAGCACTGGAACAAAGAGCCAATCCAATGACTGCCACACAAGTTGTGGGATATCCACTGCAGCTAAGCTGTTTTATGCTCTGTGACTCTCTTCTAAAGACCAGATAGGAAACCTCATGCCTCAAAAGAACCCAGGAAGGCAGGAGAAACTGTCCCATTATTGCCTTAGCAGGGAGCTAGGAGGTGAGTAGGAGGCATCACTTCCCAACTCTCCTATCCTCTAGCATTCTGCAGATCACAAGGTGATCTTGGAAGACTCAGATAAGCTATATTGCAAACCTTTGCCCTTCTGGTCTATGTGAACATGTTCAAGGTCACCAGCAGCCATGAGGGAGCTGTTCCCATACACATGCATCATGGAAAAATCATTTTTACCTAGAAAACAAAATAGTATTAGAAAAGTTTTTCATGTAATTATCTACACAGGTTGTAGAAGCAAAACGTCATATTAACATCTTCACTTCTGGAAAAAAAATATATGTGATCAAATTCAATACCTGTTCCTATATGGTGATAGGGGGTGGGGCACTCAGAGCATCAGGAATTGAAGGAAACATCTTTAATTTGGTAAAATATATTTCCCTAAGCCCTACAGCAAATTTAATGGTAAAGTATTTGAAGCATTTCCCTTAAAAGCAAAAATAAGACAACAATGCTGGCCATCACCTCTCCTATTCAACATCATATGGAAGACACTAACTGGCTTAGAGATAACAGAAAGAAATCAAAGAATAACAGTTGAAACAAAGCTATCTTCATTCCTTCATAAAGCTCGTTTATCATATTGTTCAGATCCCAAATATCCTTTCTAAAACAAATACTAAAAATTGTCAATTGTTTAATCTCAATGGTGATGACACAAGAGTCCATTATATCAGGGGTCCCCAATCCTGGTATCGGTGCATGACCTCATTAGCAACTGGGCTGCACAACAGAAGTCAAGTAGCAAGCAAGCTAGTGAAGCTTCACCTGTATTTACAGCTACTCCCCATTGTTGGCATTACCGCCTGAGTTCTGCCTCCTGTCAGATCACCAGCCATGGACATTAGATTCTCACAGGAGCACAAACCCTGTTGTGAACTGTGCATATAAGAGATCTAGGTTGCACACTCCTTTTGAGAATCTAATGCCTGATGATCTGTCACTGTCTCCCATCACCTCCAGATGGGACCGTTTAGTTGCAGAAAAACAAGCTCAGGGATCCCACTGATTCTGCATTATGGTGAGTTGTATAATTATTTCATTATATATTACAATGTAATAATAATAGAAATAAAGTGCACAATAAATGTAATGCACTTGAATCATCTCGAAACCACCTACCCCTGACCTATGAAAAAATTGTCTTCCACAAACCAGTTCCTAGTGCCAAAAAGGTCAGGGACCTCTGCATTATATGATTGGTTTTTGTACTTTATGTTTACAATAATTTGCATTTAACATTCATTTTTTTAACTTAGAGTTTTAAAATTTTTGCATCTTGCTGAAGTAAAAAATCTCCGGAATCATCTCTTTAATTGATATGGTTTGGCTGTGTCCCTACCCAAATCTTACCTTACATTGTAGTTCCCATAATCCCCATGTGTTGTGGGAGGGACAAGATGGAGATAACTGAATCATGGGGGTGGCTTTCCCCATCCTGTTCTCATGATAGTGATTGAATTCTCATGAGATCTGATGATTTTATAAGGGGCTTTTCCCCGTTTTGCTCTGTGCTTCTCCTTGCTGCCGCCATGTGAAGAAGGACATGTTTGCTTCCCCTTCTGCCGTGATTGTAAGTTTCCTGAGGTCTCCCCAGTCATGATAAACTGTGAGCCAACTGAACCTCTTTCCTTCATAAATTACCTAGTCTCGGGTAATTTATTAACAGCATGAAAACTGACTAATACAGTAATACATTCAAATGCAACTTAAAGAAATAATTTTAATCATTAACCCTTTAAATAACTATTAAGTAACAGCAATAAAGATCAATTAAAATAACATGTAATATAGATTAAAACAATGCCTTAAAAACAACTTCAGTAAAAAGATTGATTTCATATTTTGTAAATTTTTCTTTTGACTTATAGCTTAAGACATAACAGTCTAGAACAGAGCTGTCCACCTGTGAAAGTGTGGGCTCAGCTGGCTTCGAGATAGGAAAAGCAAGATCTGGTAAGATCGAAAATAAATTGTCATTTATTTATGGACACTAAAAACTGCAAACAAGGCTAAGCCTCTTACAAAGCATTCAGGAAATTAGTATTAAAATATGAAGAAAAGAATAGTTTATGACTTGGCTAATTGTTTTCTCTTTAGCAATCATAAATTTATACATGTGCATATATAACATTGATAATCGTTCACTAATATAGAAAATGCTTTACAAATATTTCCCAATCTCACCATTCTCTACAGTTGTGATTCTCAACCTGAAAGTGACCCCTTGACCCCCCAGAGCATGGGTCATACACAGAAGACGAGGCTGGGAACTGCCCATCCCCCCTAGCTAACCATAGCTCTACAGTTCCTGAGAGCATCACCTCGGTGATGGAATCCTGAAGGAAGGGGAACTTTAACCTTCAGTTTGAGGAAAGGTCAAACCTTCATGTTCGAAACATTATCTAAGTTATCAAATTATTATGGGGAGAAATGTGGCCTTCTGCTGCTTTGAACTGGAGATGATTAGAACAGAGTAGAGATGCCAGTGAATGATGCTAAAGCCACGTTTTACATGACTTGGTTTGCTGCCAGTGTTTGTAGAAGTCAGATTTAATTTTAGTGACACTATGAAATGTAGTGTGCTGTGCATAAAATATTAATGCAGTGCATAATTGGCCAGTCCAAAATAACCAAGTCTATGTACACTGATAAATACTGACTGGATGAAATGTTCTGTCATTTATAGACACCCTCCCTGCCCACCCCAAAAAAGTAAATTATAATATCTATTCTAATTCCAACTTGCACATACTTCCTCTGATGTTTTTCTCCTGGTGATGCACATTAGAAGAACCCAACCAGTTTATAAGAACAAACCCTGTTTATCAGTATAATAAGAGAGTGGCTCATACAATATTGGATTAGACGAATTAATACACTCCACCAGGAAACAGCAATAAAGTTTTCCTCTAGTGTTTTCATCCATGGGTTAGCTAAGGGAGCTTGCCTCAGAATATACTCTCATCACCTGGTCTGTGTGGATTTATCACTGACCTGTGAGTTTACTCTGGACTGTTTCAAATTTGCTAATAAATATCTACTTTATGGAGCCAAAAGAAAGAGACTGACCATAAATAATACAGCGTTAGAAAGAAACTTTGAAAGAGCAAGTAAATTTTTCAACCCACCTCTCTCTCTCTCTCTGGTGTAAGGAGTGTAGCTCACAAAAGGGTCATTTTCACAACCCTCAAATATGCTAAGAAAGCAAGATATTGTGAGCTGCTCTTGACGATTTCTGAGATTTTCACTTGAGATGTTGCTCTTCTTGTAAGGATAAAATGTTCTCATGCATCCCTGCTTTGATTATCATTTATCTTTGTTTTATTTCTGCTATCCTCTTCACATAACACTTGGAACCATGCCTTAGTAGGCTGTTTGCTAGGGGTTGAGAAATTGCATCTTAAAATATTTCCCCATCCAGTCTGCTGTCTTCACAGCACATGGGGACATATGGAAGTCTCTATGTACACAGTACCTTTTAAACAAGCCTCTTCTAGTGCTTCATACATGTTATGTAAGAAAAACTAGAAAAAATGATCAAGTCCTCAAAAGTAGATACCACTATGTCTGTGGTCTTTTGTAACTAATGTAGTTTCATGAAAATCAGAAAATTGCGTAGGTTCTTACTGGCAGTATGGTGTAATGGACAAAACAGTGGTTCCAGACTTAGAGAGATTAATGCCAATACTAGCTTTGACTTGTCTAAGCTGAAGATCTGCCAAAAATATTTTATTTTCCTCTTGAGTTTTCCAAGGAGTTGTTTTCAACTCTCTTGATATCTTTTAAGCTTTCAAAGAGTAGTAACTATTCCTTTCTCAGCAAAGACTCTACCTCAAACTTCTCAGAGAAAATAGATCTCCCTCAGGTCCCGACTCCACTCCCCACCTGCCAACTTACTAAACTAGGTACCCTTCCTACCTCCTGCTTCCCTGTCCCAATGAAAAGAGCTGTGACCTTTCTTCTGCCTATGGGTATGTGCTTAACCTTGTCCCTGGAACCCGTTTTTGACCACTTTTCTGAGACCTTCCTCCATCAATGACCCTGCTTTTATACATCATCAATATTTCCTCTTGAAAAGTACGCTCCTATTACAATGTAAATATTATCTAATCTTGCCCTTTTTATTAAAACACATCACACATACTCCCATCTATTTCTTTTCTCCACTTCACTATCATATTTCTCAAAAGAGATGTCAACACTCATCCTCTACCATACTCCTCTATTCACTACAAATAGGATTTACTTTATTCCATAAATTCCTACAAATTAAAAAATAAAAATAATCAATCAAAAGGAAAACAAGGATTTACTCCCTATTCCTGCTCTGATATTGTTCCATCCAAAGACACTGACCAAAAAGTTATGGAAACATGGCCGGGCGCGGTGGCTCAAGCCTGTAATCCCAGCACTTTGGGAGGCCAAGACAGGCGGATCACGAGGTCAGGAGATCGAGACCATCCTGGCTAACACGGTGAAACCCCGTCTCTACTAAAAAAAAAAAAAATACAAAAAACTAGCCGGGCGAGGTGGCGGGCACCTGTACTCCCAGCTACTCGGGAGGCTGAGGCAGGAGAATGGCGTGAACCCGGGAGGCGGAGCTTGCAGTGAGCTGAGATCTGGCCACTGCACTCCAGCCTGGGAGATAGAGCCAGACTCCGTCTCAAAAAAAAAAAAAGTCATGAACACAGTATTAGATACTGTTGATTTTGTCTTTTATTCAATCGATTCCTTTGTCTTCCACAGCATTACTTCTCATTTCTGCACATCTCTCTATGGCTTCCTTCATGGAAATCACTTTCTCCACCTACACCTTAGGTAAAAAGATTCCCTGGGATCCATTTCTAAGCCTCTTTTCTTCTTACTCTCCTTGGAAAATTCCTTTGATGCCCCTACCTTTGATTATAATTCAAAAATGTTAATGATCAATAAATCTTGGTGGCTAGCCTGAATTACTCTCCTGAGTACCTAACCGGAATATGTCCACCTGCCCACTGGACATCTAGCTCCATCTGGATATTGACACATATTTTATCCTTGATGTATCTAAAATCGGATTTTTCTTCCCTGCCCCATCCCCACCAGCCTGCTCTTCCATTTCAGCTCTGTCTTCAGTTGAAACACAGTCATCTACCAATTCCATACAAGTCAGCTGAGAGCCATTTCTACTTCTCCCCTTTCTTCTTCTACTTGTGGATTAAATTAATTTCTAGATCCTGGTGATATCTACATCTTCTAGATATAAGAAAATGATGAATACTGTTTCCTTAATACCTCTTAAATCTGCCTAGTTCTTAACCTGAATAATCTCTGTTCTTTTAGACTGCCACCACTGCTTGACTGGGTTACTACAACAGCCTCGTATCTCCTGACTGTCACTTCCTTCTAAACCAGGATTCAGCAAACTGGAGCCCACTGACCACATCCAACATCTGGCCTATTTTTACAAATAAAGTTTTCTTGGGATATACCTATGTCAATTTATTTACATATTATCTATGGTAGCTTTTGTGCTAGAATAACAGTAGCAAGACAGAGTAGTTAAAACAGCAACACTATGGCCCATAAAGCAGAAATTACTTACTATATAGTCCATTAAAGAAAAACTTTGCCATATCCTGCTCTAATACATTCTCTATTCCTTCTAAAATAGAAATAAGATAATTCACTCCTTTGCCTGAAATGGCTCCCAAACGCTTACAAGGCAAAATTCTAGATTCTTAGCACATCAACTAAGGTACTTCAATATCCGATATACACTTACCTTTTCAGACACATCTCTTGCTCTCCATCAAACGTTACTCTACCCTTATTGAGTGTGTCATGTTACCTTAAGGCACAGACTTGTACATGACATCTTTCTCCCTTGAAGTCTAGCCTCGCCTCCCTCTCCTTTTACCTGGCCACTTCTTACTTTCTCTTTAGGATTCAAATTAGATGTCACTTTCACATAGAAACTCTTCCTAATTGCCACATTTTAATCAAGTGTCTCTCTTTCTGACCCTCAACACTCCCTGTGCTTCCCCCTCAAACCTCACTCTAGAATAACTGGCTCTTTACTTCTTTGTCTTTGTCCCTTAACTATAATGTTCTGAAGACAGGAGTTATAACTTGTTCACCATTGTATCTGTAGCAACTATCACAGTGTCTGGCAGGTAGGCTATGCTTAAGAAATATTTCCTCACTAACTGAATACATGAATGAATGGTACTTATCATCTCAACTTTTCTTCAACTGTGAACTGGAAATAATAAAATCTAACCTATAAGATTATTTGATAATTAAGATATATATATATCTTATATAATATATATTAGAGATATCTTAGATATATCTTATGTGTAATATATAAGATATATTAGCTATGTATTAGATATAATTATATATCTAATATATATATTAGATATATATGCCCTTGGAACGTACCTACCACCTATTTTGCTAAGCACTCAATAAATGTAAGTCTGTGGTCCACACTTCCCATTCCCACAAATTGACCAGAGTTCTATTCTACTCAGTCCAACAAATATCTACTGACTTAAAATAATAAAAATATGAGTGTACACAGCCTTTGTCTTCAAGAAACTTAAAAATTAATGTAAGTTTCTCATCAATGGCAAGAAAACAAATCACCACAATTCAAAATACAGTAAGTGATTTCCTGAGACACACAAAAATCAGGATGGCACCTGCAGGTGGATTGTTTTACATAACAGATGATAACCAGTTCATCGTTTTTTAAAATGCGTTGGATTAATATTGAAATGCTACCTTCTAGAGTTATAACAATAAAAATAACAAACAAGAATGGTGAATTTAATTCATGAATAGAAGTAGCAGCTTTAAGAATAAGTACAAGAACTATGTAAAGAGCATCTCACAAGTATTTTATCTGAAATTACAGAAAACAAAAATTATATTGGGCTCAAAGCATGCCTTGCCAAAGGACAAGAGCAGCAAGTTCACCAACACAGAAATACCAGTGACTTATTAGTAAAAAGAAATTTCAAACTTACGAGTGGAGACTGCGGACTCAGACAGACTCAAGATAAGAGTTTTATTAGCTAGGAAACCCCTGAACCTCAGCTTCATCCTGTCTGTTAGATGGGATCCTTGCAGTTCCAATAAACAGAAATGCCAACTAAAAAAATCGATTAAACAATAGGACACATTACATCACAATCAGCGATGTCTGAAGAAAAAAGAAAGAAATAGCCTCCTCTTGGGATTCTGAAGATCACCCAGCCAACTTTCCTTTGTGTCTTGTTGTCCAGAACTTAGTACAATGAATAACTGAACTAATCAGGAATGGAGTTCCTCTTACATCTATTGGGCCCATCCCTAAAGTTAGAGGTGGTGACAGCTTCCCTTGAGACACAGATTGCAAAGAAGTGAGGTGGATTCTAGAAAAAAACTGCAGTTCTGTTAGAAAGTGGGAGAGAAAGATAGAGACCTTACAGATGACCAGCAGTATCTACTAAGAATACTAACCTCATGGGCTTGATATAAACAATGAGCGAAAATATACACCTAAAGAATGTTGCACAGGATTGGTATATGGATATGTTAAATCTTCAGTAAATATTAGTTTTTTTAAATATTTCATTATTCAAAGACTTGGCCTCTGTATCTATCATGGATTAGATTTCCCGCATGCCTCTTTTATCTTAACAATACATGTAGCTATTTTAATTACAATAACAGTAATAGTATATATGCACAACGTGTGAAAATATATACCAAAATATTAAAAATAGCCTTCAATTAGAAACTAAATCATAGATGGTTTAAATATATAATTTCATTTTTGCTTATCTTTGCTTTAAGCATCCTGTACTTAAAAGTATGTTATTCATGAATAACAAGTGTTTTAAGATTTTCTCTTTCTCCCTCATAGATTACAAAGTTGTCTATTATAAATGTGTCATTATGATTTATCAAGTTGTTAATTTATGTTTGTCTTTCCATGTTTTCTTTTCCTCTGTTTTAAGCAGGTAAGCAGGCTCTTAGTATCTTCTTGCTTCAGGCATATGTACAGCTACAAGGCAGAAACTACTTGAAGACAAAAGTTCTTTTTTTCTTTTCTAAAATATAAACTTTTTTCAGAGATTATTTATCTTTTGGAGAGGGCAGAGAGAAAGAAGAGCGTCTTGGAGGAATACTAAAAAAGAGAAGAGAATTTTATTCTCTTAGATTGTTGAACAAGAAAAGAAATTCAGAGGACTCAGGACAGCAGAGACCCTGTATGGCAGTTTCTGGGGAGGTCATTAAGAAGGAAATGCCTTCATGACTCACCAGAGAAGAAGGACTTTAGACGCTGGCTCCAGCCTTAGCACGAAGACCTACGCTTCAAGCATGACACAGGAGCCGTGAGACACAGGGTATCATGCCATCAGGCCAGTGGGCACAGTGGCGTTTTAATGCTTACCAGTGTGGTCCTATGGCTGATAATTCCAGAATTTGCTAATGTTCTGGCACTGAAAAAGGCAGTGAAATATATTAATACATCTGTGTGGGGAATGTTAACACTAATGACGTCTGAGATTGAACGTCACGTTGGCCACATGAGAGCTCAGAGTCACGTGTAGATTGATGCAAACACAGCAATACAATTACTTCTTACATATCTGATTTTGAGAATTAAAAGGAATTCACCTCATTGAAAAGAATTTTGGTGGTATGTTTATAGTACTGCAGAGGTGGGATAAAACTGAGAGGTTATCTGTTCAACCAGCCTGCTTTAAAGATAAGGAATCTGATTCTGGAGAAGGAATTGTCTTGCTCCTGACTATAGCGCTTACTAGTGACACACAGCTAGGCCTAGAGCTCAGGTATCCTGACTTCCATACCAGAGTTCTTTGCATTACATCCATAATGCCTCATCTTTTACAAAGACCAGTTATAAGAGTAAAGGCATTTTTTTTGCAAGAGGATTACTCACTACTCAAATAAATGCTCAAAGTAGATCTATAATTGTCCATCCTATGCTTCTGATGACTGCAGCAATTTCTGATTGCATTGCATAACTAATGTGGATTTGGAGACATCAGAAGATCTCATCACAAAGATGTCACAGAAGGGAAAGAGTATCATTAAAACCTTTTCATTCTGTCGCCAGTTCATCTTCCCCTCCCAGCATCAAATGACCTCTTAGGAAATGTGGTATGGCTCGTGAGCCGAGACCACAGGAGCCAGAAACTTTTGCCTTCTATTTTGGAATCTGACACACAGACTCCCTTAGTGGCCTTGGCCAGTCCATTAACTTTCCTGCTTTGTTCATTCTGGACTCCCAGATGATGTAATATTGCCTGTAGGAGGGTGACTGAATAATGAGAGGCATCAACAGCACTCATAGAGGATTACACACAATCTCCTTGTTCTTCAGATAAATACTTTCTTCAGTGTTTAATTAGAAATAACAGATATTTTCTCCACTCCTGCTTTTTAGGTAATCAATCTGTACACATGACAGGGGTCAAAAAAAATTCGGTATTGAAAGGCCTTGTGTATTGCAACAACTGTACAGATGTATTCCATTTTATGTCAAACCACTTCTCTGATTCATACATTGATTATAAGGGACCTGTTGAGTGAAAATCAGTGTAGAAATGTTTCTGTTATTACACAGAGCAGAGACAAGAGAAAGGGTTTCAGCCAGTTGCAATGGCTCACATCTGTAATCCCAGTACCCAGCACTTTGGGAGGCCAAGGCGGGTGGATCACTTGAGGTCAGGAGTTCGAGACCAGTCTGGCGCACATGGTAAAACCTCATCTCTACTAAAAAACAAAAACACAAAAATTAGCTGGGCATGGTTGTGGATGCTACAGGGAGGCTGAGGAAGGAGAATCACTTGAACCCTGGTGGCAGAGGTTGCAGTGAGCCAAGATTGTGCCACTGCACTCCAGCCTGGTGACAGAGGAAGCCTCCATCTCAAAAAAAAAGAAGAAGAAGAAGAGAAAGGGTTTCAAGTTATTAGACAACTAAATTTGCTTCAATGTAAAGAAGAGATGTCTAATATTCATATCAGTATTTACCATAGTTTTTTTAAAACAGTAGTCCTCTAAGACGCCTTGGGAGGAAATGTTACATAGAAAAACACTGTACAGCACTCTTTCAGAAAATCACAATGCTTATGAAAATATGATGGGTTCTAAAAAGCTGTATAATCTGTATGAACTTTGTTGAACCTGGAACTCGGTAAATTTCCTTACAACACATTATTCCTCAATCAAGCATAAATTAACCATATTGATGAACTGGTCAAAACACACATTTTGGGAAATGTTGGATTGAAAGGAACTTTCTCAAATAGGGAAGGACTTTTTTCTCACTAGAGTTTCAAGCATGATTGTGTAATTAAGTGACAGTAAGTTTCTGTGGAATTCTGCATTAGATGGGAAAATAACTAGGAGATTCTAGGATCCCTTTCAATTCCCAAGATTCAATGAATCTCTTCCACTGTAAATCAGTAACATTATTTAGTACCTTGTGACTCTACTGCTAGACACAGAGAATAATATCTTTTGAGTCTGCTATTAGACACAAATGCCACAAATTGTATTAGAAGGGTCCCTCAGATTTCTTACTTCATCTGTTATAACCCTGAAAGGAAGGTATTACAATCCCACTTCACAGATGAAAAACAAATTGAATGTTAAAGAGCCTAAACAAATTGCCCACAAACACGTAGCTAAGTGACATAGCAAGGATTGGAAGCAAGGCCCATGTATTTCCTACTATGTAGCACCACTTCCCTAAATCATACCAGTCTCAAAGGCAACCATAGGAGATATAATTGGACATGGAGTATTGACAGCTCAAAGGTATGAGACAAGATTTTTGATATTAGCTTCTGTAGTCATTAGCAGTCATATAGAAATAATGCACAATTCCTCTGGGCTCATAGGATCAATTACCTTTTACTTCCATTTGCTTCTATCTCTGGACATAAGCAAAGAGCAGAGAGTTATTTAATCTTGATTCATGGCCTTCATACTTGCTGTTACCTTTTTCTGAATTTTTTTTTTTACAGGGCTGACTCTTGCTCATCCATCAAATCCCAACTTTCATGAAGTGGCTTCAAGCTAGCCTTTTCTGCTCACCTGTTTTGCTTCTCCTTCTAAGCACATGGTAGCATTGGTCTTCCTGGGCCCCTTGGGATCAGGTGCAATCATGGAACTAGCACTTTCCAGTTGGTTGTGAACAGAAGTGATGTGTATCACCTCCTCACTTGAACATCAAGTTATAAGACCCCCTTCTTCTTCTCATAACAACCATGGATGTTTTCAATGATGGCAGCTACTGCAGCCTGAGCCACTAAAAGACTAGGAAGAAAAGAGGTCCCTGCTGGTGGATCATGAGCATGCAACATGAAACTGTTTTTAACTCTCAGTTTTCAGGATCATTGCATAACCTGGCCCAGTGCATCACAAATTTTAGGTGCAAAGGATTCACCTAGAGAGCTCCTTTCCCAAAGAGATTGGCTCAGTAAGTCTTGCATCTTTAGATCAAATTTCTTGTAGATCTTTGGAAATTTGATTTCTAAAAACCTCCTAGGTGATGCTGATGCTCTCAGACCACACTTTGAGTAGCACTGACCCTGCCAGTCCGGACTGATACATTCTTTCATCTAAAGTAACTACCTCTCTGTTCCTAGTCAGGCTCCATCTCATCACCATTTCACTTGTTCTATATTGCTTACACAACTACTATTATTTGTTTATTTACATATTATCTATCTCTCCCATTATGACATAAACTCCATGAAGACTGAGACTTGGTCTTTTTGTTCACCATCATAACTCCAAAATGCTGAACAGCATCCAGAACAGGTTGGTGCAAAAATAATAGAAATTTTTGTCATTTTTTGTTTTCTTTTGAGACTGAGTCTCGCTCTGTCACCCAGGCTGGAGTGCAGCGGTACTATCTCGGCTCACTGAAACCTTCCCCTCTTGGGTTAAAGTGATTCTCCTGCCTCAGCCTCCCAAGTAGCTGGGATTACAGGCATCTGCCACCATGCCCAGCTAATTTTTTTGTACTTTTAGTAGAGACAGGGTTTCACCATGTTGGCCAGGCTGGTCTCAAACTCCTCACCTCTGGTGATCCACCTGCCTTGGCCTCCCAAAGTGCTGGCATTACAGGCATGAGCCATCACGCCCAGCAGGTTTTTGTCATTAATTTTATTTCCAAAACCACAACTAATTTTGCACAAACCTAATATAACCTGAAAAAAGGAATGGATGAGTCATCAAAAATTATGTTTTGAATATCAACTATTCATTCTAATGTCTGCTCAGGCCCTAATCTCTCAAGTACCTTCTTTTGATAATGAGACACTAAAACAAACAAAAAAAAAATACATGAGCAGATCTAGCTAAATGAAGCCTCAACTCCATCCATTAATCCCCTTTACGGGTTCAGAGTCATTTGAGGGCCATCAGTAGAGGTTGCATGAGGTTGTGTATGTAAAATGACTCTCTTCTTTGCCTTGACTCCAAAACCATGAGGACAAGTGAAGCTACAGAAGCCAGGACTGCAGAACAGAGTTGGATTTTTCTTTGCATGTGTTTCTTCCTCAGATCCCCATGGAGGGGTCAAGCCTTTGAGGACACAATGCCCAGACTCAGCATGACAGTGCTTGTCAGTGAACCATGCCCACTGGTAGCCCAATCTGTATTTAAATTGCACACAAATTTTATGAGTTTTGTATAAGCAACTGTCATCACATAGTCCTCTGTCTTTTATATAGATCCCTACTGGGTGCTGGAAAAGATAGTAGAGGAAAGGCCAGTATTAAGCAGCACAGCCAGCACACGGTCAGGCCATCATTCATGACTACAGCTGTGTATACCTGCTTCACAAACAGGATTTCTGCTGACACCTGAAAAACCCATAGCATGTTCATGGCATCTTCCTGCAGTCTCTCAATCATTTCTCAGAATTAATGGGGAAAAGCCTTTTGAATGTTTGCTATATTTAGGAACCATGTGGAAAAACTGGAATTCATCTAGAGATATTTAAAAGGAGACTCAGATTTACATACAACGATATGTTTGAGGGTTGCTTTGAAATACTATATTCTCCCTGACCCTCTTTCCCCACCAGAAAATCTGTGGAGTAACAAAAATGGAATAAATAGGATTTGCCATGATGTAATAATCACCCAATGAGTTATTCCTGCCGACCGCACAGACAAAATCAATTCACCAAGACTGTGGCATTGCAATAGAGAAAGACTTTAATTGACGCCAGTCTGGCCGATGGGAGAGAACTGAAGTTATCACTAAAATCAGTCTCCGTAAAGGCTCAAGGTTAGGGTGTTTATGGACAACTTGGTGAGCAGGGAGCTAGGCAATGGATGCTGCTGATTGGTTGGTGATAAAATCATAGAGGTATGAAAAATGGTTCTCATGCACTGAGTTCACCTCTGGGTGGGGCCTCAGGACCAGTTGAGTCATGAGTCACTGGTCCTGGTAGGATCCTTCTGGAAAAAAATCTTACAAAAACAATCTACAATAGTGATGCTATTATAGGAACAGCTAGAGAAGCCACAAATCCTGTCACCTCTAGCCACATGACTCCTGAGTGGTAAGGGATTACAAAAACTACACCTTCTTATCAGAGTACATGCCATTCCTATAGTCCTATTCTTGTAGCCTTTCACTAATTTAACAAAGATGGTTTTTGGTCCCTGAGCAAGGAGGGAAGATTTAGGGAGGATTATTATCATCCTTGCTTTCAAGTTAAACTATAAGCTAAGTTTCTCGCAAAGTTAGCTTGGCCTCTGTCCAGGAATGACCAAGGACAGCTTGGCAGTCAGAAGCAAGATGGAGTCAATTACATTCAGACATCTCTTACTTGTCATAATTCTGCAAAGGATGTTTCAATCAGTTAGCAATTGTTGAAGCAAAATGAAAAACTAAGGGTTAAGT
The DNA here is from genome assembly GCF_000951035.1 of Colobus angolensis palliatus. NCBI lineage: Eukaryota > Metazoa > Chordata > Mammalia > Primates > Cercopithecidae > Colobus > Colobus angolensis. The sequence goes on from NW_012117243.1 coordinate 1,088,980, forward strand.
ATGAGATTCTCTCTAAATGTGTGTTTGAACATTTTTGCAATAAAAAGCTTTTAAAAATTAACATGCAGTATATCAAAAAGAAAAAAAATTCCAGAGCAATTTACTAGCTAGGAAAACAAGCAGATCCCACAACATCAAAGGTAGCTTCTATGAACCTGACATGTTTTCAGAAAAATAAAAATTTAAATTTAATTTTTTTTTAAAAGGCAGCCTCAGGTGGTTGCTGGGATGGAAGTGCATGGGTATAATTTTGACATCGTTTACATTCTCTATATTAATACAGTATAATAGAGCAAAGTATATTCTCAACAATTGTCAGTGTAGGAAGAAGTGTATGTGTAAACATTTGTTGTCTTTCATGCTTGATATTTCAGAGTTATTCTTAGAGTAAAATAAAAGGTATTTTCTGTGTTGAAGTAATTTTATATGCTTCTGCTATTAAGCAAGATTTTCTTTTATCTCTTCTGCAATAATTTTGGTGGGGAAAGTTTGTACTTGAATTTTTTAAAAAATGCATGGAAAGTGTGTTGCCCCAAATTCTCACTTTAAATAATTAATCATGTAAGTGTTATCACAAAAATGTAATGTCAGCTGCAATTTTTACTAGAACTAATTCTAACTTATACCTAGATGGTGACTTTATATTTTTAATTAAAAGAAAGTTTAAACTAAAAAAAAAAAAACTCAGGGAAATGGATAAATAGATGTTGCAAATTAACTTCATGATTCTAAATTCTTGCTCACCCTATACCCCCTGATTGTCCAGCCCTTACCCATGGTAGAAGGAGAGAGTTGCCATAATTTGTAGGCCGCCCTTCATTTGTAGCTGCCATAATTTGTAGGCTGCACCCAGGCAAAAGAGCCAGTATGGGAAAGAAAGAGGCTCTTTTTGAGCGTCAGTCTCAGGCTGGAATTCTAGCTCCATCTCTTCCTAGTTGTGTGACCTTGAATGGCTTACTTTACCTTCCTAAATCTCATCTGTAAAACAGGGCACGATATTAGCTCTTTACATCACTGAATCACAGTAGAGTATTGATTAGAGGAGAATCTATGGTTTGGGAGGAGAGATTATGCTAGAGAAACTTTGCAGGGCAGCCTGTCCTTGGGGTGGGGGTAGGAGGAGGAAAACAAAATGAGAAGAAACAAGAAAGCACTGGGATTGTTTGCATGGTTTTGCCTCCAGGAGGAAGGTAGTCAAAAGCAAAGAAAGACTGAGAAGTTAAGTCCCAGTTCTTGGTTTAGTCTGTACTGAGTATATTCCATTACCCAGATGTCCTGGCAAGATGCCTCTGATTTATGGTAATTGCATAACAATGAGGCACCACATGAAAATAAAATAAGCCATAATTAGGGGTGACACCAGAGTCTACTTAGCTCTCCTTGGGAAAGAATCTGGGAAGGTGATTGTGGATGTCATAAAGGGAAAGAACATGAGTTACCTACTAAAGGGTCATTTTCAGCTATGCACCTAGAAGAGAGGTTTATATGCCACCTGTAACTACTTTTACTGACTATGTTTAGTCAATGTTGGGTAATAAACTTATGTTCTACTATCAAGTTTGTGCCACTGTTATTGCTTAGAAAGAAATGCCAAAAATAAACAAGCTAATAAGCTTAGGAAAAAGGATGCTCACTCTCTGAGCGCCTGTTAGGGGTTCAGAACAAGCCAGGGAGTGAGGTGAAAACAGAGACAGAACAGGGAGTCAACAGTCCCACTTCTACAGAGTTGCAAAACTTAAATAAGTTACTGTATATGGGGATCTTGCAACATAGTAGGCTTTCAACAAATGCCAGCTCATATAACTATCATTGTTGTTACTACTATAAATGCTATTCTTCCAATCCAGATATAAGCTTCTTCCTGCTTATAGACTCTGCTTTTTCCTTCAACCTTAATGCCAACCTCAACACCTACAGACTGCGAAAGTAACCCACACGCACCCAAAACACTGAGGAACAATGGAGGACTACCAAAGATGTGGCAAAAGAAAGACTTCACATCACATTACTGATGACAAACACAGCAAAATTCCATCCAGACACATCAGCTGTCCCCAGTCTGGTTTCTTCTCCTCTGCTTTTCCCTGATTCCAGTCCAGCATCACTGATTGTCCCCTTCCCAGCTCTGCAGATCCCCCTAGGTATTTCCTGGCCTGTCCAAGCAACAGAGAAACGTCCGTTGCTTCCTCCCTTCATCATTCAGAGCAAGTTTTCATCTGCCCAAGCTTCTGGCTCTAATTTACATATCCCATCCAGCAGCAAAGAAAAGGTCTTCAGCTACAAGAAACTCTATTCAAAGGATGTAATTTAAAATAGCATGTTTAGTTACATCATTGTCATCAATCATTACATTTAGTTCAAATCTCACTTTGCTAATCGTTCAACCTCATGGTGATTCATTCTCCCTGTCCTTTCCTCAGAATTACTTATTAGCAAAACTTTGCTCTCCAAATCTTATTCCAGGCACTGTTCAATTCTGGCCTGTTAAGGAATTCCCATGGTGCCTGCCTTTCACCATTAATCCTGTATCTGAACTTCCTGTAGCTCCAGGATGTCAATTAGCTAAATCTGGAAATTCAATCTGTGCTTAGTTGCTGTGAGAAGAGGAAAGACGAGGCAAGAAAATTAGGTGAAGGAATTAAGTTTCTGCCAAACTTGAAACCAGACAAAAAGTAAATCCTTATTTCTCAGCTTTGAATCACTTGGTGGTCTGGAATTCGATCTGCATATTCCGATGTTCATGTCCATCAGTGTACACATGCACTCAAGTGTACAAAACAGAAAAAGCAATCTTCAGGACCAAAATTGCCCTCAATATAAAAGGGCTGGCTCATCTGAATAAATAATTACTATCCTATAATATACTTCTCTCAAATCTATGCCAACTCAGCATTTATTAACTGAGATACATCAAATCACAGTATTCTTTCTTGTGGAGTTTCTGTACCTTCTTCCCTGTTCCACTAAAGAAGATTTAATTCTAAACACAAGAGGAAGAAAAGGAAATATGAGAGCAGATATAACCTAGTCAAAAAACGTGGATTTATGGAGTTCAATCTTGAAAATATTTTTTTAAAACATCAAGCATGAGAATTAAAGCTCCCACCAGGCAGCTATAATTTATACAGCAAGCACTTGGCAGGTAATCAGAGCACACTGTGATAACAGTAGCAAGGGGAGCATCTTCACAGAACACCAGACCCTCTGTGTGACTGGTCAGGGGGTGAGAAAGATACACACTAACTTTGCAGCTAGAATAGGGTATTTTCTATTTAACAGCCATTTGGAAATGAAAAAAAGAACATGAAAATACCTAAGAGGTGTAATACCACCCAGAGTGTAAATGAGAAAGCCAAGTGGGAGGGGTTCTTGGAAAAACTAACCGGCCTGCACACTGGGGTGGAGCCTGGGGAAGCTCCTGTTGTTGCAGCAGGGAGGGGCATGGCCCCTCCTCTTCCTGTGTGGAACCTGGGATTGAAGCTGAGGGCCGGAAGTGCTCTAGCAGGGGACGAGTCTGGTTTCACAGAGGGGGCCTGTTTCCCCCTTTTCTTCCTTTTCACCCCATAAAACCCTGTCTTACTCACCCCTCAAACTGTCTGTGGGCCTAAATTTTTGTGGCCATGGGACACATCTTTAGCTGAGCTAAGGAAAAGTCCTGCAACATAAACATGACCCCATCGAAAGCAAAAGTCAATGAGACAAAGGAATTTGACCCCAAACAGTGATCTAACCATAGTCACAAAATGTCAGGCAAACCAAGTAAAAGAGAATGAAAACACAATGCAGTGGAATGCTTTTGACATTTTTCAAATTAAATATTTCATTTGTTTAGATATGTTTTTCAAACAATCCATTTTATTTTTAGGGATGTAAGAAAAAATAGCTTCAAAATAATATTTATTTTTAATTTCTTATTTGATTGCAAGCAATAAGCATACTTCTGCTCTGAAGGCTTGTATATTTCACAGCTAGCCCGGCTCAAACCACACTGTTCTAAAAACACAAGCAAAAAAAAAAAAAAAAAATTCTTTGCACCTTACATTTGGCAAAAAAATGCAAAGTTTGCCTGCAAGGCCATATTTATTTATAACAGAACATAGATCACAGACCTCTGCCACTCTACTCCCTATCCCCTGAAGGCAGACACTACATATAGGAATGGTGAAGAATCCTGAAATTAAGGGTGGTGGTACACCCAAAGGACACCAGTGGATTTCATGTGAGCAGTAACAATTATAAGTATTCACTGAATCTAGAGAGCCCTATTTTCTTGTTTTATGATTAACTGACTTGATCTTCCTTGAATGGCATTTACCCAGCTTTTTAAGCATGGTGTCCAATACAATGGTTACTCTCTCTTACTCTGTTTTAATCAGTTGTTCTCTCACTGATGAGCTCTTTGTAGCCTAGTGCTAAATTATTCCCGACTTTAGGTTTTGGCTTCTCTTTTTCCTCTGCTCGATACCTTTCTCAGACAAAAGAGGAAGCTCAAAGTTCTGAAGAAGAAAGGCAAGTGGAAACATGGCAATGAAGAAAAATACTGAACTAGGAGCCAGAAACCCTAGATTCTTTCTCGGCTCTGCTTTGGCACTGACTTGGTTACGTTACATCCAGGATGCATTTACATCACTGAAAGGGTAAAGGCTCTATGCTTTTAAAAAGAACTACAAAAACCGTAAATTATTATCACAAAAATCAGACTTCTAAACTGGCAACCCTTGCACCCTACCTGCCTTTTTGCATTTGGCCAAAAAATATGCTAATTTTTTTACCAACAGATTTCAGGTAAAAATGTAGATTTACAGATCCCTTTGAAAACTCATCACATCTTCTGAAATAAGTCTATGTGTGTGCTTGTCAAGAATTGCTGGTTGTCCAGACCTTGGGCTCTCCAATTTCCTGTATCTGCGCCATTCATAATGATTCATATACACTTAGCTCAGCTCACTTGCCACTTTTAGGCTACCTACCTAGAAGGTGAATTAAAGCATTTGAATTTACTACGCCTCATCTAGAAGAGGCAAAGGTAGGTTAACAATTGATTCCAAGGTAACAAAGAGTACAGACATGCCATAGACGCACATCAGATGTCAAAGGCTTGAGCCTGTAGGCACATTTACAAACAGATCACAGCTTCCCATTAGTTAAGCAGGCTCCCCCTTAACTGCTGGCTATGCAATAGATAAATAAATGGCAAGAATACTTGTGATATATATTTAGACTGCACATTAGACTTTAAAATCTGTGCCTAACTGAATGCATTAGCCCGTGTTTTCTGTTTATGTCTCCTCAATGCCATGGAAACACAGGGTGGCATCCTAATGCACCTCTCCTGGCAATAAATAAACGAAGTCTTTGTCTATTCATGTTTCAATTTCTTTTTTTAATGTAATTTACAATTTCAAAAAAGAAAACAGCTCGGTGGTATTTTGTTGCTTTTTTTCTCCTTCCCCCTTCCAGTTTCCTGTCTCACAATGCACATCTGCAAGAAACGCAAAACGCACCTTCTAGCGGTTACGGAAACCCTAACCAGCATTGTCAGCACTGAGAGAGCAGGATTCTCCCAACTGCACTCATCTTTCCCATTTATAAAATGCCATAATTAAACTCTATAATGAGGTCCTCTAAGCATTTCAGTCTAACCCAAAGAGCACTTAATATAGTTGTTTAAGATTGTAAGCTGATATAAAACAGACATTAAAATCTGGTGGCTTTCAATCCCCTCCCCTATCTAAAAGGCGATATCCAGTTCATTTCTATAGAGATAGCAACAGTAGTCATAGTCCTTAAATGGCTCCACGATGGCAGCGACACGTTCTCGCCTCCCTGTCTCCACAGCGTGTGAGGCAGACAAGTCACTCACCGCCACCATCATCACCCTAATGTGCAGGGCCAAGGTGAAACTCGAAGCTCAAAGTGCTGGGAGCACAGTGTCTCCTACAGCCACTCTCTGCTGTCTGGCACCTGCTGTTCCCTGCCAGGCAGTAACCCAAGAATTCAAAAGGCAGATTAGTATCTGCATGAAGAAATGGGAAGATTTGATTAAGTGGCACAAATCTGCAGAGTCCCCTGAACCCAAGTGCAGGGACCTGAGTCACAGAGAAAGGAAAGGTGGGCATATAAGGCGCTGCTTCTCCAGCAACCATCAGGGTGAGTTCCTGCGGGGACCTTTGCTACGGACTGGGGAGCCTTGCATCACAAAGCCTGGCGATCCCACTGGCAGGATTCACTGCCTTGGGTCTCTCAGGCTGCATCCCAACCACAGACCGCGTGCAGTAACCCTCATGACCAGGAGCAATGTCTGTTTTCATTAGTCATAAAAAGCAGTCTGTGGACCAGATTTCAAAGCACCCACAAAATAGATCTGTCATAGCATCCACCCAAGGAGAGGAATTTTTTATCTAGAACTTTCAAATGCTGGACCTTTACTCAGAAAGCAAAGTGTCCAGAGAAATGCCTTCCTCGATAATAATCAAATGTTATGGCCTTTGATTTCCTAAAGTGGGATATAATAACCTGTCCATCTGAATTATGTTTTCACATCTTTCGCAAAATAATAATAACAGTATTACCATATAACATTATTAGGTACTTACCTTGTGCTTCTGAGATAGTTATTATTACTCCCTTGTCACAGACGAAGCAAAGTTTAAAGAGGTAAATAACATGTCCAAGGTCAGAACACTAATAAATAGCTGAGCTGGGCTGAAAACCAGGTCATCTGACTGCAAAGCCTATATTTCTTCCTCCCACATTTTCTGAGTACCTACTGTGACCTCTGCACAGTGCTGGAATATTTTCTCCATATAGTATCAACTTTTTATTTATTTTATTATATTTTTCTCTTAGGGACAAGATCTGGCCCTGTTGCCCATGCTGGAGTGCAGTGGTGTAATCGTGGCTCACTGCCACCTCGAACTCCTGGGCTGAAGCAATCCTCCCATCTCAGCCTCCCCAGCAGCTGGGATTAGAGGCGCTTGCCACCTCCCCCAGTTAAATTTTTTTTTCTTACTTTTTGTAGGTTACTTTTATAGACAGGGTTCTCACTTTGGGTATCAACTTTAATTTCTGTGATTCATTTCATCCCAAAATGAAACTCTGTTAAAATTGTTTTCTTCTATCTTAAGTGCCAGGTAACAGTGACCAGTTTTATTTATTAGTAGTACTTCCATTTGAGGACAAGTATTTGTTGTCGTTTTGTACATTTTGTTCATAATGTTTTCATCCTCTTCTTTCCTCTCTCTTACATCCTATGCTTTTGCTTTGCATCAGGTTTATCTTAGAAGCTACTCAAAATTTTTTTGCAAATAGGCAAAGTATAAATACAAGCATTCCTACTTTATTGTCATAAATAGATTCTGGAAAAAGCTCACATTCAACATAATTATGCCCTAAAAATAATAGAATGTATGGGGAAAATAGAAACAGAGCAGATGAACTCAAAATCTACAGAGCATTGTAACAAGTACCCTATCCCAAATAATAGCAATATTAGAATTACAACCCAATTAACTCCCCACAGGCATGTGCACTTAGAATCTCATTCATTCTTTGCATACTTCTATTCTGGGCTCTGTTTTCTCATGCTGGCCCTTGATAACACTCCTATAATAGAGACCAGTTTCATAAAAATCCAAAATATGGTCCAGGGCAATTATCTTCATCGATCTTTTTTCAGAAGCGTGAAGGGTACTGATGTGGGTGGAATTGCTTTCCCAGCTTTTTCATCTGTACTGGCAGCCTCTCCAGAAAGCAAAGTATGGTGGTTCTGGAGGACATCAACCCAGCCACATTTGCACTAAAGGAAGGGTGTCTATATTTTGAGTTTCTTCCCTTCTTCACATGTTCCTAGGTTTTTCCCCTTATTGTAAAAAAAAAAAATCCTGCTCCTAACTTCAAAATATTAACATGCTACCAAATATCCTATATGAACTTCGTAGAATTTCAAGTTATTCTGATATCAGGGACAGATGCAGGTTTTTTGGGACTTGACGGTTCTACCAATCTTCAAAGTCCTTCTTTAAGAAACAAAACGTAAAATTACAAATATCAAATTTGGTTTAACAGTGACCATTATTTAGAATAGTGGGAAAATTACAATAATTCACAACTTTCAAAATGCTGATAATTGTCAAAAACCTCACAAGATCCGGAAAAATTATAAATTTTCATTAATTAACTGACCTGGTCCACATCTGTAATACTTTGCTAACTATGTTTTTGTTTGTATCCTCTTTGTCTCTGTATGACAACAAAACAATATTTTCTATAGAGGAAATAAAATTGAATTTCTCCTCAAGCAAGGTCAACAAAAATTTATAGGGTTTTTTTGTTATTAATAGTTTAGAAAAATTTCTTTTGACTGCACCATTTGTTACTGTAATATCACGTGCATGTTTAGAATTATTGGGGAAAATATTTATCAAGTTTCTCTCATATGTAAACTGTAAGATTGCGAGATTGTTGGACCTGTCAATTTTCCCTGTGCAGTGACTGTCTTAAATGTATTTGAGATTTTCAACACTCATTAACAAGTTAGTAGATGTCCTTGCTTTAGTGGCATGAGTTATGTTATCTTTGCAAATGACCATCCTTTGTATCAAATCATCAGGGAATCTTAATATTTCTCCAACGTGTTCATATGGTTCTCTGTTTTCACTAACCGAATTATCAAACAACCCAAGAGTCTAGTCATTTATTATATCAAAAATGTATCTCGTGCTCTTAATGATTCCCTGCTGTTGGTATATTCTAAATACGATCTACCAGCTCCCAGTCCTTGCTGGTTGCTCATTATAAAAGTACCAACTCCAAGTTTTAGTTATTGCCTACTTAAAAGAGAAGTTTGACAGGATGGGCCAGGAAGGGGGTGTTTAATCCATGGAAGTGAATGTACCTAATTTTAGTAAATTTTACAAAAATACATCATCATGTGAACATAATGTTTTATTAGCTTTATGGTAAATCTGCCTCTGCTAACACCATTTCTCTATTTACATTCTCATAAGAACTAAGTTGCATTAAAGAAATCAAAGGTGTAGAACAGACCACAGGAAATAAATGAATTAACAAAAATAATCAATAAAAGGCATATTGCCACAGTTGTGCCCTTTGCTAATACTGAAATTATAGATTCAAAAATAAAACCAACTGCTATACTATTTAGCTCATTAACAAGAACAATAAAAATACATTGGTAATTTTGATTAAGCAGGCTGATACATCTAGTTTGGCAATTTAAAAAAATTGGATTAACACTTTCACTAAATCACCAAAACTCATACTTGTGTTGTTTAAGACTACCTGTTGGTAATAAAGTGAGATGTATTTTGGGATAGCTCTCTTGATCTTCCCTTGCCTGACTTTGCTTCTTTATTCATTTTTTGAAACTAATAACCTATGGAAACTTGTTAAAATGTTAAAACAATTTGGAAGAGGCTAAAAAGTCAAGAAAGATCTTGTATTTAAGCTTTGACTATTTTATCAGAAGAGACTAACCAGTATAGTGATCTAAGGAAAAGAAACTTACAAATAGCAAGCTTAAAATGGGGATGGTTGCCCAAGAAACTCTGCAAATTGAGATTCCATTCTGAGAGGAAAGCTCTACTATGAGATTACGAAGTACAGGATGGCCACACAAATTCAGGAGGACCTTGGGTATCTCTGGACAAGATGGAAATAGAATCTGCTTATTCTACCTTTTAAGAGAATCATTAAATGAAAACAGCTGTTCTACTTCTGTTTTCTCAGCCATCTTTTATTATTCCATGTATGTTTCTGCCTATAATAAAATAAACACAACAAAGGCAATGAAAGCTGGCAACACAAGATTTTTATAGTTTAAATTTGTTTCTTAAAGCATGCTCCCAAACCAGCAACACAGGCAACATCTGGGAGCTTGTGAGAAATGCAGAGTTTCAGGCCCCACCTTAAACCTGCCAGATGATATGCACAGGTACACAGGTGATGCAGATCCACATTACAGCTGGGAAGGCACTGGGTTTTTATTTTCAATACTGATGGTTAATATAACTTCCAAGTCAATTAAATGATAATTTCTGTTTTCTTTTTTGTTTTCCCCCCAGACAGACTCGCTCTGTTGCCCAGGCTGGAGTGCAGCAGCATGATCACAGCTCACTGTATCCTCTGTCTCCCGGGTTCAAGTGACTCTCCTGCCTCAGCCTCCTGAATAGCTGGGATTACAGGCACCTGTCACCATGCCTGGTTAGTTTTTGTATTTTTAGTAGAGACGGGGTTTCACCATGTTGGCCAGGCTGGTCTCGAACTCTTGACCTCGTGATCCGCCCGTCTCGGCCTCCCAAAGTGCTGGGATTACAGGCTTGAGCCTGTCACCATGCCTGGTTAGTTTTTGTATTTTTAGTAGAGACGGGGTTTCACCATGTTGGCCAGGCTGGTCTCGAACTCTTGACCTCAGGTGATCTGCCCGCCTGGCCCTCTCAAAATTCTGGGATTACAGGCATGAGCCACCATGCCCAGCCCTTTCATTTTTAATAGACTTTATTTATATGTTTTTATCAGATAATGAAAAGAAAATGTGCCATTGTAAGAACAACAAAAGCAGACACTACAAAATGTTTCCAAATAACAAAGTAAAAATTATCTAGAAAATCGTCACCAGAAATAAATGCAGTTAGCAACTTCACATAGATCTCTCCGGCCTCTTTCTGTACATATTATATATTAAAAACAAAGCTATACTGCTGTTTATAACCTGCTTTTTATGCTTAGCAATAATATAAGAACATTCTTCCATGTTAATACTTGTTTCTGATTCATCCTTTTAATTTTCACAGAATATAAAAATTCTGTGTGTTCTAATTGTATGGTGAAACATAATTCATTTAAGCAGTCTCATCTTCTTGGACAAAGAACATTATTTTATTTTTTTTTAATATTCCTAAAAATGGAGTTTCAGGGTCAGAGGGTAGACATATTTAAATTTATACATACTTTGCAAGATGGCCTTGCAGAAAGTGTAAGTACTATAAATCTTCTAAATTCTTGCTAATCAGATAAGTGGACAATTGTACCTTATTATTGTCAAATGTCTTTAAATCATATCCTAAATTTAGGTGTTTGTTGATATGTGTATTTTTGATGTCACTAATATTAATCAAAAATATAAGTGTTTTCTATTTTCAAGCTAAATAATCCACTCTATGCAGAAAACCAGTAACCTAAAAGATAAAACCACAAGATGTGAATCATCTAGATTCTCTGAAATGGAAAGCTCTATAATTTAGGCTATGCTATCCCTCTCTCTCAGTTCTTTCTTTCTTGCTTGCTTGCTATATAAATCTCTTTAGTTTTCTTGGTGAGTTTCCTTGCCAGCTTCTTACATGTGATTCTACCCCCAGGGATACACATTTGGCTTTTATATTCTCCCTCTGTACTGTACCCACTCCTGGGTCATCAAACTACCCACCTCTCTGCCTAGCCCCGATCTTGGCCGGTCCTCCTTGCCTATGCATGGCTGTTTCCCTTAGCTTACAATAATCTTCTTTATCCAAAGGCCTTTGAAGACTCAGATCAAATATTACATCCTCTGCGAAGCCTCACCTGACTCTGTGGCACTGCTGAGGCTCTCTCCTCAGGCCCCACCATACATGGCTGAGTCTTCGTGGCTGCTCCATCACAGTGGATGAATATGTGTGAGTGTCTGTGAACGTGGAATCGGTTAGCCCTGTGCCCTCTTCTTACAGGCAAAGCTCATTCTCCCATATCTGTTTTCTTGAGTAGCAACACCAAACCTGACATAGAGTAAGTGATCAGTACTGTTTTTTTAAATGAATTCATAAATGAAACTACGAATGATTTACTAGTGCCCTATATCACAAATTAGGAAAAACTAAAATCAAACACAGTAAAAACAAAAGAGAGAAAAACTTTCTGGATGAAACACTTTAGAGGACTGTATTATTTACTAACTTAATACAGTTCCTTAATTAAAGTGCTTAATTTCCAACAAAGAACATAAATGGAGAACATGTTTTCAGAGAGAAGAGGAAAAACACGATTTTCTGATTATAGTACACCGTGGCTAATGTCAAAGGAAAAAAAGTGTTTCTCTTTCCTTGTTTTCTCCCCATGTCTTAAAAACACCAACCATTACTTAAAATTCTCTTCCCATCACTCAAAGAAACAGAGACAGTTGTTCATTCTGAGTTAGGTGTTTGCTTATCTGACCAGCAGGGTCAGGATAATAAATCACTCAACCCCTAGGGAGCAATAAAATGTTTAATGGATTTGTGCAGTTATCAGGGGAAAAAAAATATAAAATCTTTCAGGATTCAATTCATTTTCAAATACTGCACAAGTACTTAAGAAAACACAGCAGGATGATTGTGTATAGTTGATGCAGATGAAAGGGAAGAAAATCAGAGAAATGACACTTCCATGGAGAAAAAAATACTGTCCATTTTTCAAACATCCTGTGAAAAGAACCCTTTCTTTCCCCATTCCTCTAAACAAGTCTTAAACACTCCCTCAACCCAAACACCATTCCCAGCGTCCTCTGGCAGCGTCTTTTCCACTGCTGGTAGTGAAGGCTGTGTTGCCTCTGCAGCCAACAGCTATCTGGGCTATCCCTCCCAAGGCCTCCTTCAGTGTAGAAGCCATAGGCAGCAAGGCCAAATGTCCACTGCTCTGCTATCGCGCACAGGGCGGAAGGACAGTGAACTTGAAAATGGAGCACTAGGGGGATTCGGGACAAGGACACGCAAACACATTTCTGACAAGGTTTTAAGTCTACATCTCGCAATTCTAAACTCACGATGCCCAGGGAATGCACTAGATGTTGCTTCAAAGAGTGTTTCTAAATGCAGGGAGTGTTTCTTTTGCATTCTGCATTATAAAATAAAGCCCAAAGGAAAAGAATTAAGGTGAAGCTGTTGAATAATTAGTTTCTTATCTGAGAGGAAGAACTATTTTACTGACTATTCATCACACAGAACTTACATTGTAATATTTCTTAGGTGACAGAATATAAGTTGTCCACGGAACTTACAAAAACAACCCATAGAAGCTTTCATCCCAAATGAGTGTAAAATATTTTTCCTTTCCCTATTCCACATTTGCTCTGCGGTTTTCAGAAAAATATGTGACATTTCTGTCTCTCAGGTAGTTTGTCAGGCTATCCTTGCTTTTGTATCTGCTTCACCCTAAGAAATGGGGAGAGTATCTGATCCCAAAATAATCTAATTTGTAAAGGAGGTTATATGCAAGATATACGTTTTATATATTATAGCTAGGAAACATATGTGAAGCTCTTAGAATTGTGAATTGTGTCTGGCACATCTTAGTTATTTAACAAGTGTTATTTACAACCCCCTTCTCCACTAGAGAAAATTAATTATACATTTTTGGTGTGTGTTCACTGAACACAAAATAAGAATAAAATTGATTTATTTTTCTATAATCATGGTATCATTCTTCATTTTTGCCTTTTTGTAATGTATTTTCTGTGCACATATCCCTAGGAAGTACTCAACATTATAGAAATAAGGTATTGATTACATGTTCGTGAATCCGGAGATCAGCAACCTGATACAGACCAGATTTTGAAATGATGTTAGAAACGCTGTCACCTCTGAGTGAGAACTTCCGACGGAAGTCTCAGAATGACCATACTTGGTAAGGGCTTGGGTGTAGATGTGCTGCAGTTTTGCCTCAGCTGGTCTGAAATCCAAGCATGTAACAACATTTCTGCTTCTTTTACAAGATTTCCTGGAGTTTGCACTCCCTTCATGATCTTGGCAGAGATTTTGCTGCTAAAATAACATATAGAGTCCTCACCAAAACGGTGTGCTGCTGAAATGCCAGAAAACTGCTAGTGTGGGCAAAACCTGCGAGTGACAGTCCCCACCTCCTACCCGGCCAGCCTCATCTTCTCACAGGTCCCTAAAGTTTTCTTGGAAGGAGTGTTATTCTTTTCCCTCTAAAATAAAAATAGAATTTCCAGTTCTAGAATTCGCTGATTCTTTCTCACCTCCTATCTCTTAGTAAGCTCTATAAATGACCTGGTTCAAAAATGAACTAAAAATCCTTACTGAATGTCTCATACAAATTAAAAACCCTGAATACAACCTGCATGTCTTCAGTGCTAAAATAAAGTGCTCCCGTTTCTAATGTTAACCAAGTCATGGTATTCTTTAAAATCCACAACCAAAAGATTATCCTGCTTATTTGACAAACATCAACTTCTTGTTAAAAACAGAAAGCTGGTCTTCTTTAACTATAATCAGTCAGCATTTAAATACCCAACTGACACTTAGCAAATTCAAGATTTAACAGGGCCATATTCTTTGAAAAGACATTGAATTCATTTTTCCACCAATAGATATGTATTAAGTGCTTTCTATATGCCAGGCGCTGTTTCTAATGCTAGAGATATGGCCATGGAAATGACAATCCCTGTTTCAGAAAGTGTCCATTCTAGTGAGAGCAGTTGATAAATGCATGTATATGCAACATGCTAGATAGTGCGTGCTAAGATCAGGAATAAAGTGGAGGAAGTGCACAGAAAGTGATGGAGTGGTAGTTACTATTCTACATGGGGTCAGGGAAGCCTCCATAATAAGACTGACGTGTGAGCAGCAGATACCTGGGAAGAGGGCATCCAAAGGTGGGATCTTGCAGCGGAAACTTTGTGTACTCACGGAAAGCAAGGAGGAGCCAGATGGCTCATAGAAAGCAGGTAGTCCAGTCTAGATGTGTAGGATCAGTTAGGTCATGTCGGCAACTTTGGTTGAATTTCTGAGTGAGTTGGGAAGCCAATAGAGAGCTGGAAGAAGAGCGAAATGATGTGACTTAAATTTTAAAAGATCATCCTGGTTGTTGTACAGTGAAGAGATCCCAGAGAAATAAGGGCAGAATAAACAAGAGCCACTAAGAGGAGCTTCTTAGGGAAGTGTTAAGTGTTAATAGCAATGGAGGGGATGAGAAGTGGTCAGATTCAGAATGTCTTTCGATTTATTTCCCATCCCACTAGATGTGAAATGTGGGGAAAAAAAAAAAAAGTGAGAAATCAAGGATGAGTCCAAGGATCTTGGTCTGAGCAAGTGATAGAAGAGAGTTGCCATTTACCAAGCAGTGAAGTACTTTGGGGTTGGGGGAGGAGAATCAAGAGTACAGGTTTGAATGTGTTACATTTGAGTTGCCTATTGGAGATCAAAGTTGGCATGTCAAATAGGCAGTTGCATACATGAGAATGCCACTTAGAAGAGGTGTCCAGGCTGGAATAGTAAATCAAATACCATCCGTAACTACAGCATGTGTTATAACCTAACTGTGCTGGTCACCTACTGCTGCAATAATGCTGCATAACAAGCATGCCAAAACTAGGTGGTCTATAACAACAGGTAGTTCTTTTTGTGGCTTATCATTTTGTGGGTCGGCTTTGAGGACTATTTCAGACTGCAGTGTGGCAGACTTGGCTGTAAGCCTTGGGTCAGGTTTAGTTCTGCTCCACGTGTCATATTTTGGGACTCACCCTCAGGGGGCAGCAGACAGCTGAAGCATGTCCTTATACAGTGATCACACAAAATGCAGACAGACAGAAGAAATACACAGTGCCTCTGAGGCTTTGTTGCAGAGCCTGGAACACTGGCATGTCTGCCCATATTCTACTGGCCAGTGCAAGTCATTTGGTGAAGCCCGACAACAATGAGGTAGGGTAACACTTGACATTTAGTGGTAGCAGGTGCAAACTCACATGGCAAAGGGCGGGTGCATCCTCTGAATACAGGGAAGGCCTGAAGAATCAGAACATTATGATCGACCTTTCCAGACACACTGCAGTCTTAGTTACAGCTACACTGCACAATAAAAGACTTTTTTTCAGATTCTCTAAACTTTGACCCAATGAGTTTCTTTTCTTCAAATGTCTATTTTTGAAAGCCATTTTACAAATGTATTTGAGGTAATTATGCTTGGATTTATTTTGTGAACAGGAAAAACAGCTTGGTATTTTCTAACATGATGTGCATCGTACTTTAAATGTCATTTCTTTAAAAAACTGTCTTGAGGCCGGGTGCGGTGGCTCACGCCTGTAATCCCAGCACTTTGGGAGGCTGAGGCGGGTGGATCATGAGGTCAGAAGATTGAGACCATCCTGGCTAATGTGGTGAAATCCCGTCTCTATTAAAAGCACAAAAAATTAGCCAGGCGTAGTGGTGGCCACCTGTAGTCCCAGCTACTCGGAAGGCTGAGGCAGGAGAATGGTGTGAACCCTGGAGGCAGAGATTGCAGTGAGTCGAAATAGCACCACTGCACTCCAGTCTGGGTGACAGAGCAAGATGCTGTCTCAAAAAAAAAAAAAAAAAGCTGTCTGCATCAGTGTTTCTCAGACTCTGTGGAGAAGCACCATTTTTTATTTCAATAAGACATGGACCTATAATTTTGTAAAATACAATAAAATTAATTGCTAAGACTGAAATTTTGTTGAAAATAAATAAGATACACAAAATTAAAGCCCATGTTTTCAGGAAAGTACTTTGTGACATTGCTATCAAAGTTTCTCAACACTTATTCTCAATTTATTCTGTACTTATCTAGCCAATGGTAGTTTACAGAATGGCACCGGTCCCTGGACCCCACTTTGAGCAGCACTGTCCTAGGTGTTTCTGCCATAACCATACCCCTCTATCCCAACCCTTACTATCACTGAATAATAGTCTGAACACAAAACTTGCTAAGGATTTCAAATTGAGTTTGACTTATAGCCAAGTTTACTCAACTATTAAATTTGCCAGGCTTTTTTAGTCCCCAGGATTTCATGGCTCCATTATTAAACAAAATGAAAGAAAAGTCAGTGTTAAATAGCTATATCCTGTTTATGATTTTACTGTTTTTCTTCTTATGGCAATGCCTTTTAAGATTTTTGTCCATGCTCTACACACACAAATTACTAAAATCTCCCGGCCACATCCTGAGGCTACCTTAATTGACTGTTGTCAAGCTGTGCTTTTTAAATGTTCCAGCATTTGATCTTTTTAAAATGCTCTGAGACTTAACTGATGTCAAACTGGCTGGTCTAATTTCCTGCTATGTCTTTAGATCCTTCTTTAAAAATAATTGGGTGTTGAATTAAGGCTTTTTCTTTCTTTCTCAAGGGATTAGTACTAAATTTAGTTAAGTTCTGACCAAAAAAAGAAATTATTTTGTCCTAGTAAGGTTCTAAACTTGGACTTGCTGTCTCTTATGTCACAAGCTACTCTGGAGTCCAGAACAAATTAAGCCATGTTTACTTAGCCCCAGTGAAGGGACACTTTTTAGGCCTAGATGTATTTGGATGACCCAGATACTGAATCTGTGAATGGAATGTAAAAAACATTGTCTCGATAAAAGAGCAGCATCCAGAAGTCCTTTAGGTGGGTAAAAGAGGAAGATCAAAGAGTGGCGAGATTAGTACCGATGTTGAAACAATGGCCCCCTTGCAGAAACATTCCCAGCAAAACATGCACCATGCCTGACCAAGGCTCACAACCAGGAACCAAACCTTCTCAACCCTCCATAGTACAGAGAGGGTCCTTAGAAGTATTCAAGGCTTATGGCAAATCTCTCAATTGCTCCTAAGCTTTTTTCTTTTACTATGATAGTTGCTGATTTGAAGCAAAAATACATATATATATAGAGAGAGAGAGGATCATTTTTATTCTCTCTTGAAAATTCTTCCTAAAAGGTAATGAACAGCTTACGATCAAATTCTTCAGAGCAAGAAATGTTTGTTTTGGGCTATATCTATGTAATGCCAACAAATCAAATGATTGAGTCAAAGCTATTGAAGAAAAAATAAAATCAGTCTGAGGTTGAGCTGAAATTTCCGGGCAATTCAGACAAAAGAGTTGATCCTGTAGACAACTGAGACTATTTTCATGACATGGTGTTCTCATTTATTATATCTTATTCTTGCGGCCTCATTGAGAACAACATCTCATTCACATTTTCTCTCTCAAAGAAGTTTGCATTAATAGGATCTAAGGTAATTAGCCATTATTAAAAGAAATTTGTATTTTCAAAAGATATTTAAAAGATCTAACAAAAAAGTGCATTTGTAGGTGAAATTCACAGTAAGAAAATATTTAGATGTTTTGTAGAATCAAAATGTTAAGTAGTTTCATTTGGTTCCCAGGTTTTCTTAGAATGACACAATTTCCAGTTGCATGCTCCTCACCTCACCTCAGCTTAGTCATGTTTGCCACAGACGACCCTAGGGAGGTCCATCTTCCCTTCTCATCTGCCTTGGCTCACATTTTCTAGCTCTGCTTGAGGAAGAAGTACCAAGCCACGTGGCCTCCTATACCCTTAGATGAAGCAGGAAACTTTGGTTTATACTCTGCTTGATGAAGTTTCATGTTAGATGCCATAGAGAAACTCAGAAGAATGGCTATAGCATATTTTGAGGTATACTTTTACATCCAGCATAAAATATTATGTAAAAAAGCGCAGCCCACACTTAAAATATAAAATCAGAATAATCCAAATTTATTGTAATGGCACTGTATACATATATTTACACAAATGGAGATGTCTATTAATAGAATATATTCGTGAAAGCAAGTCTAGATCTCAAGAAGAGATCCTAATAAATCTAAGAATGTTATTGCATTAGTCTGTTCAGGCTACCATTACAAAATGTTACAGACTCAATGGCTCAAACAACAGAAATTTATTTATCTCAGTTCTGTAGACTGGGAGTCCAAGATCAAAATGTTGTGAGGATGGGTTTCTTCTGTGACCTCTTTGCCTGGCTTGTAGATGGCCACACTTTCACTGTGGCCTTACATGGTGGAGAAAGGACTCTAGTGTCTCCTCTTCTGGGCTCCAGTCCTAGCAGATTAGGGCTGTACTCTCATGACCTTATTTAACCTTAGTTACCTCCCCAGAGGCCCTGTCTCCAAATAGTCACATTGAAGGTTAGGGCTTCAACATACAAATTTGTGGGGGTATAATTCAGTCCATTACATTAATGGGTCATAAAATAAGCATATCCAAACAATGGGAGTCTTTCTTTAATAAATGATATGAAGAAAACTGTGCTTTACTCCATAATTAATTCTAATCAGATTAAAATTAAATCACAAGAAGGAAAACTATCACAACTAGGAGGATTAAAAATAAAAGGAGTAATTATAAAAGATCAAAATGGGTAACATTAAGAAAATTAAAACACATTTATAGAATAAAATATAACATTTAAATAAAAAGGAAAACAACAGGTTGGTAGAAAATGACACAAATAGGAAAAGAATAGTAAGAACATAAAAATGTATTTTTATATATTGTCATACATAAAATAGATCATATATTTTATGTAAAATATATTTTATATGTTATATTAGGATATATATAAAATATATTTTATATATTTATAATATATAACATGTTCTATATATTGAAATGTTATATATAAACATACATGTTATATGTATTATAAATATGTTATATATTATAAATACATAAAATAAATTTTATGTCATATAACCTATATAACATAGAACAATCTATTTTATATAATCAAGTATTATATATTTTACATAATATATTGAATCTATAAAATGTTTAAGAACACTAAGATTTTATTAAAGAAATGCATAAAAGGGAAATACAAATGTAAACAAATATCACAAAAGGTTATTCTATTTATCAAAAAATAAAAATTGCAGCAATAATGAGTAACTTTTATTTTATTTATTTTTTTTTTTGAGAGACAGAGTCTCGCTCTGTTACCCGGGCTGGAGTGCAATGGCACGGTCTCAGCTCACTGCAACCTCCTCCTCCCAGGTTCAAGTGATCCTCCCACCTCAGCCTCCCGAGTAGCTGGGACTACAGGCACATGCCACTACACCCAGCTAATTTTTGTATTTTTAGTAGAGATGGGGTTTCACGATGTTGACCAGGCTGGTCTAAAACTCCTGACCTCGTATTCTGCCTACCTCAGCCTCCCAAAGTGCTGGGATTACAGCCATGAGCCACTGCGCCCAGCCATGAGTAACGTTCTACACCTACTAAACAAGCAATTTTTTAACAAACATAATGCTGGGCTCATGTAGGAAACATATACTCTAAAACATTGTTAGACCCTATGCAAATTATAAAAGATTTTATGAAAGTGTTTGAAAAATACGTATCAAAACTTTGGAATATCTTACATCAGTTGAACTCAATAACCCATAGCTGAGAATCTCCTGCTATTAAAAACATCAAAAACATTGTATAGTGATGTTCCTCACCTTTGAAGCAGATACTGTTGGCTACCTACCTAGCCTCCCATGATGGATAATTTCACTGGTCAACTTGACTGACCCACAATATGCCTAGATATTTGGTCTAATATTTTGGGTGTTTCTGTGAAGACATTTTGGGTGAAATTAATATTTAAATTGGCTTAAATGATGGTAAAAGATGCTTTCTCTTAACTTCGGATACAAATATCCCAACTTCTATTATTTATTTACTTTTTCACTTATTTATAAAGGCCAAAAATTTATAATTACCTAAACCAGATGGGACTAGTAAAGCAAACTATCATCTATCAACTCAGTGGGAGATTATCTAAGCATTATAAAAGCTCAATACTAAAACCATGCAACACCATGGCAAAAAAGTCTCTCGGGTAAAGGATGTTTATAAAATAATGCTAAATCTTGCTCAATAAAATTTAAATAGAAGAAAGTTATGAATGCACATGCAAGGGCCGGGCGCGGTGGCTCAAGCCTGTAATCCCAGCACTTTGGGAGGCCGAGACGGGCGGATCACGAGGTCAGGAGATCGAGACCATCCTGGCTATCACGGTGAAACCCCATCTCTACTAAAAATACAAAAACTAGCCGGGCGAGGTGGCGGGCGCCTGTAGTCCCAGCTACTCGGGAGGCTGAGGCAGGAGAATGGCGTAAACCCGGGAGGCGGAGCTTGCAGTGAGCTGAGATCCGGCCACTGCACTCCAGTCCGGGCGACAGAGCGAGACTCCGCCTCAAAAAAAAAAAAAAAAAAGAATTACATAGTGTTATTAACTGTATCATACAGTTTAAATACATTTGTTAAAATACACAACTATATCAAATACAGACTTCTGTGCCATTAAAGCACAATAATATGATTCAGACACACACCAAATGCGTATTAGGTGTTGCCTTTGTGTAGAGTGTGAAAGAATTGGATCGGGGTAAGAGACATAGAAAAATGTGTCTACTGTTTATTTCTTTAAAAGTGAACAAGTTTTTATTGATACATAATATTTGTACATCTTTATGAGGTATATGTGATTTTTGTTACATGCTTGGAACGTGAAATGATCAAGGCAGGGTAGTTAGGACATGTGTCACCTTGGGTATTTATCACTTCTAGGTTTGGGAACATTTCAACCTTTTTTCTAGCTATTTTGAATCATACAATACATCGTTGTTAACTGTAGTCACCCTACTCTGTTATCAAACATTAGAACTTATCCTTCTATCTAAGACTATGTTTGTATCTATTAACCAATTCTCTTCACCCCCACACCACATATACCCTTTCCAACCTCTGATACCTATCATTCCACTCTCTACTTCAGGGAGGTAAACTTTTTAGCTTCCACATGAGTGAGAATATGCAATCTTTCTCTTTCTGTGTCTACCTTATTTAACATAATGGCCTCCAGTTCTATCTATGTTTCCGAAAATGACATAACTTTATTTTTTTATGGCCAAATAGTATTCCATTGTATATATACCACATTTTCTTTATCTGTTCCTCCACTGAGGGACACAGGTTGATTCTGTATCTTTCCTAGTGTGAATAGTGCTGCAATAAACATGGGGTGCAGGTATCCCTTTAATATAGTGACTTCTTTTCCTTTAGACAAATAGCCAGTAGTAGATTTCTGGATCATATGGTAGTTCTATTTTTAATTTTTGGCGGAGCATACATACTGTTTTTCATAGTAGCTATACTAATTTATATTACCACCAAAAATTTGTAGATCTCTTTTCTCCACATTCTCATCAGCATCTGCTATTTTTTATCTTTTTAATAATAGCCATTCTAACTAGGGTAAAGTGATATCCCATTGCGGTTTTGATTTGGATTTCCATAATGATTAGTGATTTGAGCATTTTTCATATAACTCTTGGCCATCTGGAAGTCTTCTTTTGAGAAATATCTATTCATGTCCTTTGTCCACTTTTCAACGTGATTGTTTTTATCGTTGAGTTTCTTATATATTCTGAATAATAGTCCTTCGTAAGATGAATAGTTTGTGAATATTTTCTGCCATTCATCAGGCTGTGTCTTTACCCTGTAGTTTACTTTGTGGTACAGAAGCTCTTCAGTTTAATAAAGTTATATTTGTCTATTTTTGTTTTTATGGCCTGTGCTTTTGAGGTCTTAGTCATAAAATCTTTGCCTAGACCAATGTACTGATGCATTTCCTCTATCTTTTCTTCTAATAGTTTTATATTTTCAAATTTTACATTTAGTCTTTAACCTATCCTGAGTTGATTTTTGTATATGATGAGAGAGAAGGGTCCAGTTCATTCTTCTGCATACAGGATATCTGCTTTTTACAGCACCATTAATTGAAAATGGTTCTCCAATGTATGTTTTTGGTGCCTTTGTTGAAAATCAATTGGCTGTAAATAAGTGGATTTATTTCTGAGTTCTCCATTCTGTTTCATGGGTGTATTTGTCTGTTTTTATACCAATACCATGCTTGTTTGGCTACTATAGTCTTATAATATAGTTTGAAGTCAGGTAGGGTGATGCCTCCACTTTGTTCTTTTTGCTCAGTATTGCTTTGGCTGTTTTGGTTTTCTAGCTCCACACAAATTTTAAGATGTTTTTTGTATTTCTGTGAATAAGTGAACACAATTTAAGCAATATTATAAATGCTAACATTTATTTTAAGTAGTAGATATGTATGTTATTTTTATTTTGTAGTTTTTTATTACATTTTAAGTAAACTAAATATAATACAGATAGGTAAGCAAACATGAATAATTTTAAGAATAATCATGATGGAAAAATTAATGGTTTGATTTCTCAGCATTACATTTTAAAAATATAAGCTAAGATTTGCAAAGTATTACTCAACAAACCGTAAAAGACTTGTAGTTAAAAGGCATTGCACTGATTGTTAAGTGACCTGTTTTCTAGCTTTTACTCTGCGACTAATGTGTTAACAGTAGTCATTTGGCTCTTGTTCACTGAAGAAAACAGAAAAAATTCAACCTTAAGATAAAAGGAATCCACCACAGTTACAAGGGAATCATGGAAACCCATGGGGAGGGATATAGCTGAACAAAATGGGAAAATGACCTTAAAACCCTGTAAGTTAGCCTGTGTACTCTCCTCTTGTGCATTTATGTTTTGGGTTTTGTTTGTTTGTTTGTTTTTTGAGATGGAGTTTCGCTCTTGTCAGCCAGGCTGGAGTGCGGCGGCGCAATCTCGGCTCACTGTAACCTCTGCCTCCCAGGTTCAAGTGATTCTCCTGCCTCAGCCTCTGGAGCAGCTGGGATTACAGGCACCCACCACTACATCCAGCTAATTTTTGTATTTTTAGTAGAGACGGGGGTTTCACCATGTTGGTCAGGCTGGTCTCGAACTCCTGACCTCAGGTGATCCACCCACCTCAGCCTCCCAAAGTTCTGGTATTACAGGCATGAGCCACTGTGCCCAGCCTTTTTTTCTTTCAGCCTCCAGATAGGTTTTCTTTGCTTCTTTGGTCCACATAGACTAAAAACATATTACTTACACCTTATATGTTATATGTCTAGTTTTATAGTGATAAGCAAGAGAAAGGGGGGAAGACTGAATTTCCTGATCTCAATATCATACTCCCAAGGAAAGAAATTCAATTAGAGCAATCTGGATCAGGTGCTCATGGATGGTCTAATATACTGTGGCAAGAAGCTTGGAATCCAACTATCCAGATGGCTGTGCTACAACTGTAAACGTGCAAAATGGGAGGGAGGTTAGGAAGGAGCAATTTCCAAAAGAAATAATGATAAACAAAAACAACCCATATCAATCTGTTAAAATATACTTTATATTTTTGAGCCTCAGTTTTCTGATCTTAAAAAAAAGTGTCAAGTCAGTGTTTACTTAAATTTTTTTTAAAATGTTGATCACACTCTATCTCTAATAATCTCATTAAAATATTTAGTATTTATTAAACTAATTTCAAGATGTAAATGCTACTTCCTTATTCCTTTCTTGGTGGGTCATGGGGCTTTATAAAGGCTCTCACAAGAATCACAAAAAAAGAAGAAAGAAACAGTGATTTTATTTAAATGGAATGTCCCAAACTTTTCTGATCATGCAGTAATTTTTGGAGGAATATACCTGGAGATGCTTTAAGAATCATTTCACTTTACCATTTATATGAGCCCTACATTTCAGATCACAAGCTTCTGTAGGAAATACAATTTTAAAAAAAACAATAACTACCATAAATCATTTATGTTAATAATTGTTCCCTGTCATAAGCTTGAGGCCTCTAAAAAACAAAACTGCTCAAATAATTGCTCCTCTGAATCTGTGGAACTTGGGATAAACTTTTATTGGTATGAGAGCTCCTCATATCTTCCTATCTTTTTCTAATAGAATTGGTCTCTCACTGTTGGCAAAATTGTAAAGAACCCAGAGAGAGATTTCTATTCACAGTACCAAGAAAGAGATTTCAGAAAGGAGCTGAATACAGGAACTAAAATCAGGCAGCAGTTTCTCAATGGGGCTAATGCATAATTTAAACTTTAGAGCACTTATTGATGTTAAGTGGAGATTCCACGGTTAAATGACAATGTCCTTTTTAGTTCTTTCATTTTCAGTCAGGTTTATTTTTAAAACTTACATAAAGCATCCCTATCTCCTGCATGATGAATCAACGTAGACCTTAGCTGTGTCTTGCACAAGCGGCCAACCAATACAGTTAGCCCTTTATTCCTGGAGGGGATCTACAGTTGCTACCTTTATTACAACACTTTATTGAAAATGTGTAATTTCAGTTCTCAGTTTCAAATTGTGTTTTATTAGTAAGAATTATTTGCTGTTCACTAGAAAGTGATTTGAAGCCCAAGATAATTATAGAATCATAGAACTATAAAGCACATCCAGAGGTGACCGAGCTCATGTTCTACTCTGAAAGCAGACCGACGCCTTGGCTAAGCAAGCTATATTTCTAGCCACTTTGCCCCAGAGGAAATAATTACACATGTTCCAAATGTAGTTTAAACTCATGTTTAAAACTTTTGACCAGTTAGTATGGCTCATCACATTGGGAAGAACAAATGGAAACCCTGCAATCTAATAGGAGACTCCTTGCCATTACCTCCTCTGTTCTGCCAGGCTTTCTAAGGGCTTGAGAGTTGATACTACTGATTTAGTTCTTAGAGTTTTCAGACTTTTGAGTAAAATGCTATCATCTAACATTTAATTTATTTCATGTATATATCACTTGAGCTATCTTTCTTTTCTTACAGTTATCTTCAGTTGGTAAATGATGTCACCATTTTCCTGGTCACCCAAGCTTAAACTTAAATTTATATTAGATTCCTTCCTTTTCCCTCCTACCACACATTCAAACAGTAATTGTCTTATGATTTCTATCCCCAAATGTATCTCCTGTTTACTATTCTTTTCCATCTCTATTGATGCTGCCACTACCACAGTCCAGCTTCATACCGCTTCTCATTTGCTTCTCACCCATGCAAAACTTCCTAGTGGGTGATAATTCGTCAGTTACAGATTGAATTCAGCTACACGTAACACAAAACATTAGCCATATATACAGCAACTTGGAAAGCAAATAGGGAGTTATTTTTCTGTCACATCACAATAGGGATGGCAGTAGGCAGTGGGATAATGTAGTGGTTCCACAGTATAAGGAATTCAAGATACTGTTGCCTTTCCATGCTTATATCCATAAGGTCTTAAGCAGTTTAATCACTGAATGCTACTTCCACTTTTGAAGAGCATTTTTGGAAGACCCACTCTAAGATCTCAGCTTATATAACATTGGCTAAAACTAGAAACTGCCATTCCTTTCTTCAAAGGAGAAATGCAAATGTGGTCACTTTTTAAAAATTGTTTTCTGTTTCCTTTTTATGTTGTTGCATCACCATCCCCAACAAAACCAGTGTCCTGTAAAGAAGGGGAGGGGATCTACTGGGCAGGGGATCAGCAGAATCTGCCACAGCATCTTTGAGTTCAGATTTCACAGAACAACATGAATCTTACTGCGAGATTGATCTCAAAATACAACTCCAACCATGTCAAAGCTTGTCAAAACCATTCAATTCTTCAAATAGCATTGTGAATAAAGTCCAAGTTTCTCGGACTAACCAATTTAAAGGAACAATAATCAGGCCCCAAACTGTTTTTTCGTGATTCTTGGACACTTAATATTAAAATTAAGCTGAATCTGACAATTATGTGTCTTGGAGTTGCCTTTCTCGAGGAGTATCTTTGTGACGGTCTCTGTATTTCCTTAATTTGAATGTTGGCCTGCCTTGCTAGGTTGGGGAAGTTCTCTTGGATAATATTCTGCAGAGTGTTTTCCATCTTAGTTCCATTCTCCCCATCACTTTTAGGTATATCAATCAAATGTAGATTTGGTCTTTTCACATAGTCCCATATTTCTTGGAGGCTTTGTTCGTTTCCTTTTATTCTTTTTTCTCTAAACTTCTCTTCTCACTTCATTTCATTCATTTGATCTTCAATCACTGATACCCTTTCTTCCAGTTGATCAAATCGGTTACTGAAGCTTGGGCATTCGTCACGTAGTTCTCATGCCATGGTTCTCAGCTCCATCAGGTCATTTAAGGACTTCTCTACACTGGTTATTCATTAGCCATTTGTCTGATCTTTTTTCAAGGTTTTTAGCTTCTTTGCAATGAGCTCGAACTTCCTCCTTTAGCTCAGAGAAGTTTGATCATCTGAAGTCTTCTTCTCTCAACTCGTCAAAGTAACAGACCTGCATTTTGTGCACATGTACCCTTGAACTTAAAGTATAATTTTTAAAAAATGAAGCTGAACCAATTATCATGGTGGTTTTCTAAACATGGCATGTACCAATCATTGCCATCATTTCAAAACATGTGGAACATTCCCTGTGCTGCCATCTTCATTTGTTGAAATCCTCTCATTTTGGAAGGCTCAACTCAAATCTCACCTCTTCTGAGTTCCTGATCACTCCATTTCTACTTGCCTTTAATGAACCTCCAATAATAGTAACACAAAGAGCTGAGTTAAATTTCATTCATTTCTGTGTTAAACTCTTTACGTACACGATGTCATTTAATACTAACAGTATTTCCTGGAAGATAAGTTTTATTATCCCCATTTCATGGACAAGACATTTGAAACTCAATATAAGAAACTTGCTTTCAAGGTCACACTGCTAGAAAATAATAGTAGTCAAATTCAGTGCCATGCAATGGCAAAACCTGGGGTCTTCCCAATGCATGAAGACAGTTTCCTCTACTAAAGGACCAAGCTCACGGTCTGAAAGTCTGTACAATTTGTTTTTCTTCCAAGGAGCATCTGGTATTGATCTTTCTAGTCCCCGTACCTATTAAAAAGCACTACCAAATAGGTTCATAAATTGAATGTCCCCTTTACAGGAAAAGGTAAATACCTCTAAATAGTTAGCAATGTGTCTGACGGTTCTGCTTTGAAGATATTTTTCATCCTGTTAAACTTCTATTTAGTCTACTTCTTTGGCTTCTCATTTTATGCATTATGAGTCTCTCATTTCAAAAAAATATTTTAAATATCACTGTTTTTAAGAGGAGTAGTACCATGAAAACTTCTTTCTTCTACTTTCTATTGAGAACATTTTGAAACTTACAGAAAAGTAGAGCATACTATAATGAATCCTGTATGCTCAATGCCCACATTTAACCATTTTTGCAAAAATTTTGCAGTTTTTGCTTCATGTATTGTTTTGCTGAAATAGTATAAAGTAAATAACAGATATGATGACATTTCTTCCCTATGTACTTCAGTATGCAACTCTAAAACAAAACTCAGTAAGCATATTCTGTTCTTTAATCACAATACCATTATCAAATCTACCAAAATTCACAAGAATTTCTTAATAACAGCTAATATCCAGTCTGTATTGAATTTTAGCTTCTCAAAAATGCTGACTCGATTAAACCAGGGTTCAAACAATTACCACATTTTCCTTTTCAATTGGTCATTATGTCTCTTAAGTCTCTTGTAATCTAGAAAATTCCCCTTTCCGTCCCCCTGATTTTTCCTGTAGCATTCCAGAGATAGGGCCAGTTGTCCTTTAATGTCCTACTTTCTGCACGCATCTGATTGCTCCCCCACTTTTAAACTGTGTGTCCCATAAACCAGAATTTAGATTTAAAATCTTGATTCAATCTGGTTGCACATCTGTGGCAAAAATGCATGAAGGTAAGGAGTAATGTCAGCAAGATGGAAGAATAGGAGGTCTCAGGCCTCATTCATCCCCACACACAGAAACTCCAACTAACAACTATCCACAGACAAGAATACCTCTGTCAAAACCCTAGAACTTGGGAATGTGACTGAAACATTCATGTGGACCACAGAACTGAATAAACCACCAAGGGATAGAACAGCCTCATGTTGACTGTATCGTCCCTCTCCAGCCTCAAGTTGGCACAGTGACAGAGAGGAGGATGTCTGGGAATCACAGTTTATACAGTGGGAAAAGAACAAGAAGCAGACATCTAGCTTCCCTATCATTCAGAGATGCTTCCCAGGAAGCTCACTCCTATCTCTCTTTATCGGAAACACCAGGACTAATAGCAAGGCCAGATTACTTGCGGCCAGACAGAAATAGAGAAAGGAAGCAGAGCTCACAGCAACCAGCATGCAGATCTTAGTGGTAGTACTGTGTTCCTTGTAGCAGTGGCACCTGATCATGATGCTGGCCAATAGCATACCTTACCCACAAAACTGAGCTGGTCACTCCAAGAAACATGATAGGAAGTTCAACCTGGCTTGAATCCCTAGACATCTAGCCAACAGCCTACCTCAAGGCCCCACCCAGGAAGGGAGATTCCCACCTCCAAGCGTATCAGTAGAGTGCACAGGCGAGACTTGCCAAACCTGAGAGTCTAAACAGTGGCTCAGATCAGCCTCAGAACCCACCCCAATTCTCGGCCCAGGTTAAAGAACCACAATGCATTTCTGTGGGGTAAAGGGGTTGGACCTGCCCAATGTCCATGCTCAGGCAGGGAGAAAACTTCAACCATGCATTTCTATGAAACACAGCCTCTGGACCCATCTGTACAGAACAGCAACTCTACTTAACCACAGATCTCAGCCTGTAGCCCTGCCCAACTGCAGAACCCAAATAGCATTTCCCGCTGGCCAGGAAATACACTCTTCAGCCCTGCTCAATCAGAAGTAATTGTAGCACCCAGCCAATGGTCTCATCAAGCAGGATAGCTCAGCTAGCAGGCCCACCTGATCTCAGAGCAAATGAAGCAACCTAGGCAACTAGAAAACCCAACAGCAAGCTCTGTCTGCCTAGGGTTGTTACTAGCTGGAACAACTAGAGTCACAGGCTAGATGAAATAATGAAGGTCCATCCCTGCCAGAGAATACCTGAAAGGGCCAGAAGAGATGGCTGTCTCCTCAAATACATAGATGTCAATGCAAGGACACAGGATTACAAAGAATCAGGAAATCATGACACCACCAAAAAAATATACCACCAAAACCTCAATAATGGTCTCTAAAGAAATTGAGATATATGAAATAACAAATAATTCAGAATAATCTACTCTTAAAGAAGTCCAGAGAACTACAAAAATATAGGGATAGAAAATTAAATGAAACTTATAAAACAATGCAGAACAAAACAAGATGACAGATAAATAGAAACAATTTTTAAAAATGAAATTCTAGGCCAGGCACAGTGGCTCATGCCTGTAATCCCAGCATTTTGGAAGGCAGGCAGATCACTTGAAGCCAGGAGTTTGAAACCAGCCTGGCCAACGTGGTGACACCTCGTCTCTATTAAAAATACAAAAAAATGTAGCTGGGTGTGGTGGCACATGCCTGTAATCCCAGCTACGGGGGAGGCTGAAGCAGGAAAATTGCTTGAACTTGAGAGGCAGAGGTTGCAGTGAGCTGAGATTATGCCACTGCAGCCTGGGTAACAGAATGGGGTTTTTGTCTTAAAAAAAAAAAAAAAAAAAAAGCTTCAAAAATAGACTCAGTCAAGCAGAAGAATCAATGAGCTAGAACATTTGAAATTACCCAGAGAAGCAAAAAGAGGCACTAATTTAAAATAAATAAAGTCTATGGGAATTATATGACACCAGTAAGAGAAGTAAATTTATATAAGCTTCAGAAGGAGAACAAATATTAAAAGAGCCAGAAAGCATATTTAAAGAAATGATAAGTTTTTCTCAAATCTGGAAAAGGCTACTAATATCCATGTACAGAAAGTATAGAGGTCTCCAATCAAATTCAACCCAAACAGAGCTCACCAAGACACATAATAAAATATCAAAAATCAAGAGCGAAAAAAAAAAAAAAATCTGGGAGCAGCGAGAACTAAGAAACTTTTTTTTTTTTTTTGAGATGGAGTCTAGCTTTGTCACCCAGGCTAGAGGGCAGTGATGCTATCTTAGCTTACTGCAAGCTCCACCTCCCAGGTTCATACCATTTCTCCTGCCTCAGCCTCCTGAATAGCTGGGACTACAGGCTCCCGCCACCACGCCTAGCTAATTTTTTGTATTTTTAGTAGAGACAGGGTTTGACCGTATTAGCCAGGATGGTGTCTATCTCCTGACCTCATGATCCACCTGACTCGGCCTCCCAAAGTGCTGGCATTACAGGTGTGAGCCACCGTGCCCGGCCAAGAAACATTTTATATACAAGGGAGTCTCAATACAGCAATCAAAAGATTTATTAATAATAATATCCACCATTGATTAAGCATCTACAACATGTTAGGCATTGTAATCTCAGTTCATAGGAGTTTCTTGATAATAATTTGATGAATGGATACATTAACAAATCAATTAATGAAAAAAAAAAGATTTCTTAGCAGAAACCTTGCAGGCCATAAGAGAGTAGGATGATAGAGTGCAGAAGGAAAAACGCTGTCAACCAAGAATCCTTTACCTGGCAAAGCTGTCCTTCAGAAATGAAGGAGAAATAAAAACTTTCCCAAGCAAATGAAAGCTAAGAGTTCATTACCACTAGGCCCGTCTTATAGGATTTGAAAAAGGGTGTTCTGTTAACCTGAAATAAAAGATTGCTAATTAGTAACATAAAATAGATGAGAGCACAAACTCATAGTATAAGTAATGCAAAGTAATATTCAGAGCACTATAGAACTGCAATGATGGTGTGCAAGCAATTTTATCTCTACTATTAGGATTAAGAGAAAGCTATTAAAAATAACTATAGTCAAATTAAATTGATATGGGATACAAATTACCAAAAGATATAAATTTTGACATAAAAATATAAAATGCAGGGGTAGGGGAAGTGTAGAATTGTCATATAAAACCAAAGTTAAGTTGTTATCAGCTTGAAAGGGCCTGGTTTAAGTATAATATGGTTTATGTAACCGTTGTGGCAACCACAAGTCATAAACCTTTGTGTTAGATGCGCAAAACACAAATAGAATTTAAAGCATACCACTACAGAAAATTATTAATTCACAAAAGACAGCAAACAAAGAAGACAGCAGAAAGCAATTTACAAAAAGTGTCAGCAGAAAGTCTTCACCTATCAATAATTACTTTGAACATAAGTTGATTACATTAAAGACAGAGTGGCTGGATGGATTTTTTTAAACAGAATATGCTAACTATAAGGGGACTCAACTCATTTTTAAAGACACACATAGACTGAAAGTGAAGGGGAGGAAAAAATATTCCACATAAAGGGAAATCAAATGAGAGCAGGGGTAGCAACACTTATATCAGACAAAATCTAATTTAAAAAAAGAGACAAGAAAGGAAAATATACAATGATAAAGGAGGTGGTTCATCAAGAGGATGTAAGGATTGCAAATATATATGTATCAGGCATCAGAGCACCTAAAAATATCAGGCAGATATTAAAGGATCTGCAAGGAGAGCTAGAGTACAATACAATAATACTAGGAGATTTCAATACTCTACTTTTAATAATGTACAGATTATCTAGGCAGAAAATTCATACAGAAACATTGGATTTAAACTACACTTTAGACCAAATGGACCTAACAGACATATGTAGAACATTCCATCCAACAGCAACAGAATAGACATTCTTCTCAAGCACACACAGAACATTCTCCAGGATAGATCATACATTAGGACATAAAATAAGTTTGAACAAATTAAGAGGACCGAAATAATATCAAGTATCTTTTCTGATCATAATGGTATAAAACTAGGAATCAATAGCAGGAGATATGTCAAAATTAAACAACATGTTCCTGAACAACCAGTTGGTCAAAGAATACATAAAAAGGAAAATTTTAAAATCTCTCAAGGCAAATGAAAATGAAAACACAACATACCAAAACTTACGGGACATAGCAAAAGCAGTTCTAAGAGGGAAATGTATAGCTATAAATGCCTATATCATAAAAGAAGAAAGAACACAAACAACTTAGTTCCTCAAGGAGCTAAAAAAAGAAAAGCAAACTAAGCCCAAAGTTAGTAGAAGGAAGGAGATAATAACAAACAGAGCAGAAATAAATAAAAGGGACACTAGAAAAAGAATTTTTAAAAATCAACAAGACTAAGTTGGTTTTCTTAAACAATAAACTAAATTGGAAAACAGTTAAACTAAGAAAAAAATAGAGAAGACTCAAATAAAACCAGAAAGGAAAGAAATTACAACTGACATCACAAAAATCCAAATGTTCATAAGATATTATGAACAATTATATGCCAAAAAATTGAATAACCTAGAAGAAATAAATTCCTAGAAACATAACCCACCAAGATGGAATCATGAAGAAATAGAAAATCTAAAAAGTTCAATAATGAGTAAGGAAATTGAATCAGTAATAAAAAGTACATCAAAGAAAAATGCAGGAGCTGATGGCTTCACTGCTGTATTCTACCAAACATTTAAAGAAAACCTATTACCAATTCTTCTCAAACTCTTCAAATAATTAAAAAATAGGGAAGACTTCCAAACTCCTTTTATAAGGCCAGTGCTACCCTGATACCAAAACTAGACAAAAATATTACAAAAAATAGTTTACAGGGCCAATATCGCTAATGTACATAAATGCAAACATCTTTAACAAAATACTACCAAACCAGATTCAGCAGTACATTAAGATTATTCATCACGACCAACTGAGATTTAACTCTATGATGCAAGCATGATTCAATATATGCAAATTAATACATGTGATACAAAATATTAACAAAATAAGAAACAAACAACACATAATCATTTCAACCAATGCAGAAAGAGCATTTGACAAAATTCACCATTTTTTCATGGTAAAAAAAAAAACTCTCAACAAATGAAGTATAGAAGGAATGTACCTCAATACAAGGAAGACCATATACAATAAGCCCACAGCTTACATTACACTCAATGGAGAAAATTAAAAGATTTCCATCTAAGATCAGTACTAAGACAAGAGTACCCACTCTCATCAATTCTATTCAACATAGTACAGGAAATCCTTGCCAGAGAAATTAGGCAAGAGAAAAAAATAAAAGACATCCAAAATAGGAAAGGAAGAGGTTAAATTATCTTTTTTTTCTTTGCTGACGACATGATCTAATATAGAAAGCCCCAAAGACTGTACCAAAACCTGTTAGAATAAATACAGTAAAGTTGCAGGACACAAAATCAACATAAAAAATCAATAGCATTTCTATAAACAAAAATGAATTATGCATTAAAAACAATCAAGAAAACAATCCCATTTATAATAGTTACAAGAAAATCCCTAAAATGCTTAGGAATAAATTTAGTCAACGTGGTGAAAGATCTGTACACTGAAAACTATAAAACATTGATGAAGAAAACTGCAGACACAAATGAATGGAAAGATATTCCCTGATCATGGATTGAACAAAATAATATGTTTTAAATGTCTATACTACCAAAAACAATCTACAGGTTGAATGCAATCCCTATCAAAATTTCAATATAATTTTTCACAGAAATAGAATAAACAACCCTAAAATCTATGTGGAATGACAAACACACCCACACAAATATCCAAGGCAATCTTAAGCAAAAAGAGCAAAGCTAGCGACATCACACTACCTGATTTCAAACAGTATTACAAAGCTATAGTAATTAGGACAGCATGGTACTAGCATAAAATAGACATATCAATGAATGGAAGAGAATAGAGAACCCAAAGGTTAGCCCATGCAGTTATGGTCTATTGATTTACAGCAATGATGCCAAAAACATGCAAAAAAGGCAGTCTCTTCAACAAAGTTTGTTAGAAAAACTGGATATTCACCTCCAAAAAAATGAATTTGGACCCTCATCTCATATCATGTACAAAAGTCAACTCGAAATCAATAAAAGAATTAAACATAAGACATGAAACTCTAAAACTGCTAGAAAATAAAAAACCATGAGGAAATTTACATTAGTCTGATATCTGACTTTTTGGATTTAACTGCAAAAGCTCAGGCAGCACAAGAAAAATTAGACAAATGAGATTATATCAAACTGAAAAGCTTCTGCACAGAAAGGGATACAATGATTAGAGTGAACAGACAGCCTACAGATTGGGACAAATATTTGCAAGCTGTACTTCTGATAACGAGTTAATGTTCAAATATATAAAGAACTCAATAGCAAGAAAATAAATAACCTGATTAAAAAATGAGCAAAAGACCTGAATAGATATTTCTTAGATGACGACATATAAATGACCAACAGGTACATATAAAAATGCTCAGTATCACTAATCACTAAAAAATGAAAATTAAAACCACAATGTTACATATATATGAGAAAAACTCAACATCCCTAATTATTAGAGGAATGCAAATTAAAGTCACAATGATATATCATCTTCCAC
This sequence comes from Colobus angolensis palliatus, assembly GCF_000951035.1. Classification (NCBI taxonomy): domain Eukaryota; kingdom Metazoa; phylum Chordata; class Mammalia; order Primates; family Cercopithecidae; genus Colobus; species Colobus angolensis. The sequence continues at coordinate 1,124,006 of NW_012117243.1, forward strand.
CTGTCAGAATAGCTACTATTAAAAAGATGAACGATAAGTGTTGGCAAGCAAATAGAGAAAAGGGAATCCTTGTACACTGTTGGTGGGAATATAAATTAGTACAGCCATTTTGTAAACTGCATGGAGGTTCCTCAAAAAACTAAAAATAGAACTACTTCATCATCTAGCAGTCCCACTTTTGTATATATATCCAAAAGATTTGAAATCAGTATGTCGAAGCAGTATCTATACTCCCATGTTCATTGTAGCATTATTTACAATAGCCAAATTACAGAATCAGCATAAGTGTTCATCAATGTATCAATGGAGAAAGAAAAAGTGGTATTTATACACAATGGCATACTATTCAGCCTTAAAGAAGAAGGAATCTTTTCATTTGCAACAACATGGGTGAACCTGTAGATTATTGTGCTAAGTGAAACAACCTAGGCACAGAAGGACTAATGCCACATGATCACACTTACAAGTGAAATCTAAAACAATCAAATTCAGAAGCAGAAAGTAGAATGGAGGTTATCAGAGGCTGGAGGGTGAAAGACATTGAAAGATGTTTGCCAAAGTGTACAAAGTTTTAGTAAGAGTAATAATTTGAGATCTATTGCATAGCCTAGTGACTAATTAATAATTATTATATATTTTAAGAATGCTAAAAGAGTAAATTTCAGATGTTCTCAGATAATGGTATTTGAGGTGATAAGTATGCTAATTACCTTGATTTAATCATTTACATTGTATACATGTATAATAACATCACTTTGTACCCCATAAATATACACAATTATATTTTGTCAATTTATAATTTTAAAAAAGAATGCATAAAGGCATATATTTCCTCTTGTTCAAAAACATAGCGATAACAGTAGGAAACAAGTGAGAATGACTGCAAATGCTTTAATTCAATTAGGGCATTGTCTCTATCTTTTTAATGTGTGAATAGAATTTCTGAGAATGTATTGAGTATTTTCCAAGAATTGCAGTATATCATAGATCTCAATCTTCTCTCCAACAAGTTGCCTCAAAGAAAATAAAAGAACAAAATGAGAAAAAAAAAAAAACAAAATTCCGATCAAGTATTATCTTCCCATGTGATCATTTATGACAGCTTGAGAATGAAATTGAGCCTAAAACGCCAACAGCTATATTTTCATAAGTGAAGGCCCCACACTGATTGCCAGTGGTAACACAGTACAATAAAAAAAGGAAAACAATGTGAACTGCTCACATAACACCAAGCAGCTTTTCCAGTTTGCTTTGTTTAGTCTCTCTTTCACTGTTGTATAAACAACACTTCAGTTCTGGTGAGAGGGCTCTTTTATTACAACACAATACAATTCTCTCATAGTGACTTGTATATAAATAGTAGGCCACAATCTTTTAAAAATATACTACCCACACTCCAGATACAGCATTAATAATATCCAAGTAATAAACAGCTACATGGCTTATGTCACATGAAATTCTGACTTGTGATAATAGGTTGGCTGACTACAGTGGGGCACAAAGAGGTTTCAAGCACATAATGTCTTCTATTTCCTGATCACTGTTTATCAAGAGTGTTGGTGTTCATATTGTGACCTAACATAGATTTCAACATGTTTTGTTACAACTAATTATTTGGCATATTAACACTACTAACCAATTATAATAGCTAATATCAATTTAGGTTACAACATGCTGGGCAATATACTAAGTCCTTTGCAAGCATAACCTCACACTTCATTTAATCCTCAAAAAATAAAAATACAAACTATGCTATAAATATTGTCATTATGCTCTTTCTGCTGATAAAGAAACTAGAACTTCCAGAGTTTTAATAAATACTCAAGCTGTATGACTCCAAAGACTGTGCTCATAAAGTTGTATCTTGGGGGAAAGAGGATATTATGACTATTGCTTTGGGTCCAAGAAGGTGTCAGTTATGGATTCTCCTGAGACCAAACAGAAAATTAGCCATTCTAACTTCTTCCAAAATTTACTTATTTGGTCTTGTCATCACTGGGTCACAAGCCCCATGGCTAGAGACTAACGATAGGTGAAGTGCACACTACTCAGGTTATTACTGAGTAATAGGATATTTCCCATCAGTTTCCAACTAGGATATCCCAAAGTGAGCACATTCTTTTGATAGAATCACCATGGACGCTTACTCACCAGGAAAAGTTCATTCTCCCCTGTCCTCTAACACCATTCAAAGTTTAACATTCAGCACCACAGAGGAGGAAGGGAAAGTTGGGGTTGTCTGAACAGACATGTAGTAACAAAGCAAAAAGGGAACTTGTGTTTCCAATAATAGAATAATTGAAATAACCAAAAGCTTTACAGTTATTATATATCTATAAAAATTATAATACATAAATGTAACACATACCTTCTTAAATACACTCCTAAGTTCACCAAAAAAGGAAAATATCCAGAAGAAACACAGAGAAAGCACAGATCACCAGAACCTAAATCTATGGCTGTTTCAGGATGAGAGATGATATTACATAACAGCTATCAATTATAACTAGATTGTTTGGATTTTAGAAAACACCTAAAAATAGTACATAAGGTCTTGGGTCACCAAAATTAGGTTGTTGCAGTTACAAATTCTACATAAGGCCAAATGCTCAGGACTCACAGGAAAGATCAACCAACAAACTGAAAGAGATGGCAATAAAATTTATCTGTCTTCGACTAAACTCTAAGTGGAAAAATTAGTCTTCCCTGAGAACTCATAATCGTACACGTGAGTCTTAGGTGTGAATTTATACTCTTTGTGAATGTACTTCGTGCATTACTGCTAGTCCCCGTGAATAATATATATTACTATTATTGTTTATTTGTACACAGTACATTCATAAACAATACATTACAAATCCAGTCCACATGCAGATAAGTATGTATTAATAATTCTTTAATCGACTATCACACATCTACTATTGACTGTACAATCAAACTTCATCCACATGGATATTGACCCGTACTGTAAATCCCGTACTATGTAAATTGATATTACATAGTACATACATTCTTTCATCGGACATAGCACACATCTATTATTGACTGTACAATCAAACTTAATCCACGTGGATATTGACCTGTACTGTAAAAACCTGTACTATGTAAATTGATGTTACATAGTACGTACATTCGTTCATTGGATATAGCACATTTTAGTCAAGACATCCCTCATCAACATGGATACCCCCTACCAATTTTTGGTCTCTTAATCTACCAGCCTCCCAGAAATCATCCCGCTCAAGAAATCACCATCCCGCTCGGGGGTGTTACACTCCTTGCTCGGGCCCATGACACTTAAGGGTGACTATACTGAAACTATACCTGGTATCTAGTTGTTACTTCAGGGCTATAACATTAAGATCGCCCACACATTCCCCTTAAATAAGACATCTCGATGGACTAGTGACTGCCACCCTATTAACCAGTCACGGGAGCACTGTCATGCATTTGGTATTTTTAACTTTAGGGGATGCTATCACTCACCGTCACGGAAGGCCTGGTCCCTGCCGAATCTGCTGTAGACAAACTCGGATTTGATTCCTGCCAAATCAATTGTAGAACCTGAGCTTATGTTGAATATTCCGGGCTGGCATAATAACCACCAAGTGTTAATTCATGCTTGAAAGACTTAATAGACGTTCACGCACGTATACACGCTCACATACGCATGCCCACGTATGCACGCTCACACAGGCACGCTCACGCAGGCACGCTCACGTACGCGCGTTCACCCAATTTCAAGAACTATTTCTGATTAAATCCGCAACACTTCACATCTCTGACTTTATCATCGATCTAGGTAAACGTACCCTTGCCAAACCTCAAAAACGAGAGACTAAAATGCAGCCCAGTCAGAGCCGAGAAATCATATTTTAACCACGAACACCCCAACAGCTACCCCTCGATTGATGTAATTTTTCTAAAAAATCTTAGGACCTCATCAAATTATTCCTCCATTTTGTATAATAAATGTAACCAAGTTTCCGCCCTAATACTAATATTGTAAGCATATCCCTCTGAAAGTGCTGTCCAATTATATCATACCCTAAATCAACTGTACTCTGAATAACCCTCTCAGCCAAACCTCTGCAAATTCAACTTTAAAGACCCTGAATTTCCACAACTGTAAATGACTATTTATATTTCTTTCTTTCTCGTATTTTAATTTTCCACCAAGTATTTATGTAGTTAATGTAGCTTAATTATTCAAAGCAAGACACTTTTCATGTCTAGATGGGCCCACATAACACCATAAACAAATAGGTTTGGTCCTGGCCTTTTTATAAGCTCTAGGTAAGATTACACATGCAAGCATCCCCGCCCCAGTGAAAATGCTCTCTAGATCACCTGGATCAAAAGGAGTAGGTATCAAGCACACACAAATGCAGCTCAAAACACTTCGCTTAACCACACTCCCATGGAAAACAGCAGTGATGAATCTTTAGTAATAAATGAAAGTTTAACCAAGCTATACTAATATTTAGAGTTGGTTAATTTCGTGCCAGCCACAGCGGCCAAACAATTAACCCAAGCTAATAGAACTCAGCATAAAGAGTGTTTAAGATCTACCCTCAGAGAAGCTAAACTCCATCTAAGTTGTGAAAAACTCCAGCTGAGCGGGGTACCATGCCTCACGCCTGTAATCCCAGCACTTTGGGAGGCCAAAGCGGGCAGATCACAAGGTCAGGAGATCGAGATCATCCTGGCCAATATGGTGAAACCCTGTCTCTACTAAATACAAAAATTAGCTGTGCTTGGTGTCACACTCCTGTAATCTCAGCTACTCAGGAGGCTGAGGCAGGAGAATTGCTTCAACCAGGGAGTTGGAGTTTGCAGTGACCCTAGATCACCACTGCGCTCCAGCCTGGATGACAGAGAAAGACGTCCTAGAGTAAGGTCAGCTAAATAAGCTATCGGGCCCATACCCCGAAAATGTTAATTACACCCTTCCCATACTAATTAATTCCTTAGCTCAACTTATTATTTCCCTTACTATTTTCACAGGAACTCTTATCACAATGCTAGGCTCACACTGATTTCTCATCTGAGCAGGCCTAGAAATAAACATACTAGCCCTTATCCCAATCTTAATTAAAAAAATCAATCCCAGCTCTACAGAAGCAGCCACCAACTATTTCCTCACACAAGCAATGGCATCTATACTTCTCTTGATAGGTATCCTTTCCAATAACCTGTCCTCCAGACAATGAACAATAATAGACGCTATTAATCAATTTTCATCCTTAATAATAATAGTGGCCCTAGTAATAAAACTAGGAATAGTTCCCTTTCACTTCTGAGTCCCAGAGGTAACCCAAGGAATCTCTCTAACATCTGGTATACTTCTCTTCACATGACAAAAACTAGCCCCATCTCAATTAGGTTTCAAATTTTCCCATCAACAAACACAAACATCCTCCTATCTGTCACAATCCTATCCTAATATTATAGTGGGTGATTGAGGACGACATAACCAAACACAACTGCGTAAAATCCTAGCTTACTCCTCAATCACTCACATAGGTTAAATAATAGCAGTACTAATCTGTAACCCAAACATTACCATTTTAAACCTGATTATTTACCTCATCTTAACAACCACATTTCTAGCACTCAACCTGAGTATTAGAACCACAACCCTGTCACTATCTCATGCCTGAAACAAATTAACATGGTTGACACCTGTAATTCCACTAATTCTACTCTCCAGGAGGTTTATCCCTATTAGTAGGATTCCTGCCTAAATGAATCATCATCCAAGAATTACAAAAAGCCTTATTACCCCGACTATTATAGCTACCATGGCCCTACTCAACCTGTACTTTTACATAAATCTAATTTATTCCATCTCAGTGACACTATTCCCCACATCAAATAATATGAAAATAAAATGACAATTCAAAAACACAAAACCCATACTCTCTTCCCCGACTTGTCATCTCCTCTACCCTCTTCTTACCCATCTCTCCATTAATACTAATTATAACTTAGAAATTTAGGTTAAATAAGACCAAGGGCCTTCAAAGTCCTTAGTAAGTAGGATACACTTAATTTCTGTAACAGATCTAAGGACTGCAGGACTCTATTCTGCATCAATTGAACGCAAATCAACCACTTTAATTAAGCTAAGCCCTTGCTAGATTGATGGAATTCAAACCCACGAAAATTTAGTTAACAGCTAAACACCCTAATCAACTGGCTTCAATCTCCTTCTCCCACTACTAGGGGAGAAAGGCCAGAGAAGCCCCGACAGGACTGAAGCTGCTTCTTTGAATTTGCAATTCAACATGAAAAATCACCTCAGGGCTGGTAAAAAGAGGCCTTGACCTCTGTCTTTAGATTCACAGTCTAATGCTAACTCAGCCATTTCACATTTTTTTCCCACTTATGTTCATCAATCGTTGATTGTTTTCAACTAACCACAAAGATACCAGAACACTATACCTGCTAGTTGCTGCATGAGTGGGGATAGTAGGCACCGCCTTAAGCCTTCTAATCCCAGCAGAATTAATCCAACCAGGAACTCTGCCAGGAGATGATCAGATCTACAATGTATTGTTACTGCCCATGCATTCATTATAATCTTCTTTATGGTAATACCAATCATGATTGGGGGTTTCGGCAACTGGTTAGTCCCCCTAATAATTGGTGCACCCGATATGGCATTTCCCCAGATAAATACTATGAGCTTCTGACTTCTCTTCTGAAGTCTGTATCGTATTCAAAGTTGTTCTAAGTCCAGTTAAGATTTAGGACATCAAAGAAAGCCCAGAAAACTAAAGACCATTTCTCTATAGGAATGATAAAGAAAAGTGAATGCCAAGAAGCCTTCCTAAACTAAATTCAAGAGAGAAATGAGTCTTCATAGGTTTAGGGAAAGCTGTGGCAACTCCTATACCTTTGGGGGAGGAGGGAAAGTATATAGATATCATTAGATGGAGGAATATACCTCACAAAGAATGGGAGACTTTGCAGCGATAAGAAACGAGCAGAGCCTTAGATGACAGTGTGAGCTGGCAAGATGGATTTGAGTCTAGAAGCAGAATGCAAATCACAACACCTGACAATTTTTACATACACATTACTCACGTTCCACTTTGCATTTTGCTGAGAAAGTAAGCAGTGAAAGAAGGGCTCAAAATCTAAGGTATTTTAGAGACCCACTCATTCCACAGGGCTGGCATTCCAAAGCCCTGTTAGAGTTTAATCTAAGGTTAAAATAAAAATATCTGAGACTTCAGCTCAACTCTTCTTTTTTTTTTTTTCTTCCTTTTTTTTTTTTTTTTGAGAGGGAGTCTCGCTCTATCGCCCAGGCTGGAGTGCAGTGGCCGGATCTCAGCTCACTGCAAGCTCCGCCTCCCGGGTTTACACCATTCTCCTGCCTCAGCCCCCCGAGTAGCTGGGACTACAGGCGCCCGCCACCTCGCCCGGCTAGGTTTTGTATTATTTGTTTTTTTTAGTAGAGACGGGGTTTCACGTTGTTAGCCAGGATGGTCTCGATCTCCTGACCTCGTGATCCACCCGTCTCGGCCTCCCAAAGTGCTGGGATTACAGGCTTGAGCCACCGCGCCCGGCCCAGTTCAACTCTTCTAAAGCAAGTATTTACAAGATCAAAAATGGGTCAAGAATGAGAACTGGGTTAATCACTGGCAAACTCAATATAGTCAAAACAACAGACCAGCCATAGTAAAACTCAAATCTAGGAGGACTCTAAGATCAGTCCTCATTCTATCTTCAGTTTAAAATAACAAACTCTCATTCTCTGGAAAATAAAAAATACCCCAAATCATACATCATTCTTCATTGTTATTTTACAAAGTCTAGAATACAAAATTATGAAATTTATAAAGAATCAATATGATCTGAAATTTTCTAAAAATTTAAATACAGTCAACAGGAGTAAATCCACGGAAGACCTCATTACTGAAGTTAGAAGTCAACAGATTTAAAACAACTATTATAATGTGTTTTAAAAAATATAGCGAAAAAGATACTATAGGTAAACATGTTTTTTGAAGAAAAGTCAAAACTCTCATTGGGAACCAAATGGAACTCTAGAACTAGATAACGTAATATCTGAATAAAACAAAATAAAATTTTACAGTATATTATTTATTTGAATGGCATAACAGAATTTTACACACTGCATGAAAAAGAATTAGTGAGCTTGAAGAGAGGTTATTATAAATTATTCAGAATGAATCACAGAAAGACAAAATTTACTATATGAACAAAGCATCAGCGAACCCAAGGTGTCTACAATGCATTTAATTTAAGTTCCAAAGAGAAGAGAAAGGTTTTTAAAGAAACAGCAGTGTAAATTTTGTAAAAGTTGATGAAAAACACTAACCCCCAGATCCAAGAAGCTAAATGAATCCTAAGCAGAGTAAATATATGAAAAACAAAACCAAATCACTGATGTTCAAAGTCAAATTAAAGGAAACCAATCATAAAGGAAAACGTTAAAAGTATTCAGAAATAAAAAGACATCTTACATTCAAAGGAACAATCACAAAAAGGAAAGCAGACTTCACATCATAAGAAATGTAATTCAGAAAACAAATGAAACAACCTATTCTAAAATCTAAAAAAAAAAAAGTTAACTATCTCCAGCAAAAATACCCTTTGAAAATGGAAGGTGAATTAAAGATAATAATTCTTCAGTTTGTGAGAAAGTATACCAGATGAAAATGTGAACCTGCGAAGAATGAATGCTGTAAATAGTAAATACATATATAAATGTAAAAGAAAATTTGCTCTCTTTTCTTAATTTTAAACAATGATCTTTAAAGTGAAAGCAAAAACATTCTACTGTAAGGCTTATAAAAATGTAGAAAAATAGATATTAACAAGAGCACAAAGTATAGAGAGGGTAATAGGAAAGAGATTGTTATATAGTTTTTACAGTATACATGAAATAGTATTTTATTAATTCATGAGAGACTGTAAAAGGTTAAAGTTGTATATTGTATACTCTGGAGCCAACATCAGCACATATTTTAAATAAATCTTAAAAGAAAATAGGGATAAAATGGAATACTAAATAATATTTAATTTACTCAAAAAGATAACATGAAAGAAAACACAAAAGCAGATGAGAGAAAAATAGTAAGATTTAAACATGATCATATTAACAATTACATTGAAAACATAGAACACAAGTTGCAAATTCAAGGCAAAAAATTATCTGACTGCATAAGAACTAGCAAGAAATTACTACTACTATATAATAGTTGTATTGCTCAATGGAATAGTATAGAGAATCCCAAATCAGACCTATACTTATATGATCAATTGATTTTTGACAAAGAACTGAAACAACCTTATGACAAAAAATGCATCATTTCAACAAAGATGCTGGAACATAGATCCATAGTTTTAAAAAATAATAATCTTTAGCCTTTACACCTTCCAGTATATATGAAAATAAATTTGAGAGGACTCATAGACCTAAACATAAAAGCTCTTTAGAAAAAGAAGCAACATTTTAGAAGAAATAAAAGAGAATGTCTTCATGATCTAAAGGTAAGGAAAGATTTCTTAGAACACAAAAGTAAAACTCTGAAGGAAAAGAAATAATATAGTGGACTTCATTAAAATTAACATTTATATTTTTCAAAACACTATTAAAAATGAGTTGTGGTTGCAGGTGTGTCTTTTTTTGATAAGTATCCCTGTTCATGTCTTTTGCCCACTTTTTAATAGGGTTTTATTTTTTTCTTCTTGTAAATTTAAGTTCCTTATTGATGCTGGATATTAGACTTTTGTCACAGGCATAGTTTGCAAAATTTTTGTAGGTTGTCTGTTTACTCTGTTGATATAGTTTCTTTTGCTGTGCAGAAGCTCTTTAGTTTAATTAGATCCCATTTGTCAATGTTTGCTTTTGTTGCAATTGTTTTTGTGTCTTTGTCATGAAATCTTTGCCTGAATGGTACTGCCTAGATTGTCTTCCAGGATTTAGTTTTGGGTTTTATGTTTAAGTCTTTTATTCATTGAGTTGATTTTTGTATATATGGTGTAAGGAAGGGGTCTAGTTTCAATTGTCTACATATGACTAGCCAGTTATCCCAGCAGCATTTATTGAATAGGAAATCCTTTGCCCATTGCTTGTTTTTGTCAAGTTTGTCAAAGACCAGATAGTTGTAGGTGTGTGGTCTTATTTTTGGGTTCTTTTTTCTGTTCCATTGGACTATGTGTCTGTTTTTATACCTCTACCATGCTGTTTGGGTTACTGTATCCCTGTAATATAGTTTGAAGTCCCTTTGTGTAGATGCCTCCAGCTTTGTTTTTTTTGCTTAGGATTGTCTTGGCTGTTCAGGCTCTTTTTTGGTTCCATATGAATTCTTAAATATTTGTTCTAGTTCTACAAAGAATGTCAATGGTAGCTTAATGGGAATAGCATTGAATCTATAAAATGCTTTGGGGAGTATACATTGCATTGGGTAGTAATCATATGGAAAAAGCTCAACATCATTGATCTTTAGAGAAATGCAAATCAAAACCACAATGAGATACTACCTCACACCTGTCAGAATGCCTATTATTAAAAAATCAAAAAATAACAGATTCTGGAAAGGTTGTCAAAAAAAAAAGAAAAAAGAACACTTTTACACTGTTGGTGGGAGTGTAAATTAGTTCAACCATTGTGGAAGACAGTGTGGTGATTCCTCAAAAACCTAAAGACAGAAATACCATTTGACCCAGCAATCCCATTACCAGGTATATACCCTACGGAATATAAATCTATTATAAAGACATAGCACATGTATGTTCACTGCAGCCTGAATGACAATACCAAAGACATGAAATCAACCTAAGTGCCCATCAGTGACAGACGATTTTAAAAACATGGTACATGTACACCATGGAATAATATGCAGTTATAAAATGGAATGAGATCATGTCCTCTGCAGAGACATGGATGGAGCTAGAGGCCATTATACTTAGTAAACTAATGCAGGGACAGACAACCAAATACAGTATGTTCTCACTTATATATGGGAGCTAAATGATGAGAGCACATGGACACATAGAGGGAAACAACACACACTGGGGCCTATGAGAGTGTGGAGGGTAGGAGGAGGGAGATGATCAGGAAAAATAACTAATGGGTACTAGACTTAATACTGGGTGATGAAATAATCTGTACAGCAAACTCCCTATGATACATGTTTACCTATGTAACAAAGCTGCACATGTACCCCCGAACTTAAAATAAACACTTTTTAAAAATAAATACATAAAACAAAGTCAATATTATAGTTAAAAAATTGATTCAAGAGCCACAGATTGGAAGAGAGGAAAGAGACAGCATATAAATGTGTATATATAGGGAGAGAGGGAAGGGAGAGAGAGAGAGAGAAAGGACATATATCTAGAATAAAAAATAATTTCCCAATATTATGAATAAAGAGAAAACACAATCCAAAAAATTTTAGTGAACATGAATATGCTCATTAGTAAGTACATAAAAAGATACTGAACATCATTAGTCATTAAAAAATAAATATGTAAAACTACAACAACTAATCATTAGAATAGCTAAAATTTAAAATATCAAGTGTTAGTAGCGATATAGAACAACTGAAACACTCATACTTTAGTAGTAGGAATTTAAAATGGTACAGTCGTGTAGAAAACAAAGTTTATTTTGAGGAGTTAAACATACATTTACCAAATGGCCCAACAATCCCATTTTTAGGTATTTCCCCAAAAATAAATACAACATATCCACCCAAAAATGTGTACACCAATGTTCATACACAGTTTAATCATAATAACCAAAAACTGATAACAACCACAAAGTCGATGAACAGGTTAAAGGACAAATTGTGGCATACACATACAGTGGACTCCTCAGCAATAAAAAATAAAACTTAACCATTAATACGTCTGTCAACATGGGTAAATCTGAAAAACATGCTGAATGAAAGAAGCCAGACATAAAATAGTACATAATATATGATTCCACTTAGGAAATTCTAGAACAGGAAAAACCACTATATGTGAGATAGCAAGCTGAATAGTGATGAGAGGACCTATTTCACAAGGGCATGAATAAACTTTCTGGGGTGACGGAAATATTTATTTGGACAAGGGTACGAATTTCATAAATGTATACATCTATCAAAACTTACTGAACTGCACAATAAGACCTATGCATTTCACTTCATATAAATAATACTGCAAATTTTAAAGGATATTTTAAGGTGGTTATATCCCTGGGATATCTGTGGGGGGGAAAAAAAAACATGGCTTAGGATGATATTTCATCAAGCCAGACTACACGAGTTTTACAGATTAAGCACCACTTAATTATGAGATAAAATCTCAATTCAAATTGTTTTAAAAAGAGAGAACAATTATCTTTAGATAATAATCAGCAGACAATATAGATGACAGATAGATTAAAATTGTTATATTTTCTAACAGAATTTGCTGATAAGCTTGATTAAATAAAAATTTTAACTATCACTAAATACAGAAGAAATAAATTTAAAACTTCACAAAAAATATAGTGAATGAAGATGTACTTGAAAAAAGAACTGAATAGGTATTGTACATAAAAAAATATTTTCCTGAAATTAAATCAATATACTGAACAACAACAATTCAGAGGGGACTGATGATCTAGAAGAAACACTGGAAAAAATTAATGATTCAATATAGAGACATAAAAAGACTGAAAGAATGGTTAAGAGACAAAGAGAATAGAAGGAAGAGTTAAACGTCTAATAAAGATTTTAAAAGTAAAAAGGAGGATTCTAACAGTTGTGCATACGTTATGCCATTTAATTAACATAACACTGCGAAGGAAGTATTATTTTCCCAATTTATGCAGAGGGGAACACTGAGGCTTAGAAAAGTCGAATATAATATCGAATTTACAGATACTGGATGCCAAAGCCTAGATGCAAATTAAGATCTGGCCGACTTCAAATACTTTTTTTTTTTTTAAACAGAAAGCAGTATTTTTTTCCCTACCCAAAACACTCAATCTAGGGAACCCCAGTTTGATTCACTCTATGTGACTCACTATGCATGCAGAGATATTAGCAAATTATCCCCACAAGTATCATCAACAAAAAATACAATTTCTATGAAACCAGAAGTTCAGTCATGGCTAATTTCATAGTCATATACATTTATGAATAACAAAAGTGTAATTCTGGTTTTATGGTACAACAGAGATTAAAGACAAAAGCCATTTAGCACTGCAGTGGTTAATTCTACATGTCAATTTGACTAGACCACAGAGTACCCAAACATTTGGGCAAACATTACTCTGAGTGTGTCTATGAGGGCCTTTCTGGATGAAATTAACATTTGGATTGATAGACTGAGTAAAGAAGATTACCTTCCTCAGTGTGGGTGGACACAATCCACTCAGTTGAAGGGTTGATCAGAACAAAAAGGTTGACCCTTCCACAGGTAGGGGGGAAATTTCCTCTCGCCTGACTACCTTGAGCTGGAACACCAGTTTTTTCCTTCCTTTGGACTTGAACTGAAACATTAGCTCTTCCTGGGCATTCAGACCGGAATTATACCATCAGGTCTCCTGGTTCTCAGGCCTTTGGATTCAGATTGGAAACACAACATGGATGCTCCTGAGTCCCCAGCTTGCCAACTGCAGATTTGGGACTTGTCAGCCTCTGTAACTGCTTGAGCCAAAAAAAAATCTTACTATATATATGTATACATGTATACATCCAATGGGTTCTGTTTCTCTGTAAAATCCTGGCTAATAGAAGCCCCATTGCTTTTAGAATTAAGGTTGGTGAGGGATACAGCTAGATGGCTGAAATCAATAAAGAGGAATTGAAGAAGCAGATGTGATCATCTAATTTTACACAAGAATAAAGCTTATATTCAAAGATCAACTCTCAACATAGTTGTAAAGTTACTTAATATTACTAAATTGATGGAAAATCTTGATTTAAAATAATACTATAGAGAACATGGAGGTGCATGTATGAGACCCAGTGGCACATTTTAGTTTTGTCTATTAAATATTGTCCCATTCAAACCTCCACAAGAAAGAAACACTTGCATTTCAGAGCTGGATAAACTTAGTAGGTTAGATCGGGAAGGACTCTCCCATCCATCTTTCACATAAAGTGATAAGATAGGCAGGCTTTCCAAGAACTTAGGATTGGTAAACATCCAATTCACCAGCCTCTCAGCAGCATTGGCTCCTACCCAGCTCTAGATAGAAATCATGCAAATAAGATAGGACAGCGGATTTACCCCTGCCCTTCAAGAAGAGATAGCCAAGCTGACCACTACTACAACAACCAAAGACAAACTAATAAACAATGAAAGTGTGAAAGATCTAATAGGAATTACAATCTGGAGCATATCCTGTAGCATTTGGGATGCTTAGCAGAACAAATGGATGACATTTAATGTGTCTATATTAGAAAGTCTTAATTTAAAAATATATATATATGTATATTTAACTTTTAACTTAATGCTGCATTTAAGAAGTGCACACCAAAAAAGGTTTGGAGTTTTTGTTGCTGTTATTTTGTTTGGAACATTATTTTGTTTATGTTTTGATTTGGTGAAAACAAATGGCAGTCTGACAAGTAACACCTATCTATTTCTGAATATATCTTTAATGAAAGACTAATTTTGCCCAGATTGGAAAACGATACACTGATAGCATGGAGAACTACATAAAACAATGGGCTTCAAAGAACCGAATTTGTATTTGTGGTTTACAACTATTTGTATCATCATAGCCAGTAATAACACTAAAAGAAGGTATCATTTATTGGTAGTTTGTTATGGGTAGCAGTTGGCTCATATATTATGAACATATATTATTGCTTTTAATTCTTATGACAATCCTGTGAGTTTGATATGATTTCCATTTTTTAAAATGAAAGTGAAGTTCAAACAGATTAAGTGCATTTCCCAAGATCACTTAGCCTTTTTAAGACCTTAGATACTGTATTCATAAAGGTCAGGGATTGGACTCACAACCTCAAAAAATTCCTTCCAGCCCTAAGACGTCTGATTTTCTTTAAGAGGTTGTTAGAAAAGAGACTCTATCCCTATTAACATCCCACATGATAGCACAATTTACATATTGCAATGACCAATAGATATTAGTTTAATTTTGCCTAGGTTCATATTTTTAAAAAGTCAACCCACACTTTTTAAAGTATTTTTAATTTACATGTAATAATTATACATATTTATGAAATACAGAGTGATATTCTCATAGATGTATATAATGTGTTATAATCAAATCAGGGTAATTACCTTATCTATAATCTAAAACATTGATTTTTATTGTATTAGGAACATTCAAACTCTCTTCTAGTTTTTTGAAAATATACAATAAATTATTAACTATATTCACCCTGCAATGCTATGAAACACTAGAACTTATTTCTCCCATATAGCTATAATTTTGTGTCTGTTAACCAATCACTCCCTGTTTCCCCATCCCCCACCCTTCTTGACCTCAAATAGCCATAATTCTACCCTCTAGTTTTTTAAATTTATGATTGACACATAGAAACTGTATACATTCATGAGGCACAGTGTGATATTTCATTGTATGCACTGCACAATGATCAAAATAATCACCACATACATCACTTTAAACTTTTATCATTTCTTTGCAGTGATAATATTCAAAATCTTCTAGCTATCTTAAAATATACATTGTTATTATAGTCACCCAACTTGTGTAATAGAAAACCAAAACTTATTCTTTCAGTCTAACTGTACTTTTTTCCTGTTGACCAACTTCTCCTGTTCCCCTACTACTCCCTACCCTCCCAGGCTCTGGTAATCACTATCCTACTCTCTGTTTCTACAAAATCATCTTGAGATTCCATATATGAGGGAGATCATGTGGTATTTCATTTTCTGTAACTGGCTTAATTCACTTTACATAGTATCCTCCAGGTTGATTCATGCTGCTGTAAATGACATGATTTCACTTTAAGGCCAAATATTCCAATATATATATATTACATTTTCTTTATCCATTCATCTATAGATGACCATTTAGGTTAATCCCATATATTGACTATTGTGAATTGGGCTGAAACGAACACAGAACTGCAGATAACTCTGAAATGCTGGTTTCATTTCCTTTATACATATATCCAGAAATGGGATTGCTGGATCATACGGTGGTTCTATTTTTAATTTTTGAGCAATATCCATACTGTTTTTCTTAGTGGTTGCACCAATTTACATTCCCATCAACAGTGCATAACAGTTCCCATTTCACCACATCTTTACCACTATTATTTTGATAATAGTCATTCTAACTGGTTATCTCATTGTGGTTTTGATTTGCATTTTCCTGATTAGTGATGTTGAACATTTTTTCATATATCTGCAGGTCATATGTATGTCTTCTTTGGAGAAATGTATATTCAGATACTTTGCCCATTTTTTAATTGAGTTATTTGGCTTTTTTCTTTTGAGTTGTTTGTATTTCTTATGTATTCTGGATATTAAACCCTTGTTGGATGAATAGTTTGCAAATATTTTTCCCATTCTACATATCGTCTCTATTATTGGGGGAACCTGCCCCCAATATTTCAATGTAGATTCTATTTTCTGTAAGTGTCAACTGGCTGAGAAATAAAGAGAGACAGTACAAAGAAAGGAATTTTACACCAGTGGTGACATCACGTATTGGTAGGACCATGATGCCCGCCTGAGTCTCAGATCAGCAAGTTTTTATTAAGGGTTTCAAAAGGGGAGGGGGTGTAAGAACAGAGAGTAGGTACAAAGATCACATGCTTCGAAGAGCAAAAAGCAAAACCACTAATAAGGGTCTAACAAAGATCACATGCTTCTGAGGGAACAGAGCAAAGGGCAAAAGCAGAACCACTGATAAGGATCCAACAAAGATCACAAGGCAAATGGCAAAAGCAGAACCACTGATAAGGGTCTATGTTCAGTGGTGCACATATTGTCTTGATAAATATCTTAAACAGAAAACAGGGTTCGAGAGCAGAGAACTGGTCTGACCAAAAATTTACTAAGGCTGAGTTTTCCCAACCCTTGTAAGCCTGAGGGTTCTGCAGGAGACCAGGGCTTATCTCAGTCCTTATCTCAACTGCATAAGACAGACATTCCCACAGCAGCCATTTACAGACCTCCCCCCAGGAATGCATTACTTTCCCAGGGTATTAATATTAATATTCGTTGCTAGGAAAAGAATTTAGTGATATGTTTCCTACTTGCACGTCTGTTTATAGGCTCTCTGCAAGAAGAAAGATATGGCTCTTTTTGCCCAACCCTGTAGGCAGTCAGACCTTATGGTTGTCTTCCCTTGTTCCATAAAAATCACTATTATTCTGTTCTTTTTTAGGTGCACTGATTTCACATTGTTCGAACACATGTTTTACAATCAATTTGTACAGTTAACACAATTATCACAGTGGTCCTCAGCTTATGAAGATACCAGGATTAAGAGATTAAAGACAGGCATAGGAAATTATAAAAATATTGAGAACTGATAAATGTCCATATTAAGATGAAATCTTCACAATTTATGTTCCTCCGCTGCAGCTCCAGCCAGTCTCTCCCTTCAGGGTCCCTGACTTTCCATAACACTCTATGCTCTGTTGTTTTCTTTGCTGTGCAGAAGGTTTTTAGCTGATTATAATCCCATACGTCTATTTCCACTTTTGTTGCCTGTGCCTTTGAAGCATTATGCATAAAATCAATGCCTATACCAGTATTCTGAACAATTTCCCTATCTTTCTAGCAGTTTCGTAGTGTTGGATCCTACATTTAAGTATTGAATCCATCTTGAATTTATTTTTGTGTATGGTGAAAGGGGCCTAGTTTCATTCTTCCTCATACAGATATCCAGTTTTCCTAGCACCAGTTATTGAAGAGGATGTCCTTTCTTCAAGGTATGTTCTTGGTTGAAAATCAGTTGGCTAAAAATATGTGAATTTATTTCTGAGTTCTCTAGTCTGTTCCATAAGCCTACATATCTGTTTTTATACCAATACCATGCTGTTTTGCTTATATAGCTTGGTAATATATTTTGAAGTTGGGAAGTATGAGGCTTCCAGCTTTTTTGTTTTGATTTTGCTCAGTATCACTTGGGCTATTCAGAGTCTTTTGTGGTCCCAAACAAGTTTCAGGCTTTTTTTGTATTTCTGTGAAGAATGTCATTGGTATTTTGATAAGGATTGCAGTGAATCTATAGAATGTTTTGGATAATAGGGTCATTTTAACAATATTAATTTTTCCAATCCATGAGCACATCTTTCCATTTTCGTGTCTCCTATTTCTTTCATCCATGTTTGTTAGTTTTCATTGTGGTGATCTTTCACTTCCTTGTTTAAATTTATTCCTATTTTTTATAGTGAATGTAAATGGGATTGCTTTCTTGATTTCCTTTTTGGATAGTGTTATTAGTGTATAGAAATGCTACTAATTTTTATATGATGATTTTATATCCTGCAACTTTACCAAATTTACCTATCAATTCTAAAATATTTTTGGTAGAGTCTTCAAGCTTTTCTTTATAAAAGATCATGTCATCTGCAATCAGGGACAATTTCACATCCTCTTTTCCAATTTGAATGCCCTTTCTCTTGACTAATTGATCTGACCAGGACTTCCAATGTTATGTTGAATAAAAGTGGTGAAAGCTGGCATCCTTGTCTTGTTATAGATCTTACACAAAAGGCTGTCAATATTTCCCTATTGTGTTGGCTGTGGGTTTGTCATATATGACCTTCATTTTGAGGCATGCTTCTTTTATACACAGTTTGTGAGGGTTTTTATTTTAAAGGGATGTCAAATTTTATCAAATGCCTTATCTGCATCTATTGAAATGGTCATATGATTTCTGTCCTTGCTTCTGTTGATGTGACGTATCACAGTTATTGATTTGTATATGTCAAACCATCCTTGCCTTCCTAGGATAAATCCCACTTTGTCTTGTTGTATTACCTTTTTGATGTACTGGATTTGGTTTGCTAGTATTTTTCTGAGGATGTATGCATCCATGCTCATCAGGGATACTCACCTATAGTTTTCTTTTATTAGGGTGTCCTTGTCTGATCTTGTTATCAGGATGATGCTGGCCTCAGAGAACAAGTTAGAAAGAATTCCTTCTTCTTCAGTATACTGTAATAGTTTGTGAAGAATTGGTGTTAGCTCTCCTTTAAAAGTTTGGTAGAATTCAGCAGTAAAGTCACCTGGGCTTTTCTTTTTTGAGAGATATTTTATTACTGGTTCAATCTTGTTATTATTGGTCTGTTCAGGTTTTCTATTTCTTCCTGGTTCAATCTCAGTATGTTATGTGTGTCTGAAAATTCATTCCCTCCAGGTTTTCTAATTTTGGGGAAATTGCATAGTTGTTCATAATAGTCTCTAATGAACCTTCGTATTTCTGTGGTATTCATTGTAATGTCTCCTTTATTTCTGGTTTTAATTGAATATTCTCTTTTTCTTAGTCTATTTTGTTTAGCTCTTTAAAAAACAGCTTTCATTTAAGCTTTTGTAGTTTCTTATCTGTATTTTCTTAAGTTCTGCTCTTTTCCTTTCCATCTACTAACTTTGAGTTTGGTTTGCTCTCGCTTTTCTAGTTCCTTTTAGTTTTCTGTTGGGTTGTTCACTTAAAATCTTTCTACTTTTTTGATGTAGGCATTTACTGCTATAAACATCCCTCTTAATACTGCTTTGACTAAATGGCATAGATTTTGGTATGCTGTGTATATGTTTTCATTTGTTACAAAAAGTTTTTATGTTTCCTCTTTTTTGACAAAATGGTCATTCAGCAGCATGTTGTTTAACTCCCATATTACCTGGGCCTTTGAAGTCTTACCTACAAAATACTTGCCTACGCAAAGATTTGTACAGTGTCCAAATTCCTATTTTTATCTAGTTTTATCCCATTGTGATCTAAGAAGATACTCAATATGATTTTGATTTTTAAAAGTTGGTTGAGATTAGTTTTGTTGCCTAACATATGGTATGTCTTAGAAAATATTCCATTTGCTGATCAGAATGTTTTCTGTAACTATTTGATAAAATGTTTTGTAAACGTTGTTAGCTCCATTTGATCTATAATGCAGTTTATTTTTTAGTTTTTGTGTACATAATCTAGCTAATGCTAAAAGTGCTGTGCTGAAGTCCTCAATTATTATGTTGGAGTCTACATCTGTCTTTGGCTCTAATATTTGCTTTATATATCTGGGTACTTCAGTGTAGGGTGCATATATATTTACAATTGTTACATCCTCTGGCTAAATTGATCCCTGATACAGTTAGTCTGTGTCCCTGCTCAAAATCTCATCTTGAGTTTTAATCCACATAATCCCCACATGTCAAGGGCAGGACCAAGAATGGAGGTAATTGGATCGTGAGGATGGTTTCTCCCATGCTGTTCTCATGACAGTGAGTGAGTCTTATGAGATCTGATGGTTTTATAAGCATCTGGCATTTCCCCTGCTTGCATTCATTCCATCCTGCCACCCTGTAAAGAAGGTGCCTTCTTTTCTTTTGCCTTCCACCATGATTGTTAAGTTTCATGAGGCCTCCACAGAAATGCAAAACTGTGAGTCGAACCTCTTCTCTTTATAAATTGCCCATTCTCAGGTATTTCTTCACAGCAGTGTGAGAACAGGCCAATACAATCCCTTTATCATTGTGTAATGACCTTTCTTGTATCCTTTTATGTTTTTAGATTCAAAGTCTATGTTTTCAGATTTGCTGTCTGATTTAAGTATAGCTACTCCTGACCACTTTTGGTTTCCATTTTTGTGGAATATCTTTTTCTTAATCCCTTCATTTCCAGTCTGTGTCTTTCACAGGTGAACCAAGTTTTTTGTAGGCAGCATATAGCTAGGTCTTTCTTGGTAATTCATTCAACCCATCTATATTTTTAATTGGGGAATTTAAACCTTTTATATTCAAGGTTGTTATTGAATGGTGATCTTACTCTGGTTATTTTGTTAATTGTTCTGTTTTGCATATCCTTTCTCTTTATTTTTGCAGTTTGGTGATTGAAGTGATAATGCTTGATTTATCTTTCTTATTTGTATATCTGCTCTACCAGTGAGTTTTATATATCATGTATTTTTTCCGTGGTAGATATATTTTCACTTCCTGAAATAGGACTCACTTAAGTATTTCTAGTCATGAATTGCCTCAGTTTTTGTTTGTCTGGAAAATACTTTGTTCACCATTTATGATGGATAACTTTGCTGGATATAGTGTCCTTTTCTGAAAGCTTTTTTCTCTTTCAGCACTTGGAATATATCATTTTATTCTTTCCTGGCTTATAAGGTTTCTGTGCCAAGAAATGTGCTGTGAGTCTAATGCAGACTTCCTTATATGTGACTTGATGCTTTTCTTTTGCTGTTTTTAGAATTCTCTTTTTGTCTTTGACTTTTAACTATAATATGCCTCAGAGAACCATTTTGGGTTAAATTTATTTGGGGATTTCTGAACTTTCTGTTTATATATCTCTCAAGACTTGGGGGATTTTCAGTTATTATTTCATTAAATGGGTTTACTATGTCTTTTCTCATCTCTTCACCATCTGGAACTTCCAAATTTTAAATATTTGTTCACTTAATGGTGTCGTGTATGTCACATAGGCCTTCTTCATTTTTAAATTTTTAGGGAAGGGGTTGGAGGGAGATCTGACTGGTTTATTTCAAAAGGCCTATCTTCAAGTTCAAAAATTATTTACTCTGCTTGATCTAGTCTATTGCTGAAGCTCTTGATGGTTTTTTTATTCATTGAAGTCTTCAGTTCCATAATTTCTCTTTGGTTCTTTTTTATCTGTCTCTTTGTTAGATTTCCCATTTAGATAATGAATTATTTTCTGGATTTTGTTGAATTGTCTGTGTTCTCCTGTAACTCACTGGTTTCCTCAAGATCATTATTTTGAATTCCTTTCCTTTGAGACCAATTACTGGAATATCATTGTGCTCCTTTGGAGATGTCACGTTTTCATACTTTTTCATGTTTTTTATGTCCCTATGTGTATCTGCTGTAACACTCACTCTTTCCAATGTTATGAAGTAGATTTAGACAGAAAGACTTTTCTGGTAGATGTACCTACAGTGTCAGTTGAGAAGGGTGCTTTGGCTTTGGCTCTTGGTGGGTGCAGTCATGTAGTTTCTGTATGATTTCTGTCACCTATAGTAAACATCAGTGTTGTCTGCAAGTTCCACAGTGGCCTAGGCTACGGTTGTTTGTGGAGGCTATGGTTTGGCTTTGCTGGGAACAGAGACACTGGATAGGCCAGTCTTTGGGTACTTGGGAGATATACATGGGTGTGCGGTGGCTGTGCTACTGGAGGGGGTAGGATAGTCAGTAGTAGGGATAGCAAACTCCAGATGGGCCTTAGGCCCCTTAGCATCATTCCTAGGTGCCAGCAGTGGCAGTAGTGGGTACTAGGTGGGCCAGTTATTGAGCCCCTGGCAGGGCACACATGGTTACATGTCAGTTCCACTGCTGGAGGGGGCAGGGTCACTGTTGGTGGTGAAAGACCCATGTGGGCAACTCTCAGGCTCCAGTAAATGCACACTTCAGCTCCCAGTGTCCTTGGGGCAACCTCACTGATGTACCAGAGTGTCTGTTTCCCAGGGTACGGGGTACTGCATGGGCTCAAGTGCTGGGTCCAGCTGGTCTCACAAGGCTGTGGCTATTTGAGTGGATGTGGGTGATCTTAGTGGGGCCCCAGGGCAGGATGCAGTCTGTGTTGTCTCTGTTCTCAATATGGTACCATGCTGCAGCAGCCTGGATCCCAGTGGTGGGGGTGACCCAACATGAATTTCCTCTCTGGAATAATGCAATCACACAGATTCTAAGCAGCTCTCTATACTAGACACAGGGCCTGTGAAGGCTGAGAGGCTCTCCTGCAATGAAGACTGCAGGTACCTGTGGTAAGAATGTAGACTTCTGGGGATCTTACACCTGCCTTTTCCCCACAATTGGGAGTCCCTCTTGACTCAGCTAATTTTGTCTAGCTGCTTTGCTTCCTTCTCTATGCAGCCATCTCAAGTTTCTGTGCCTCAGCGGATCTTTATCCCTTTCTGGTTGAATTCCAATATTCTCCCTTGGACACTCTATTCCATGTGAGGTTATCTAATTTTTGCTTTGGTCCTTTTTTGTGGAAGAAATGAGTGCTGGGCACCTCTAGTTTGCCATCTTCACATTTCACTTTTTATTAAACCAAAAAAATAAAATTAGTATTCATAGTTATAGGCTTTAAACATGGAGCCACTTCAAAGTAAAATAAATATTTGCCATAAACCAAGTAAGGTCTGGGATATAATAATGAATTCACAACATTTACACTTATTCAGGGTTACAGTGGTGACTCCAGTGGGGAAGTTACTGAGCAAAAACATAGTGGAGTATTAATGTCCATATCTAACTTTTTAATGTTCTGATCTGTGTATTCAGCAAACAGAATGAATGGCTTTGTAAATATTTTTTCTCAGTCGGTTTAGGGGCCTTCATTAGGAAGGCTTTGGCCATGATTCATTTGTTGTCATTGTCATCCTCTACTCTATTTAGGTCCACTAGGACCCAACTAACTCCAGAAATTGCATTTTATTTGGAAACGGGGGGCACTGAACAATGACCTAAATGTAAAACATAATCCTGGAGGAATGAAGGAGAAGCAATAGAGAGCCACTGAAAACCAAAATCAATGTCAACATCCTGTAAAAGGAGTGATGAAAGTGCAAATCTGGAGTTGTCTGAAAAACCAAAAGGTAGAGTTACAAAGCCAAGAGGGAAAACAAAATATTTCCTGGAACCCAATGTCCATATGATGGAAAGGTAAAAAATTGAACACTTCAGAAAGTGATGAGAAATGATAGATACATTAGAAAAAAAAACTAGAACAAAACTGTGAGTGAAGCTGTAATTTCAGGTGTTGCTAAGTACAGTGGGGACCACGACTTATTAGCTATCAACAAAAAGAAAATCTGAACCTGGGATCTGAATTAGATTTAGAATCTCCGAAAGGAGAAATGAACAAAATGAAAATGTTACTTAATTACTACTCGAATATATTCTTTATGACACATATTTCCTTTTTATCTGTTAAAAATATCTTGTAGAACTTGAACCTAACATTTTATTCACCCATACAACTTTAAAAATCATTCTGATCCACACCTGCTTTGCCTGAATGATTTTTAAAAAACACTCATTTTACATTTTAAGCCACTCATTTTACAAATATATTGAATACCTATGGTTAGTTACCTTGCTTAGCATTGGAGCAATAAAAAGGTGAAGTTTTAAATTTTTGCTTTTGAGTAACTCACAGTCTAATGGGGGAGACAGATGATTATACAGTTAATTTCAACACCATTTTTAAAGTGCCATGATAAGTGTGACATGGTGCTACAACCAAGTTCTGTCCTAAGAGCGTGGAAACCTGCATTGCTCAAGGTAGAGGCAATCTGCTACTTTAAAGCTGCCAGCAATTTTCTTAATCATTTTTGGAGAAGGCAGACTCCCTTTCGGAAGGCACATGCCAAGGGTGGGTGCAGAGGGGATTAGAAGAAGAAGGGGATTAGGAGAAGGAGTAGATTTTTGCAGGGGAAGGGAGGGTAGCTTATGTCATGTTACTGGGCTATTTAGTAAAGCACATTGACACAGTGAGTAGTGAAACTCCTTTGTCTATTTAATAACAGCTTACCTGCACAGTTCTCACATCATGTACTGGGCATTGTCCTAAGTTCCTTATCTGTATTACTTGCCACAACTCTATGAGGTAGGGACCCTTTATGCAGGTAATGAGTAGAATATTAGTTCTGTTTTTTAAATTGAGAAAACTGAGGCACAGACAGTTGACTTTCCCCAGGGCACATAGCAAGTAGAGTGGAGTCAGGATACTAACTTGTAAAGTTGCCAGAGCCTAGACGTTTGACTGCTACTCCATACTGCCCCCACTACCTTCACTGTCAGCAGACTGGCTTTTCTACAGAAAGTTATTACTATGATCAATCAAAGATGTCCACTAACTATTCAACACTGCCCTCAGCAGGAGTGGAGGGTCTTTAAACCTTCTCTTTGAATTTGGGCAGCCCCTATGGCCACTTTGAGCACAGAATATGACAGAAGTGTCATGTGCCGGTTTCCAGGTCTTAACAGACTGGCAGCTTCCACTTCCTCTGTCCTGAAACACTATTTCAATTTTTAAAATCTGAAAAGGCAAATATGTGCTATAAAGAATGTATTTAAGAGTAGTGAGCCCTAAGACTATCACTAAGAAATCTGACTACCCTGTTTAAGAGACCACACGGAGAGACTTCAAGGTTTTTATGAGACTACATGGAGGAGGGAGGGGACCACTTGAATCCAGCCTTTCAGCGATGCCCTTGGAGGCAATGAGGATTCCTGGTCCTGCCAGAGCAGTCCTGCCTCCAGCCGGATAAAACACCACACGATCCCAGTCAGTGCAATGTGGAGAAGTAGCTTAGCATCATGCAAAATGCTAACCTTCAAAAGCATTACATGTTAATTAAAAAAAAAGGAAAAAGAAAAAATGTTATTTTAAACCACTGAAGTTTGGGATAGTTTGTTATTCAGTAATAGATTACCAGAACAAATACACTGACTTAGAACTGGGTATGAGATAGGGACAACAGGAATAAGGAACCTCAAAGAAAGGTAGCACATGGTACCTGGGGTGATGCTGTTCCTACTGGTAGGAGGGGGAATCAGATTTCAAGTGGGAGTGGAAGGATATCACCAGAGAATGAACACCTTTTTGTTCTTAATCTAATCTTTGTTTTCTGCATGTGAGTTTTCCCGTTACATTTAATTCTTCAGTAAGGTTTTGTTAAACCTTACAGCCTAGATTAGAGAGAATAAAAATGGCACAACAAGAGAGAGAAGGGATAAGCAAATCATTCACCACATTCTGTATAACATAGAATAAATGCCCTCATTCTTAGGGCAGGCTGTCTGGGTTCAAATTCCAGCTCTACAAATTACTTATTTTATCCCCTTGGAAAAATTACTTGAATCCTTTGTGACTCAGTTGCCCCATCTGTACAATTAGAGTTGGTACTGACTCACTTATGTCTCCTACCTCCATGATCAAGAGAGAAGACACCTTCCCATCCTCCTCCTCAGCACTCATAGCCTTGCCTCTACGATCTTCCATGAATCTTAGTTTGAGGGGAATGAGAAGGGTCTAGAAACCTGGAGAGTGACTAAAACACCAGTAGATAACAAGCATTTTAGACAGAGGGGGCGGCATGAGAAAACACCTGTGGGTGAGAGAGAGCAATGTGTCTTTGAAGAACCACAAGCAGATCAAAACGATGTTATGTCTGGTGTGTGGCATAGAAGGTGTAGATAGTGGAGTGAACAGAAGGAGATGCACTGGAGGGGGAAAAGCAAGAGCCAGGCCTTATTTTCCATGGCAAGTAGTTTGGGCTTTAGTGTAACAGCAAGAGGAAAGACGATTACACAAAAAATGAAACTGTAGACATATTGTACCTATCATGCATTAACATTCAATCTTCATAAGAAATCTGTAAGGTAAGTAGGAAATATATCATTATTCCATTACTAATTTTAAAAACTGAGGTCTAGAGGTATAGCTGCTAGGACTCAACAGATTTGTTGAGCCTTCTCAGGCCCAAGCGACCGGAGGGAGGAAACAAAGTGCTGGAGATAGGAGCCCATTTAAAATATATACATGTAAAGAGAAAGGTCACTTTACAAGTTATTTTTCTCATCGCCCAGATACTGTGGTCTGAATGTTTGTGTTTTCCCCACACTTATCTATTGGAATTGAATTCCCACTGTAATTTTATTAAGTTGTGGGGACATTGAAAGCTAGGGACTGTTGTCCTTACAAAATAGGCCAAAGGGAGTTCACATATCCCCTTCCACCATGTGAGGTTCCAAGAATATGGCCCTTGCCAGGCACTGCATCTGCCAACACCTTCCTCTTAGAGTTCCCAGCCTCTAGAACTGTGAGAAATAGACTTCTGTTGTTTATAACCCACCCAGTTTATGCTATTTTGGCATAGCAGCCAAATAGACTAAGACACTGTTTACTTACAGGAAAAGAAAAGAAAAAAAACATTCTAGGCAATCCAGCTCATGTACCTAGATTTACCTTCCACACTACATAGTATTAAATGAAACAGAAGCTGGCTGTCTATTACATATGCCAAACTTTCCAAATGATTCTTCTCAGCAAAGTATTTCTGTCTTATGCCATAAAACAAGAAGAAACTTTTGTTCAACTAGACAATACTGTCTATATAAAAAACAGCAAATTATTGTGATAGCCGTATCACACTTCAGGGCTAAGAGTGAATAAATCAACATTACAGCCTGACAATTAGGTAGAAATAATTTTTATTAATTCTCAGCTTATGTTGTCCTGTGTTAGCAATATGAATGAAATTCACATTTTTTTTTCCTGAGCAAAAAGACTTTTAAATCCAAGTCTGCCTGATCTGGTCCAATTTTTTATGTTTCCATTTCATCTACCATGCTTTATTCACAACTATTAAGGAATAAAGAAATATAGAAGTCAGTCTTTCTATGATCATTAACCTTTAAAGTTTCTAATCTAGCCAGAGTGCCTTGTTAAGACTCAGAATGATTTAGTTAGAAATATTTGCATTTTTCAATAAAATGAGACCTGTATTTTTAACAGTATCCCTCTGTTTTCCAAATATTAAACCCTACCAATAACTAGAACCAATAACCAGAACCTTTGTTCACATGAACAATAGTATTATTTAAAGTACTACTGAAAGGAAATGGTATTATTGGAAGTCTCCTCATCTAAGAAAGAATAAACAAAATTCATTATTATTCTATTATTTGTTGGTGGCTAGGAATTCAGCAGATGAAAACAATGAAATTTCAGACCATTCTGAATGCTATCTTTATGACCTCTCACTAGATGCTTTCACCATAACAGAACAAAAATTTTAAAACCAACCATTACTGCTTTTCTAGTATTGAGTCAGGAAGTGAGTATTTTATCATTGCTACTCTCAGAAAAGAGTTCCATTACCTTTGGGAGGCCGAGGCAGGCAGATCATGAGGTCAGGAGTTCAAGACCAGCCTGACCAACATGGTGAAACCCCATCTCTACTAAAAAAAAAAATACAAAAATTAGCTCGGCATGGTGGCACATGCCTGTAATCCCAGCTATTCGGGAGGCTGAGGCAAGAGAATTGCTTAAACCCGGGAGGCGGAGGTGGTAGTGAGCCAAGATCACACCATTGCATGCCAGCCTGGGTGACAGAGCAAGACTCCATCTAAAAAAAAAAAAAAAAGAGTTACATTAACTCCACATTCTTAGACTCCATTCTCTCTCACCAAACTCTCTCACCATTGCCACAATTCACTCATTTATTAAGTCTTGTGATAGTTCCTTAAATTTTCTTACATGGAACCATTACCATTAGAAATACCTTATTTCAGGTTCTGGCTATAAACAATTCAAACCACTCCCTGATTTCTTTTCGTTCTACTCATTCTCTATTCAAGCAGTCAACATGATCTTTCCAAACTGTAATCCTCATTATAGATCTTTCAACTTCAAAATCCTAAGACAATTTTCACATTCTTGAAAATAAGTTTTAAATTTCTTAATATGTCCCTTCTCATTGCCTATGACTTAGCTGCGATTCCAGCCCTCCAGTAAAGGGTAAGGTGATACAGTCTATGCTATTGGCATACGAAGCTAGCAGAAGTGGTCTAGAACCAAGTGCAAGCAATGGTTTAGGTTTAAGATTTTAGGTTCCAGAGCTTAAGAAGAAATCCAGGCTCCTCAACTGGCCTGAGGTCTTCAGCTGAGAATTTGGAGGCATCACACAGGGTCACACGAAATAGATGTCATCATTGCCTACTGAAGAGTAGGTCTCCAGTTCTTCCATTTTTCCTTTCTTGTATTGGAAGACAATTGGGCAGCTGAAACTGGATTCTCTCCAGGATGTTCTGATTGATCTAATCCAAGTGAGGTTATGGAGTCTTTCTTGCCATGCTGAATGGTTCAGGGAAGGGTATATAACCTATTTCTAATCCAGGCAGCCCATGGCTTTCCTCTGGCCCCAAGGATTGCTTCAGATGCAGGTACATCATCTAAGATGCCCCAGTCATAATAATAAAGCTCTAGACTTCAATAAATGCAGGAAGACATTCTGTCTCTTCCTTTGGCTGTGAAAATGGAGTTTGTAGACTGGAGCTGTTGGCAGATACTTTGCCACTACTATAAAGTCAGACTAAGAATAAACTCAATACATATGTGGGCAGAGGGTGAGGCAAAATAAAGAGGCACAGAAACATAGAGCTGCATTCCTGAAGACATTATGGACAAGTGGGTGGTTTATTATGTGAGCCAATAAATTCCCTCTATTGTTTAAGCACAGACCTACCACCTCAACCATTCTTATCCTACATCCTCTTTTTTTCCTAATAATCCTTGTAAATTTTTTTGCTCCGCATCCGCATTTCACCTATATTATCACCTCAGGAGAGGCCATCGGCATTTAATTTCTTCTTTGGAGCTAGTTGAGGGCTAAAAGTGGGCAAGTACTTCCTAACGTATACGTATAAAGGAGGTGAGAGGTTAAGAATCTTCCGTACAGACCCTCTTTCTCCCTATCTTCAGCAGTCATTATGTTAAAAACGTTTAGTCTTTTGCCAACTTGAATTGTGTTTCCAACAGCCCCCTCTGTCAACTTGACTTTAGCACATAGCAAGCCCTAGGAAATCCGGGGAGAAAGTGAGGTGGGGAAAGGAGAAAAACTCCTCACTCCACAGCGCACACCAAATTGCTCATGGTACCCTGAAAAGAAATGAGTGTTAAACAGTTCTCTGTTCTTCCTCTGCCTACAATCTCTTTACTTGGCTTATTGTCTTACAGATCTTGGCCCACCTTTTAAAATTTAGCTTAAGGATACGGTTATGAGGCCACAAGTACAAGTGGGCATTTTCTCCTTCATGTCTCCATTCTGGAACATAGACTTCTATCATAGTTCTTGCTATCCTTTTTTTGTTTTGTTTTGTTTTGTTTTACACCTGTGTTCAATTCTCACCCTCCAACAATTCCCAATTAACCATTTAAAAATGAAGTCCCTGCCAAATAGTAAGGACTCAAACACTTTATATGCTGAATCTCATCTATTATGATATAAGCTAAAATATGGAAAGAATTGGTGCTAGACCTACATAATGAGAGTCTCCAGTGAATACTATAGACCAGGGGAAAACAGAAAGAGCATCTTTGAAAAAGGCAAGATACATAAACACTTTCAAGAGAAGGTAAGGATAAACTTTCCATTCAGGCCTGAAGTACATGACCCATGTGCTGAATCACCCAGCAGCAAACCACCCAGTAGGTCTACCGCTAGTCCATTTAATTAATCACCAGCCTAGATTCCTTCTAGTCAATCAAAATGCTGCCTCATTTAAATTTAACCTAACAAATCTTATGCTTATCTTGAACTCTACATAAACCCTGGCTTTTGCTTTCTTCAAAAGGCTGTACATTCATTTGTAGCTCAGTCTTGGAACATAAGAAATTCAATTTTGTCTTTCATATTTGAGTCCCAAGTCTTATGAACTGTGAATCCCTTTAACCAATTAGTCTTACTTGTTAGAGAACTTGAAAACATACCCGAGCTATAATGAATGTGGTATATTTCAGGTAGGTGAAATAAAACATTTTCCACCTAATGTTACCAAGCCATTCCCACATTTTCCATCCTGCCCCTCCAACCTCTCTGCAAGTATTTTGTTTTCTATTTTATCTTATCTGCTTCCTTTCTTTTCTAGTCAATAAAGCTCAAGGCCATTGTTTAAAATTGTAATAATTACTTGAAAAAAGCTCTAGAGGAACTATACGTATGTCTTAGTATAGTCAGTTTTGCTACAAAAAAACACACATACCAAGTAATTTATAATGAACAGAAATGCATCAGTTCATAGCTCTGGGGGCTGGGAAGTCCAATATCAAGCTGCTAGCATCTGCTGAGGGCTTTCTTGCTGCATCATAACATGGTGAAGGCATCACATGGTGGAAGGGCAAAGTGGGGCTGGAGAGACAGAGGGGGCAAACCCACTCCCACAGTAATAACATTTAACCATTCACGAGGTCAGAGCCTTCTTAACTCAAACACTTCTCAAAGGTTTTTCCTCATAAACTAACCTGACAAATTTCAACATGAGTTTTGGAGAGGACAAACATTCAAAGCATAGCAGAGTGTAAAATACATTTAATCCAAAAATTAACCATTTATTTGCCCCATTGCCCAACAGCAGTAGGGAGAGACATCCCCAAAGTGTCTGAGTTGCATGAGATTTAACATTCAATGTAGAACTTCATGAATAACTTTAATATAGACTTCTAGCAGCAAATTAATATTTTCCTAAAGGAATTTGTTTAAATGTCCATCTGTTATTTTAATTCCTGAAGAGATTTTACTGCTGGCATTTTTTAGTACACTCCTCTTTATAATTTCATTCAAGCTATTTATCTAATGTAGTATCATCTTTTAAATTCTAAAAATTCAATGCAGAGTTACAAATACTACAAAGAAGTGACTAGGAAATTCCCACTATGTGCTTTGGCTCTGACATTTCACTTAAAATGCGTTTGGCAGATGGAGAATTGACACTGGGGTCTGTTTTGACCAATTAATAGTAAAGTGGTTTGGTTCTAGGAATCTTCCTGTTCTTCCTCTTTGCTGGCAATTAAGATAACACAAGAAAGCACTCACATAGTGTCCCGCACACAAGCCACTCAATAAACATTTTGTGAAAAACAAAAACTCTAACATAAGAGAAATAAATATTGTAGTAGCTGTTTGCCAAAAATTTCTGATTGTCTCCCTTCCCAGTATATAGTGGGACTCCACTTGCTTCTTTATGGTCAGGTGGTGTGAAAGGAAGTAAAAGATGTCGCTTCTAAAGCATTTAATTATCCCCACAAGATTCCCCAGAGCCTTCTTGTTCCTCTGAGTGATGACTGGCTATTTTAGCAGACTGGATCTCTGAATGATTATGATGACCACAGCCTTCTAATGATCTGTGGGAACATGAAACATGAGCAAAAAAAAAAAAACTTTGTTGTTTTAAGCCATGGAAAATATGGGGTTATTTGCTACCACAGTAAGACATAGCCTATTTTGACTGATTCAAGTATAATATAACCCATTCAAGAATGTGAAGTTTATTCAGGCACCAAAAATACATGCTGATAGAGGGATTTCACTTAAAAGTAATATTTTTGGACACTGATAACTTTATATTAAGCATAGATTATATATCACTTAACATTCTTGGAATTAAGAAACTCCCAGTACAAATAGCATGAAAATGGCCTCTCATTTCACCTCATGTCAGAATCTCCACTGATAAACTCTAACATTAGACGCCACAGTTAAAATAGCTGAACCCCTCACCGTATACTTTATGATCCAGCCCCAGTAATTGAGGTTTGTCTGCTGACTCCAGCTCCTCCAGATGCTGTCACTAATAATTATAACCAGGTCTTTTTTTCCCCCTTTGCTCGTTTCCTTCTTAGCATGAGTCAACAAACTTTGTTTTATGCTCTATAAGGGGCACTAGTCTTTCTTTTGTTCTTGGCAGAGGGAGGAATATTTTTAGAAAAGAACCTTGCTATTTTCAGAGGGGGGTCATTATCCGCCACAAAATGAGAAGAGTGTGTGTCTGGAAGGGCTGAGATACCCAGTTAGCAAATTCAAGCTCTCTGACTCCAAACCACAGAAGCCTCACCATTCTGATTAGCTTTGGTTGCAGAAGCAATTCAGGATGACACATCCCCTCTTACTACCTTGGCCTTTGTTTCTGGGGAACAAACAGGGTTTGGAGTTTTAGAGTTAAAAATAAAATCACATTAACACTGGGCATCATAAATCTTGACTTCAGCAAATGGGTACACCACCACAAATTTCCCAGAGATCAGCTAATCCCTGTGACAGAAATGTAGTGCAGTGTCTCTTTGCTGGGGATAGTGTGGGCATTAAGTCTCATCAGCTCCTTCAGCTCAGAAAACTCAATCTGTGCAATTGACTCTGTGTGCCTGGACATCACCAGCATGTAGAAAAAAAGAATATGTAAATGTTCCGAACAGATTTGTAAATTAGACTCCTCCTAAATTGTGCTTGCCTTCTTTTACGTTGTGGCAAAGTGCAATTACAGTTTAAAGGGAATATTTATGTACATTAGTTAACGACATCATTGCAACTTACTGCTCACACATCAACACTTAATTAGTGTAAGCATAAGTGACATAATTGCTACAAGGCATGCATTTACTAGTAATGTGAGGTAATTTCATGCACTATGCACATTTTAAATATCTACTTTATACTTTGTCAGGCTGAATTTTTTTAATCAATAAGAGGTATTTACATGGATCAGAAAGTGGTCTTCTTTCCTATTGTAGGCAAATGTGCTGTTCTGACTTTGGAAGCATTTAATACTCTACAGGATTTTTAAAGCCAGAAAGGTTAAAGATGGTCTACAGACTCTGCCCTTGGGGATAAAGAATCCCCTGATGCACGTGGCATCATTACATTAATTATGTGTTGTCCTCTTTCATTTACAATGATTTGATATGTATTTAAATATCTCCCCAGACATTACAAATTCTATGTTAGGGATATTGTTTTGAAATATAGTTGTCCTGTGAAATGGGGAGTTTCAAAGCACCGTCAAAAACTGCAAATACTCCTAAGAAATTATGAAGAATGGCCTTTCTGAAATGCATATTTATTCAAATTCAGTCCCTGCAGAGAATTCTGTAGTGGCTTTTCTTATGATTCATGGTCAAGTCCAAACCTCAGCAAGAGACACAAGACCCTTACTGATCTGGCCCTTGTCCACTTTGCAGTCTCCTGAGACTGTGTATCCAAATCATTCCAAGGATTCTGGTCTCCTCTCACTACCATGGCTCATGCCAGGCTCCCCTCCTGCCAGGGCCCCCACTTTCCCTCTCACCTCTCCTCAGACATGCGTCCCTGCTGTGAGCTCCTGTCTTTCCTGGCATGGCATCAATCACATGGCCTAGTGTTACTCACACATCTGTCTCCTCTACCGGATATTGGACGAATTGGATTTCACTTAGCTAATCTCCATGTAACTAAGGTGAATACAATTTCCTACAGAGACAGAATGGCATACTGAATAAGAACCTGGGCTTGAGAGTAAACAGTCCTCAATTCAAGGTGACTTTAGCCAAAGGGCTTCTCTGTGCTTCAGGGTCCTCACATTTAAAAGGGGAGAAGTGGCCTAAACGCCAGCCTCATACATTGGTGGGCCCTAGTTGGGCTTCCCGAGCTACAGATACGGATTTTTCTCCCTGGTTGTCTCTTTGGTACACAAGCCCCATTCCGTCTCCTGATTCTCATCTACAGGGCTGCCCCACCCCATCACACACTCAGCTCTGATTCTCAGCCTCCCAGCCCAGGTTAGCAACTTAGGCTCCCTACTGCTCTGCTGCAAAGTATTAACACTGATGTCCACAGCAATGCTATTTTTCAGAATTATCTTTTTCCCCCTCAGGAAGGCAATCAACACTTCACCTCAAGATAGAAGTAGCCTAGATTTAAATTCCAGCTCAGCCACTATGTAAGTTATTTAGCAATTATTTAACTGCCAACCATATACCATGCAATGCGTTAGCTGCTTAAGGTGCAACGGTGAGTGAAAACCACCTCCTTGAGCAAAACTGGTTCCAGTTGGGTCTAGGGACAGGTTTGGAACCTGTTGGAGGCTGCTTCCTTATAGTGGAGAAAAGAATCTCCTATTTATAAGCTTGTTATGAGGCTAAAAAGAGAAAACATACATGGGAATATATTACAAACTATAAAGTTTTATGCAAAATCAGGATTATACAATTCTTATCTCTTCTGAAGTCTCTTCCAATTCTAAGTCCAGATAACCTAACAGTGTGGGTCGCACAGCTAAATGCACTTTCCTCTACAGTTTCTATGCTGTATTCCCCATAAGTTCACATCTTCCTGCTTGACAGGCTAATGTGCTGCTGCCATCCCCCTCGATATTAGTCTAATTCTGATTTGAGGCTACAGAAGTGACAAGTGAAGCTATTTTAGAGGTGCCTGGGGTCGTAAAACATTTTGAAAATTATTTGGCTGTCGAAGTCACGTCAGAGTAGATCTGCATGAAGTTTCTGCGGTTCTAAAGTGAACATGAGGTGCCTTTCCGCTTGTGCTCCGGAGAGAGCTGGCATGATTAACAGAGCCATCATCAGTCACTTTGCTACACACCAGAGAGGCCTGCTCTGGGCCCACTAAGCCAGTGCCTTGGGGACTCACTCAGCAACTCTGAGGAAGCTTTGCAACCAAGAGGGCCTAAAAGGATCCAGGAATAGGAAACAAAAAGTCTCTTACCATGAAAAGATACTTTTTTTTTTTTTAAGTGTCAGAAATGGATGTCTTTTTTCAACAGGAGAGATCCTGAAAGCACTGGGAGGGATTATCCATCTTACACTTTCTCAAAGAATGACTGAGAAAGTTGCAAAAATCAGAATTGAAATTATCTGGCCATTTATTCTTTCCCCCCAGTTTGTGCATTGAGCCTAGCTGCCCCCTTTAAGTAATAATAATAAATCCAATGAACATGGGAGGACACTGACAAAAAATTGATCATTTTTCTTAGCAGCTTCAAACCAGTAGTTTTCAAACAAAGGCAGCCTGGAGGGACCATGTATTAGCCCGTTTTCACTCTGTTGATAAAGACATACCCAAGACTGGGCAATTTACAAAAGAAAGTGGTTTAATTAGACTTGCAGTTCCATGTAGCTGGGGAAGCCTCACAATCACAGTGGAAGGCAAGGATGAGCAAGTCACGTCTTACATGGGTGGCAGCAGGCAAAGAGAGAGCTTGTGCAGGAAAACTACCTCTTATAATAACCATCAGATCTCTTGAGACTTACTCACTATCATGAGAACAGCACAGGAAAGACTTGCCCCCATGATTCAATTACCTCCCACCAGGTCCCTCCCACAGCATGTGGGAATTCAAGATGAGATTTGGGTGGAGACACAGCCAAACCATATCAGGCCACGAAGGTGTTTTACTTATTACTGGGGGTGGGAGAAGAAGGTAAGGAGACTCTGGTGGAACCAGAGTCTGTGCTACAAATGTCAGGCCTGTAAAGGTAACCCCCACTTCACTTTTTATCTGTGTAAATTGAGGGCCATCCATACAGTCATTTAGATCTAAAATATCTAAATGACTGGAAAAGACTCAGGTGATTTCTAAACATATTTCTCTAAACCTCACACACTAAGCTGTAAAGTCCTTTAGGATTAGAACCATACGTTATCCATTCCTGTATCCATCATGTCACATAGTGCCTTGCACATAGAATATCCTCCATAGGTACTTGGTGAATGAATGAATAATGAGCTAATAGTTATGAAAGAACCAGGAGAAAGAAAGAGGAAGGAGAAACAGAAAAGAGGAGATAGAAATGGAAGAAGAGAGAAAAAGACAAATTGGGTACAGAATAATTAACATATAAAATTAATAAATAAAAATCAGAATATGTGGTGGTTTGTCAAGCGTAAGTGGCTTAACTGATAAAAAGCAATCAGGGATGCCTTGTGCTTTGTCAAGGGAAGCAGAAATCATTGCCACACCCTCTCCCTGTACCCTGCTCCTTGTCCATCTTCCTCCCCAACCACAGACCCTACTGGACCCTAGAGAAAACAGGAAGGCACCTTTCAGACAAACATCTGTCTTGCACATGACACATTTATCTTAGTTTCCTGGTTCCTACAGCCTTCTATATGTAGATCTGTACTTCTAACTATGGTGGCTGAAATTATTCTGCCTATTTCCATCACCTAATTCTATGCACAAAGATCATTTGCACCGCAGAGCCGCCATCATATAAGTCTACCCCACTAATGTACTCGAAGGATTCAAAGTACTGTGTCAGACTCAGCAGCTTTCAAACATTATTTTTAATGCACTGTGGAAAAGTAAGTGTGGATGGTGCTTTTGACCTTAATTATTTGTGATAACTAGCTGAATAGAACCACATGGTTCTCAGAGCTGAAAAAGCATATTTCCACAAACCTCCATCAAGTAATAATTATTGATGATTCCAATCTCTTTCAATAAATATTTCAGAGCATCACAGAGTCATGGTGTCAGTAGCAGACATGCTCAAAATGTCCTCCCAGATATGGGCTACTATTTTTTTAGTTGCACAAAACAGAGAGCTTTTATCCTCCTCCTCAGGGGACTGATTTATTTATGTTGCAAACCTCTGCTTAAAAATTATAATAGCTAAGAATTTATCACTCCATGTCTTCTTCCAAACACCTAAAACCACTCTTGCCTTCCATTGTACCTCATTTATATCAAATGGCATCTGTCTACCACCTTCAAAAGCACCATCTCTAGGCTCTGGGGAACAGTTGTATTTGAATAAGCCTGGATCTAAATCTGGTATAGAGTAAAACCTCTTAAGATTAGTCTGCATATGTATAAATGAACTCCAAAATATAGCCAGCCCATTGTTACATAACGCATCATCTCAGTTTGGCCTATCATTAGATTTCTAAATCACCATGTACAACTAGCAAAATATTTACCTCTGAAAGATCTGGATGGGTTACACCCTTCAGTTCAGCTCTGCCAAGCTTCAGTAAATGGTGGGCACTCAGTAATTCTCACTGACCTCATGTACATTAAGAATTAAAAGCTCCAGCTAGGGTTCAGTAGAATATTAAGAATGGAAGCCTAGTTAAAAAAGCAGACACACTGAATCACACAAATCCTACCTCCAATTTGTCTCTCACAATTCCTCATTTCACTTCTATGTGCCTGATTCAGACATTATCTCTGGCCTGGAAATAGCTCTTGCTTTCAAACAGCTTCTAGAACTGTAAACCAAGGCAAGGGCCATCTACAAAACAAATATATCTAGGATCAAATTGACATCAGACTTCTCATCAGCAACTTTGAAAATTACAAGATAAAGATGCATTCGAAGTTCTTCAAGATTCTGAACCTAAAAATCTACAGCCATACAAAATATCAATCAAGCCTGAGGATAAAATATACATATGTTTAGATATGCACAGCTTCAGAACATTGATAACCCAAGTGCCATTTGTGAGGAGAATTTTGAGTATGTACTCCAGATAAGAAAATGAAGTTGAAACCAAAAAATGGAAGACATTTTTGTCCGAAAGAGAAGCTAACCCAGGAGGGCAAGATGCACTGATACTGTTCCTAACAATTCTTGGAACAGTAAGTGGATCAAGGCACTGACCAGTCCAGGTTACAGGAGACAGCTGAAGCGCTCCTGAAAAGTTTTCTTTGGAAGGAAGTATACTCAGTGCAATAGATGAGCCTGAGTTATTTTAAGAATATGGTAAAAATTCATTTTTAACTTGACAACAATGGCAATAAAATACATTACATAAAAGACAAGAAATTCATGGATATCAATTTAAAAAAGAAAAAAAAGAATAGCTACTTTAAAAAGCCATGGTTTGAATGAGTCATTCTAAAATATTTTTAAAATGTAACAAAAGTGAATCCATTTGAGTTGGACATTAGGAATTTTCTTCCTCCAATTGTAAAAACATTGTAACACTGGATGTAAAAAGAAGAAAATGAATACAATGCCTTTAATTGAATTTGTGGTGAACAATATGTGCACGGCCACAGAAACAAATGATATTTATTGGTCTTTAGTCTTCACTTCAGTAAAAGCTAAAGACAAAGCACATAACAATTATAGTTTCAGAAAGGGAGAGAAGTGTTTCACTGTGACTATGTAAAATTAAAGAAGAGTCACCAGAAATTAGGTAGTAGCAGGGCAAGAGAGGAAATAGGAGGAAGAGTAAGAATAGAAGCATGATCATGAGATGTATAAAAGTAACCACAAAGGGAACTAAAAATAGCAGAGTTTAAAAGTGGTTGCCTTTGTGGAGTGAAACTGAGGTTGAGGAAGAATAAGCAGAAAAAAACATGCTTTCCATTTCAAACTCCTCTTCACTTAGGGAAAGTAAATTAATATAAATCATGTATTTCCTTTAAGATGACATAAGTAAAATATATTAACACAGACAAAAGAAACAGGAGTCCTTAAGTGAACAACGCATAGCACGATCAGAACTGTCTGTTTCTAAGGGCACACATATGCTTGGGAAAAAACCTCAAAGGACAGACACCAAATCATTCATGGTTCTTGCTCTGTCGCCCAGCCTGGAGTGCAGTGGCGCGATCTCGGCTCACTGCAAGCTCCGCCTCCCGGGTTCACGCCATTCTCCTGCCTCACCCTCCGGAGTAGCTGGGACCACAGGCGCCCGCCACCACGCCCGGCTAATTGTTTTGTATTTTTTAGTAGAGACGGGGTTTCACTGTGTTAGTCAGGATGGTCTCGATCTCCTGACCGCGTGATCCACCCACCTCGGCTTCCCAAAGTGCTGGGATTACAGGCGTGAGCCACCGCGCCTGGCCCATTCATGGTTCTTACATTTAGAACGTAAATTACTGATGATTTTCATTTCCATCTTTACATTCTTACATAGTACCTAATTCCTTTTTTGCAATGATCACATATCAAACACACAAAAAAGGTTTTACTATTGAAAATTAAATTTTAAAATGTGGTCATAATCCTATAATTAGCCAATTATAAAATATCCATACACCTGCTTCTAAATTTTGTATTTTTAAAATATTTTAAATATTAAGTGGGATTATGAATATATATTCTCTATAAAATGGGATCATAGAGAACATGTCACAATTTTTTCAAGCTACTCACCATCCATTTATTTACAACAGGTTCATGTCTCCATTATATCACTATTGCACAAACTGGCAGACATGTTCACTTGTCCAACATGTCTATTTTACCCTGCGTATAAGATCCTGAAGTAAGAACTATGATTTCATAATTCTGTACCTGAATCTTTTACCCAGGAAAGGCATGCAATATATACGTTGATAAACCTGACAGTGAGTTTGACATACTTCCCTCCTGTGCATGCAGTTACCAAACATTCCCTTTCATAAATATTAATGTTTGTGCACACAACAAAAGTAGCAGGGTGGCCGGGCACAGTGGCTCATACCTGTAAGTAATCCCAGCACTTTAGGAGGCTGAGGCGGGTGAATCACCTAAGGTCAGGAGTTTGAGACCAGTCTGGTCAACATGGTGAAACCCTGTCTCTACTAAAAATACAAAAATTAGCTGGGCATGGAGGCGGGCGCCTGTAATCCCAGCCACTCATGAAACTGAGGCAGGAGAATCACTTGAACCAAGGAGGCGGAGGTTGCAGTGAGCCGAGGTTATGCCATTGCACACCAACCTGGGCAACAGGAGTGAAACTCCGTGTCAAAAAAAAAGTAGCTGGGTGATTATGCGAATATGCTGGCTTCCACATAGAGTTCTCAACAGCATAACTATTAATATTTTGACCTGGATAATGCTTTATGGTAGAGGCTGCCCTCTGCAAGGTAGCAGGTTTAGCAGCATCCCCAGCATTGGGCAGTAACACCCTCCTCCCAGTTGTAACAACTGAAATTGCAAGTTGTCTTCTGGAGGCCAAATTCACCCTGCTTGAGAACTGCTAACATAGAGACTGTGTGCATCATTCTTGAGCAGCCTCATCCGAGTTCACCTTCAAACCTTTCACTGGGTGAGGTATCCCCTTGCTTAGTCTAGATGTCACCAGGGTGGGATATCTGACCCATCCTTTACCCACCGTAGTCTTTTATGTGCAGCCACAGTAACAGTTGTGGTTCTCTTTTGAACTATCCAGGAACAGTAGTAAATTGGAATGAGGGTGATCCTCCTCCTCTTTTTCATCAAAGATATTACATCAGCATTCCTTCTGTACTGCTACTGTGAAACATTTCAGTAAAAATTTAGCCTTCAGAAATTCTAGGCAAGAAAGTGCCATCTCTATGTTTGCAGGC
Organism: Colobus angolensis palliatus; assembly: GCF_000951035.1. Classification (NCBI taxonomy): domain Eukaryota; kingdom Metazoa; phylum Chordata; class Mammalia; order Primates; family Cercopithecidae; genus Colobus; species Colobus angolensis. The sequence continues at coordinate 1,164,974 of NW_012117243.1, forward strand.
ATCCCCAAAACTCCAGGGTATACATTTTAGTCTCTCCCAAGAACTCTTTTCCATGCACTGCTCCATATATTACACAGCTCAGCAAGGCTTCAGGAAGGAATGAGATGTCACCTCCTCTTGCCTCTCTAAAAGTATATTCCAATCATTATGATGACTCTCAAAGCACCTCTCTTGGGTTTAGGGGAAAAATTCACTCCCCTATTCTTCATGATGGGGAAAGAAAACAATCACTTTTCACCTTTGTATTAGTCTGTTTTCATTCTGCTGATAAAGACATAACCCAAGACTAGGAAGAAAAAGAGGTTTAATTGGACCTACAGTTCCACATGGCTGGGGAGGCCTCAGAATCATGGCAGGAAGTGAAAGGCACTTCTTCCATGGTGGCAGCAAGAGAAAATGAGGAGGATGCAAAAGCAGAAACCCCTAATAAAACCATCAGATCTCATGAGACTTATTCACTACCAGGAAAACAGTATGGGGGAAACTGAACCCAAAATTCAAATTATCTCCCACTGGGTCCCTCTTGCAACATGTGGGAATCATGGGAATAAAATGCAAGATGAGATATGGATGGGAACATAGCCAAACCATATCATTCTGCCCCTGGCCCCTCCGAATCTCATGTCCTCACATTTCAAAACCAATCATGCCTTCCCAACTGCCCCCCAAAGTCTTAACTCATTTCAGCATTAACCCAAAAGTCCACAGTCCAACGTCTCATCTGAGACAAGGCAAGTCTCTTCCACCTATGTGCCTGGAAAAGCTGCGGACGCTCAACGCCAGCCTGTGAAAGCAGTCGGGAGGGGGCTGTACCCTGCAAAGCCACAGGGTGGGGCTGCCCAAGACTGTGGGAACCCACCTCTTGCATCAGCATGACCTGGATGTGAGACATGGAGTCAAAGGAGATCATTTTGGAGCTTTAGAATTTGACTGCCTCACTGGATTTCAGACTTGCATGGGCCCTTTAACCCCTTTGTTTTGGCCAATTTCTCCAATTTGGAATGGCTGTATTTACTGTACCTCCATTGTATCCAGGAAGTAACTAACTTGCTTATAGGTGGGAACTGAACAATGAGATCACTTGGACACAGGAAGGGGATCATCACACACCCAGTCCTATTGTGGGGAGGGGGGAGCGGAAGGATAGCATTAGGAGATATACCTAATGTAAATGACGAGTTAATGGGTGCAGCACACCAACATGGCACATGTATACATATGTAACAAATCTGCACATTGTGCACATGTGCACTAGAACTTCAAGTATAATGTTAAAAAAAAATATGTTAAAGTTTGAATGTGATTGCATTCAGATAAAGGGTCTTTAAACAGGTAATTAAGTTAAAATCACATCATTAGAGAGGACATCAGAGAACAGATCTTAACCCAATATGACTCATGTCCTTATAAGAGATTAGAATACAGACAAGTACAGAGCGAAGTTCATGTGTTCAAGTTAAGACAAAGGGCGGTGGCAACCTACAATTCAAGGAGAAAAACCTCAGAGGAAACCCAAACTACTGACACCTCAAACTCAAACTTTTGACCTCTAGAACCATGAGAAAATAATTTCTGTTGTATAAGCCACACAGTCTGTGGTACTTTGTTACAGCAGTTCTAGCAAACTAATGTACACCAGTCTTGGGGTGGGGGAATGGTTGAATGAGAAGAGCAGGTTGTGCCTCTGCTTATTAAGCCCTGGAGAGGTATCCAGCCTCAGTTCTTTGTAGCTTCATTTAAATAAGGAATACCTGGACCTTCTTCAACTCTGAGATCTTATCAACAATTCGGGGGCAATAGAAAAAGAAAATTCCCACTCATTGTCATGTTATACATGCATCTAGTGGGATTTTAACGACATCCAAAAGGAAAGCCAAGTTTTCAGCAATGCAAAGAGAAAAATGGCTCCTTTGTTGTCCATTGCTGCTATACATCTCATAAACACCTCTTAAGGCAATAGCACCTTGCCTATATGAACCTGGGTGAAGGTTCTATGATGCAGTGACATGTCTGCTCAGTGATTTCATGGGCGATATACCATAAACATGGCTGACTTGTGAAATTACCTCTTTGCATTGCTGGCTAGAAAATTGTTTTCAAACACTGGTCAAGGTCTGGATGGCATCCTTCTAAGTAGACATAAATCACTACCTTGAGTGCTCTGAACAATACTGAGACAGGAAATGATCTTGGCAGTCACTTAACCCAATCCTTTATCTGATGTTTCAGTGACTTCTTTCTGCCTATGTCCACGTTAGGTTATACATAAAGCAGAATGCTTGATAAATATAGCCAGGCTAGGATTCCATATACGGAAGTCCTATGTAGAGAGTGAAAGAAGCCTTACACATTTTCACACCTAAAACATTGTTTTTAAAGCTGGTCAAGATTCTTGGTTGAATAAGAAAACATCATCCGTCTACATTTATACTCAACTCCCTCAACACTTTATCATTCGACACCCTCTGTAAGACTGGGGTCCACTAATGAATAGTATTTAGAGTGAAAATAAGACATCACAAGAATTTGATAGTCCATTCTTAGCCTAAGAAAAGCAGTTTGTTGAATATCTGACCTTGGGCAAGTCCATCAACCACTTTTGACTTTTTGTTTCTTCATCTTAAAACAAGAGGATAAACAGTAAAGCACAAAAAAGAAAAAGTACATAGCCATGAATGTTGCTTTCAGTTGTTAAATTCTCCAAATCTCACTATATGTGGTGTGTGTGTGTGTGCATAAATATATATATATATATATATATTCCAAAACCCTTCATCCTATCCTATTCTGCTCATCTAATTTTGCCTACATCCTTCTGCTAAACTTTTTCTAGCCATATTTCCTAAGTGTCTACACCCACAAGCCTTTCCACCCCGAGTGATTTCTCTCTGTGAAACATCCTCGAAACTACAGCTAACTTTCACAAAGACTGGAAGGAAATGCTAAGGGGGTCAGGCAGTGTGTTATTTTTCTATCACTATCATAGCAAATTACCACAGAGTGATTAAAAACAACACAAATTCATTATCTCACAGTTCTGTAGGTCAGAAGTTGAGGTTGGCTCAGCTGGTCTCTCTGACCTAGGTTTCACATCTTCAGATGTGAAAACGTAGAGGTTGGCCTTATCAGGAGGCTCTGGAAAGAATTTGCTTTCCAGCTCAGATTGTTGGAAGATTCCTGTTTCTTGTGATTCTAGGATTAGGGTCCTATCAGCTGGAGTCGTCCTTAGCTCCTAGAGAGCTCTCTACAGTTCTTGCACCCTGATCCCTGTATCTCAGAGCCAACAACAGCCGGTTGAATCCTTCTCATGCTTGAAAACTGACTTCAACTTCTGCTGAATATCCTGTTTCCAGCCAGAGAAAGTTCTCCACTTTTAAAGGTTTATGTTAGAATGAGTCCATAGGGATAATACAAGATAGTGCCCCCTTCTCTTAAAGTCCTTAATTACAACTGCAAAGTCCTTGAGACTCAATCTACGCACAGGTTCAAAGCATTAAGACATGGACATTTTGCAGGCAGGGGGCATTATTCCACCCACCAGGGGTGGTGAGAGGAAAAAAAGGAACTGGTGGTACAGAAACAACTTTCTCTGTAGTGCTGATCTGTCCAGGGGTTTTTCTTTTCTCTAATTCAACCAGACACTTATAACAGTAACTCACATTTAATGTACATAATTTTACATGTGCAGCACTTTATTCGTATAGGCAAACCTCATTTTATTGTGCTTTGCTTTATTGAGTTTTACAGATACTGCATTTTTTGTTTTACAAATTGAAGGTTTGTGGCAACCCTGCATCAAGTAAATGTATCTGTGCCATTTTTCCAACAGCATGTACTCACTTCACATCTCTGTGTCACTTTTTTTTAGCAATAAGGTATTCTTTAATTAAGGTATGTACTTTTTAAAGACATACTGCTATTGTACACTTAAGAGACAATATATAGTGTAAATATAACTTTCATATACACTGGAAAACCAAAAAATTCATGTGACTCACTTTATTGTGATTCTTTATCGCAATGGTCTGGAACTGAACTCACAGTATCTCCAAGGTATGCCTGTATTTAAATGCATTCCTTTTTTTAATCCCCATAAAATCAAATGCAGCAAATCTACTGTTTTCCCCATTTTATATTTGAGGCAGCTGAGGCTCACAGCCTTAAATACCTTCTCCACACAACCAGTTAAGTGGAAGAGTCAAGATTTCAACCCAGTTTCTGTGACTTCAGAGCCCACACTCTCAACATTATATGGCAGAGAAATCAGGGTTCACAGAGATCCCGTGACTTTGCCAAGATGGTTTATGAAAGTGTCGGAAAATAAATCAGATCTATACCAGCCTTGGCACAACTTGCTCTTCCATCTCACACGTGCTTCACACCCTTCCATCAGGTTGCTTCCACCACATATTTGTTTTTTGTTTGTTTGTTTGTTTATATGGAGTCTCGCTCTGTCACCCAGGCTAGAGTGCAGTGGCACAATCTCAGGGAACTGCAACCTCCGCCTCCTGGGTTCAAGCAATTCTCCTGCCTCAACCTCCTGAGTAAGTGGGATTATAGCACCTGCCACCACACCTGGCTAATTTTTATATTTTTAGCAGAGACAGGGTTTCACCATATTAGCCAGGCTGGTCTCGAACTCCTGACCTCAGGTGATTCATCTGCCTCAGCCTCCCAAAGTGCTGTGATTACAGGCATGAGCCACCATGCCCGGCCACACATTTGTTCTTATGTCACTAATTTTTATTACCCTGTTCTCCCCATGACGGAAACTACAGCTTCTTTTGCGGTCATAGTTTTCGGAATAGTGAGACATTTTAAAAATACTCTAAATGGACTGGGCGCATTGGCTCATGCCTATAATCCCAGCACTTTGGGAGGCCAAGGTGGGCAGATCACTTGAGGTCAGGAGTTCAAGATCAGCCTGTCCAACATGGTGAAACCTTGTCTCTGCTAAAGATACAAAAAATTAGCTGGATGTGCTGACGTGCACCTGTAGTCCCAGCTACTTGGGATGGTGAGACAGGAGAATCACTTGAACCCAGCAGGCAGAGGTTGCAGTGAGCCAAGATCACACCATTGCATTCCAGAGCCTGGGCATCACAGGGAGACTCTGTCTCCAAAAAAAAAAAAAAAAAAAAAAAATACTCTAAATGTCACACATAATGCTAAAATATAAATTTGATAGAACTAGTTTTTGGAGCTTGGACTCCCGTAATTACCTTCCAGTATAGTAGGCACACAAGATAGTAGCTACTCTGACCAAAAGAAAATGGAAGAAGGATAGCACACCACCAAAATTTTGTACAAATGACAAGAGTTTATATTATATTTGCTCTTGTTTCATTTGTACGCACTTGCTCAAGCTTGTAAATAAGGAGGTGCTCCTAAAACTGTTATGGCCCACTGTACAATTGATAACACACACTACTAAGGACTTATTCATGTCTCTAGGGAAGAATATTCATTTGAACGTAATATAGAGAGTAATTAATGAGCTGTTTCCCTAACTCACTGGTAAAGCATTTTGAAATTTTACTGAAGTTTCTTTCAAGAGTGGATGTTGACATCGTGGCCAATGCTGTGAAGAGCACTATTTTTAAACACATTCAGCAAACTCAGGAAGTTATTGGGTAAGCCTCATTTATTCCATATTATTAAGAAATTTGGCATTTGGTATAAATTAATTGTTCATGATTATTCTTATGTCACCAGTTAATGACAATCTTTACAGATATGTTCTCATTTAATCACCAAAGCAGCCCATACTAGATGAGTGTCTCAATACCCAATATGCACATGAAACACTACGGCCTCAAAAGGATAAGTAGCTTATCCAAAATTAGACAACTAGGAAGAGGCAAAATTCAGGATTCCAAACCATATCAGTCTGATGCTGAAGTCCCTACTCCCTTCCCTGCTCCTGAATCAGCAGCATCTCAAGAGCCAACATTTTTAAGTGAAGTTTGGTGTTTCTCCTCAACTGTTCTCAGATTCCTGTCTTTTGAAGCAACAGTTCTTCATGTAGTTTAACAATTATTGTAGTAATGGATCTAAAGATTTTGATGACGGCTCTTTTGTTTACTTCCAGGTTAGAAATGTCTTCTGGATAGCAGAACTTGTGAGAAATCTGATTACTTAATATGGGATGTTTCTCTGTACTAACAGTTTTAAACAGTTTCCTACTTTTTAAATCACTTTTATTTATATTCCCCCTCTACCTAGTATTTTCTAAATGTCTTGTCATCTTTCATTTTAATTTGCAAAATAGAGCTATTATTCACTACAACTAAACATGCCAGCAAGTCATGCTGAGAAATTTAATGAAGAAATATGGTTTAGCCAACCTTTACGCCAAAAAAGGAAGGCTTGACAAAGTACAAATTATAGAATATTGGCATCATGGCTCTATTATATCTAGAGTGAAGGCAGTGGAATAAGAATTAAAATAATATTATACTTCAAATTAGCTATGCAAGCTAGAACTGATAGACTTGTTTAAAATATAATTACCTGAGAAGCTCTACTTATCCAGATCTGTACATAAATGTGTGAGTATTCTGATTTCATAATGGAATCTATTTCACAAGTCTTAAATATCTCTTATCTTGCCACTAAAATAATTTTTTAAAGTAGAAATAAAGATCTCAAGATCGCATCAAAATTAAAACAGCTTCCAACTATCGCCACAATCTTAGAGGAAACCCCACTTACTACTCAGATGAATTGAAAATCTTCCCTGAGGCCTGAGCTAGGCTGTGCTGGTGGGAGGAGAGCAGGCCGACCAGTCTAAAGATGTTGGGCCATTGGAGGAGGTTTTATTTGTTCCCCACTCTCTGCTGCTTAGTTACATGCTCAAGATTCAGATGAATCAGGAAATAGATGGCTGTTTGCCATTCTGCTGCACAATGGCAGGTTTTAAGATGGTTGGTGTCCTGTTACTCTCCCCCAGTCAACACCAGGCTCTTCTGTAATTCTGCCGCTCTGCATTTGTAATTTCTCTTACTCAACAAGACAGAAGCTGGGGTAAATCAGAAGACTGGGCTCAAAAAAAGAGAAGAGAAAAGGTATGATCTCAGAAGCAGACCAGAGTGTCCCCTGCCCTCCAACTTCAAGGACTGGGGTCAGATAAGGAGCAAAAGAGCACAACAAAACCTATTCCTTGCTGGGGAAAGGGAAGGAGACAATATCTGAAGGAGGTAAGATCTGAGAGTGAACTAGACAGTTTCTAACCAGAGTTCACTCTCCAAGATTCTATTCAGGGGTGGAAAAGTAAACTTTGAGAACCCTTAATCAACAAAACATAAATCCACTGTATATTTTTGCCCACGAAATCGGGACTTTTCAATTAACTGGTCATTCATGCCAGAATTGCATACCACCCATTCACCATTTTGGGGTAACCCCTAATCTAGTCTCCGTTGCTTTGATGTTGTCATTTCAAAAATGTTATATAAATAGAATCATGTAGTATATAACCTTTTGAGATTGGCTTTTTTCATACAGCATAATCCACCTGGATATCCATCAAGTTGTACGTATCAGTAGTTTGCTACTTCTTATTGCTGAATATTATTCCATGGTATGGATATACATCAGTTTGTTTAACCATTCACCCATTGACCAAGGGCCAACTTTAAAAATGTAGTAGGGTATTTGAATTTTCCTACCTCGTGAAAAAAGATCTGTCAACTTACCTAAAGAGATTCGCTTTGGTTATGTAAAAGGAAAATAAATTCACCTGAAGTTTGAGAAAATGGAAGGAATTCGCAATAAGTACTTATTAAATGGTTGACATTTAGTTTTCAGAGTAAACCTAGACTGGAGATTATATTCATTTTACTAGTAAAAGCAAGGTTCAAAATGGCTAAATACATTCCCGCAGTTACTAAGTAGTTGATGTATGATTAAACCCAAGTCTTTTCCAACCAAATTCTATAGCCTATGGACTCCATTATGCCACACTGTGATATGGAAGAGAGAAACCAATGGGCCACCATGAATTAAGAAATAGCACTCATCCCAGAAGAACAGTGAAATCAGCCACAAGTGAATTGAGAGAATAAAAATTTGATTGCTGCCTTTCCAGTTTATGTTCACCACAATGGCTTTTTCAAATCTGAATTCTTTTACTTAATATTCCCATAACTCAGAACTATAAACCAAAAATTCTCTTACTCCCAATAAAAACAACAAAAATCTGGGAAAAAGATGAATGAAAAAGCTAGAATCAATTGGTGGTATTTGTGGCAAATACAGTATGGCAAATAATTCTCTGATAAGGGTGCTCCCATAAGGAAGGAAGTGCTTGCAGATGAAAGAGTCCCCCTTCAGTTTCTCCTACATGCTGACATAGCACTGCTCCATAATTTTTTTGTCACAGCTTTCAGATAAATCATTAGAACCACTACCTCTCTTGTCAAGCTGGTTTCAAATGACACCAGAGCACTGAACTGGGGTCACAGGGCTGTCCCGCTGCTAGCTTCTTGTGCGTGGCCACAACCCCACCCACCTTGCAGAAGACAATGGCTTGCTTACTAGACAGAGATAAATCCCTCGCTGGCACGCTCATCAGACTCTAAGCCAAACTCATCTCCTTCTTCCTCTCCTTTCCTCCCTCACTCTGGTTATTTATAGAGATCACAGGTGAATCGAGGGAAATTATTACAGCGCAATGACTGCTGAAAGGCTAGAAGCTAAAGAAGATGGATTATCATGGCTCTGACATGATTTGTATGGATTTCCAAAATTAAGCTGTTCGCTTAGAGTGACCACCCTCCTCCCGCCCCAGGCTTTGCAGCCGCCCTGGTGATAACCTTCATCTGCACTTGTGAGCCTAGAAAGCTGAGCACGTTTCCCATTACCTTTCAAGCGAGTGTGTAGGGTTCTTCTGGCCCCTCAGTAATAGCAGGGCTGCTGGTGAACAGAGTGATAAACACCTACTGAGAGGGATGTAGCGTGAAAAGATCTCATCACCTGCCATTAGCTCCCCAATGAATAATGCAGCATTTTCCGTGGCAGGTGTCAGGGGTGGGAGGGAGAATTGCTGCCGTGAATGCTCTGGTGAGCACATCAGCACAATGTAAGGGGTGAAAGCAACAGATGCATGTGACAAAATTACACAAGCTATTGTGTTTTAAAAGAAAGAGGAACTTTTACTTCCCATATACCTGGCGAGTTTTTTTTTCTCTATCTTTACAGTCAGAACATGGCAAATGCTGCTTTAACTCTTACCATTATCATCTGGACACTTTGCAAAGGGATCATTTCTCTTTGATCTTGTTGCTTAGCTAATAGCATATTTCTCCCTCTGCTTTCAGTTTTTCTCTGGCTTGTCTATCTTGGACTAGATGTGTATATTGGGATTTTTTTGTATTTTTATTAATCTCTATAGGCTTGGGTTAAATAGAAATGCCAAAAAAAGAGCAAATGCAATAATTTCTATGTGCGTTTGTATGTACATTTGCATGCACACATGTGAAAGTTGTCATTTTTGGCCAAAACAATGGGTAGCTAATAGACTTATTGCCTTTGAGAATCTGCCTGAAGACAATAATATTAGACCAGCAGAACCTAAGGCAAAAATGAGATCCATTATTGGTTATTCCAGCACATGAATTCATTTGTCTTGAGAGCCACAAATGGAAGTGATTTGTAGCTTCAGTTCACAATATGAGAAAAACTGATGAGCTTTAGGTCAACTTCCCTCAAAATTGGCACAATTTCTGAGCACTTACAGGTAGATTTTGCATTTTGGGGACAGTTGTCATGTAACTTCCAAGGTGGCCAGACATGAGAATTAAATTCCAGGACTACTTAGCCACCACTGTCTCCCAAAAAAATCCCACATTTTCTGAGGCTAAAATGTCGAATTTTTTGTATTGAGCTTCCCCATTGAAGGCAAGGAAGAAAATAAAAAAGATAGAAATAGTTCTTGGGTTAAAATTAGGCTAGAGAATTTTAAAATGTGGTACACACTACTACCACTAAAATAGTTACTGAATAAGACTAGCCATGACTTACTCCTTAAATTCTGGACCTGCCCCTATCAGTGCAGCAAATAAAGTTCCCATCCTTTCTCCCCACATCATGAGGGATAAGAAAGAGCTGGATCAGATTAAAGCACCTTGATAAATTAAAACAAAGCTTGCTTTTGACTATTGACGCCCTTTCCTCATCACTTTGGCCATCATTTTTTTGGAACAAGTATATTGACAAGGGTAGGAGTGCTTAGACAGTTGCCAGGACAAAAAGTAAACTGTCCCAGAGAAGCAGGGACATACAGCCAACATACCACCTTTCACCTTGTTATCCCAAGAGACTAAGACCCTTATATCGCCTTCAGCTGTTCAATAACATTCTAGTTTAGTCTTACTCTCCTCCAAAATATGCAGATCGCCATATTACCAATAGTTCCTTACTTCCTCAAAATTCCCAGCCCTTTATTAGACAAGCTACCAGAATCCATTCATTAATTCAACAATATCCATTGAGCACATATAACGTGTCACATAATGAAGCTAAGTGTCAAAGCTGTCATGTCCCTGCCCAAAGAAGAAGTACATGCTAGCAGAGGAAACAGGTAATAAATAAATAACCAAAAAAACAAACAAGTACTTAAATGTCATGATAATTCCATAAAGGAAATAAAACAGCCAGCAAGATGATGTACTAAACAGTAACCAAGAAAGGGGGCTACATTTGTGAAGTTAGAGAAGACCATGTAGAAGTGGGCATTTAAATAGCAAGTAAAGAAAATAATGCCAGCTGCGTTAATCCAGGTCCTCTGAGAAGCAGATGCCAAGATGGGATTAAAGATGCAAGGATTTTATTGGAGAAGATGCCTATGACAAAAGGAGAGGGAGGGAGCAGGAGAAAGCTGAGACTGGCATCACACCACAATGCAAGTTTTACCATGGGTGAAGGAGAGAGGGAGAGAAGGTTGGTAAGAAGAGTCCTGGTCTGCCATGCGATCTAAGAAAGTTTCAGGAGAGCTGTCATGGATTCCTGGAACCAAAGTCAGCAGACAAAGTAGCCCTACATCTCCCAGGAATGCAGCTGTCCTGGCATCCCACCACACTTGACTGTTGGTGACGAGCAGCACAGAGAGGCATGACCTCGAGGCAGAATTGGTGACAGGCTTCAGGGCACAGCAACCAGGGCCCACGCCCTCAGATGATCTGTGAGGCTCGTTCTCGTGGCTGCTGTAACCACCATGTAAAGAGCAGGAGGAAGACAATTCCAGAGAGAGGGAAAAGCAAGGATAACTGCCTGGGGGTTAAAAACTCCCTGGAATAAATGAAAGGAGTTTGGGCAGATTTGACAATAGCAGAAAAATACACAAGGGCTAGATTATACGGGGGTTTACACATTGAAGAAATAATACGCTGGGCGCAGTGGCTCACGCTTGTAATCCCAGCACTTTGGGAGGCCGAGGCAGGCAGATCACGCAGTCAGGAGATCGAGACCATCCTGGCTAACATGGTGAAACCCCATCTCTACTAAAAAATACAAAAAATTAGCCGGGCGTGGTGGCAGGCGCCTATAGTCCCAGCTACTCGGGAGGCTGAGGCAGGAGAATGGTGTGAACCTGGGAGGCTGCACCCCAGCCTGGGCAATAGAGCAAGACTCAGTCTCAAAAAAAAGAAAGAAAAAAGAAATAATAGCAGCTTAGTTATTAAGTGTACACCATTGGCTAGGCATTTCTCCAGGTGTTTTACATAAACTCTGTTCATTTTCCATATTTTTGTAAGGTGCTATTATTATCCTAATTCTACAAGTAAGCAAACTGAAACCAGAAAGGTGAAGAGATTCACTCAAGGTTACATTAGTTTGTAAGTAAGGGAGCTGAGATACACACACACAGCCTATTTGCAACCACCAGGCTTACATCTTCTCTAATAAGGGTTTTGAATTTTATTCTAAGAAAAATAGGAAGACACTGAAGTAGCATAAACAGAATTAATTAATATACACTAATATGTGGTTCCAGGGCATCTGCTTATCCTCTTAGCCATTTGAGAATCTTTTTAAATAAAACTAAAATAATTGCTTATACTTTGAACAAAATATGCAACCATGGAAGCTTTTATGGTACGTTAACCCATTCACAGGATGACCCCAAAGGCTATCAGTTTGCACAGGCTGAAAATGGGAAGATCCTGCAGCAGGTCCAGCCTTCCATGTAAGCTGCTGTGCCACATGGGCCATACTAGATCTTTGAGGTCCTTGTGACAGATTGGAAGACTAGATGAGGGTTTTGGAAGGTTCCTACATCTGGGCTATAGATGATTCATACATAGATCTTTAGGATTTTGGAGCAAAGCCATGTCATCCTCTGCAGATTACTAGTCTTCTGAGAAAGAGGTTTTGGCTTGCTACTGGGTTTAGTAGAGACTATGCAACCTGAGCTACTCATCATGAACAGGGTGTTGTCTGATTCACAAAGCCATAAAGTTACGTGCACACAGCAAAACTATCATCAAATGTAAGTGGCATATACAAGATGAAACTTGGGCAGGTCCTGAAGGAAAAGGAAGTTGCAGGAGGAAGCAGTCTAAATGATCATGGTCCCTACTTTTTGAGTCAGGGTCTTGTTCTGTCACCCAGGCCGGAGTGCAAGTTCAGTGGCGTGATCATGACTCACTGCAGCCTGGACTTCTCAGGCTCAAGCGATCCTCCCACTTCAGCTTCTGAGTAGCTGGGACTATAGGCATGCAGAACCATGCCCAAGCAATTTTTTGTATATTTTGTAGAAATCAGGTTTTGCCACATTGCCCAGCCTGGTCTCAAACACCTGGGCTTGAGTGAGCCACCCTCCTCACCCTCCCCCAAAGTGTTGGACCTAGTCTTGATTCATTGCCTCCTCCTTCTTAACACAGACCATTGACCTCATGTGGAGTTCTTCATGACCAGTTAACAGATGGTTTACAGATAGTTTGCATGATATGCCAGCAATATCCAGAAGTGGATGACTACAGCATTACAGCCCCTCTTGAGTTTGGCCCTAAAGGACAGTGGTGAAGAAAAAGCTTTCCACTTGGCAGAACTTCAGTAGCTGGTTGTTCAGTTTGTCTAAAAGGAGAGATGTCCACAGGCGTAGGTCTGCAATGATTTATGTGCTATAGCTAACAAGTTGGCTCATGGCCAAGGGCTTATAAAGAACATAGTTGGAAAACTAGTTGACTAGGAGATCTAAGGAAAAGGTATACAGAATGATGGCCCCACAAATACATCTTAACCCCTGGAACCTGGAATTGTTACCTTACATGGCAAAAGAAACTACAGATGTGATTCAGGTTAAGGAATTTGATATCAGGAGATTATGGTGGATTACCTGGGTGGGCCCAGCCTGATCTCATTATTCCTTAAAAGTGTAGAACCTCTCCAGGGTCAGGTCAGGGTCTGAATCAGATTGCACGTAGCTGGTCTTTGAAGATGAAGGAAGGGTGCCAAAACCAAAGAAATGAGCAACCTCTAGAAACTAAAAAAGGCAAGGTAATGGATTCTCCCCAGGACCTCCAGAAAGAAATGCAGACCTACCAGCACTCTTATTTTAACCCAGGGAGACCTGTTTCCTACTTTTGGCCAATCTGTAAGACAATTAATACCACCATCACAGTATTCTATATAGAGTTTTTGAGCAAGAACACATTTCACAGCAAATGAAATATGACAATGGAACCATACTCATGGAATTCACTGGTCTTATCACGCTCCTCATTACTTGAAAGCAGCTGGCTAGATAGAAAATGGAATAGCCTTTTGAATACTCAGTTATAGTGCCAGGTAGGTGACAATACTTTGAGAGATGGAGGCAATGTCCTCCGGGATCCAGTATGTGCTCCAAATCAGTGTTCAATATATGGTGCCATTTCTTCCATAGTCAGAATTCCCAGACATGGAAAATGGGAGAGGGGTATCTCACTGTTCTACCTAATGACCCACCACTCGCAAAATTGTTGCTTCCTGTTCCTTTGAATTAAGGTTCTGACGCTCTAGAAGTCTTAGTTTCCAAGAAACAAATGCTTCCACAGGGGACGTAAGAGTAATTCCATTGAGCTGAAAGTTGAGACCGTCACCCAGACACTTTGAGAGCTTATGACAGTAGAATAACAGGACTAATATCAAAGGGCTAAAAGTTGAAGAAATTGATTGTCACTCTCAAGGGAAAATTAAGTTGCTACTGAGAAACAAGGGTGTGCTTTTAGTATTTCAATGTCCTGTGATTAAAGTCAATGCTTGGGTATACATGTGCAAAGAAAGGGTACAATATCATGTTTAAAACTCAGAAAACTAACCATTTGATAAGTCTATTATCAAATAATCTATTTGACTGCCTTCTCCACTAAGTAAAATATTTAGAGGTTACTTTTTTTAAAAAGCAATAGGTGATCAAAAGAAGTTAAATACACTAATAAAAACACAGTTTAGGCCTCTTTTATGTACAGTAATTACCCCCCAATTAAGTCCAATGCAAACAACAAGCTTTCTTAATTCAGAAAAACAATCCAGTGAAATTACTCATAAATCTGTACTGCATGAATCTAGTGTTGAATAACCCCTTCCTTCATACCTCTCAGGAGCAGGAACAAGACGTTATGACATTGGTTAGGATTGAGGTAAAAAAATGTGCCTAATGGTCATTTGTAGCATCTTAATACCCTTCCTCTTGACTCCTGTGGTTCCACCCAAGGTCCAAATCAGTTTCCAGCTTTCTAATCAATTATCTAAACCATATGTGGTAAAAAGCTTCCAAAATGCCTCCCAGTGCCCGCTGCCTCCTCCTATTAATGCCCTGGTGTATTTTCCCCACTCCTTGTGTGTGGGCTAAACCTAGGGATTTGCTGCTAGTGATCAGAAATGGAAAAGGCAATGGAATATTGCTTTTGAGATTAGGTTATGCAAAACTGACTTTCATCTTGTTCACACACACTTTATCTCTGCCCCTTCTTACTTCTTTCCACTGATGAAATAAGCTGCTATGTTGTAAGATGCCTTACAGAGAGACCCAGTTAGCAGGGAACTGAGGGAAGCCTCCAGCCACAGCCCATGAGGAACTGAAGCCCTCAGTTTAATAGTTCTTAAATGGATCATGTTAACAAACAGAAGAATAAGTCTAGAAGTAGATTTTTCCCCATTTGAGCCTTGAGATACCCACAGCCATTGCCAAAACCTTAATTTCAATTCTGTAGGAGACTCTGAACAGGAGAATCCAGCCAAATTGTGCTGAGATTCCTGGGTCACAGAATCTTTGAGGTCAAAAATGACTCAGTGGTTCCCTGAAAGAAGTGCTCTACTTGGCATGTATCATTCTGAGACACAGGCTAAAGAAAGAGCATCTATCTGGGAAATATTCTCAGACCACCACAAAGAGACGAAGCCCAAACACACAAGCACATTTCAAGCTTCTACTCGTATCATGTCTGCCAAGATTCCATTGGTCAAAGCAAGCCACATGGGCAAGCTCAAAGTAAAGAGGTGGGAAGCTACACTAGGTCTACCATAAGGCAACGGTAGGGGTACAGACATATATTATTACGACAGGGCCATAAAGCATTGAGATCCATGTTTCCATCTGCCACACATCCAACAATTTTTCTTTTTAAATTATCTGTAATGGTTTTGTTTGTCTGCAACCAAGAATCCTTACTGATGCAATGTATGAAAGTAAAAGGAAGCAGTGAAATGAGGAAAAGTGGAGACAGCACACAGGTTCAACAATAGGGTAGTGATCACTTAAACTATGGCATATTCATGAATGAAATGCTGTGTGGTCAATAATGTAGATTTTAAAGCAAGTAATTTCAATGTCTCTCTTCCTACACAGACACACACACACACACCCCAACACACATTTCACACTCACAGGAAAAGCTCCAAATTTGTCAGGTTTAAGGATGCTAGCCACTTTGCTAGTGGGAAGAGTACGTCACTATGTTAGCAAAAGAGATAAAAGTCAAGTACACATGTAAAGAGGCAGAAGTGCCCTTTTTTATTGAACTGGCACTTTTCTATAGGAAATTAAGACTTACTTGTCTGAGGATCTGGTACCCCATCTAAAAAGAAATTATTAAAGTAACACCGAGATGGCCAGTCACGGTGGCTCACTCCTTGGATCCCAGCACTTTGGGAGGCCAAGGCAGGGGGATCACGAGGTCAGAAGATCAAGACCATCCTGGCTAACATGGTGAAACCCTGTCTCTACTAAAAATACAAAAAATTAGCTGGGCATGGTGGAGGGTGCCTGCAGTCCCAGCTACTCGGGAGGCTGAGACAGGAGAATGGGTGAACCCAGGAGGCGGAGCTTGCAGCAAGCCGAGATCATGCCACTGCACTCCAGCCTGGGTGACAGAGCGAGACTCCGTTTCAATCAATCAATCAATCAATCAGTCAATCAATAAAGTAACAAAGATACAGCCATGCTGAAAGATGAAAGACTGATATGGAGCAAAAGAAAAAGAGGTGAAAAAATCTAGATCTATACTGGATATATCCAAACTAAGCTTAGAGCACTGATGTTTCAGACACTTAACTATATGAACAGAGTGGCCACACCAAGCTAATTTTCTATGAGATGAACTAGTCTGGAAAATGGTTAATCGGTTCATCTAGTTTGTGATATTATTCTTCTATTTCAAAATAATTGGAAAACAGTTATTTATGATTCTATAGTGCAGACAGATTGAAGATGTGTACATCTTTTCTGTTTAGTTACCCTGAGATCTTAATACTCTTGTTTGCCCTTAGTGGGAATCAAAGACTTCTTTCTCGAACCAAGTTTTCATCTGTTAAATGGATGAAAGCATTGTCCAGTGGAAATATCAAATGTTGCCCGCTAAAGATTGTGTTAGATATTTTTCCCTAGTAAGTTCACCCAGTTACCTGTGGGAGTGTTTAAACTCATCATTTTTTTTTAATTAATTTTTTTTTTTTTTTTTTGAGATGGAGTCTTGCTCTATCGCCCAGCCTGGAGTGCAGTGGCACCATCTCAACTCACCACAACCTCCACCTCCTGGGTTCAAGTGATTCTCCCGCCTCAGCCACCTGAGTAGCTGAAATTACAGGTGCCTGCCACCACGCCTGGCTAAGTTTTGTATTTTTAGTAGAGTTGGGGTTTCACCATGTTGGCCAGGCTGGTCTCGAATTCCTGACCTCAGGTGATCCACCCACTTTGGCCTCCCAAAGTGCTGGGATTACAGGCATGAGCTGGCGTGCAGTGATACAATCACAGCAGTAGCTGGAGTGCAGTGGTACAATCACAGGTCACTGCAGCTTCGTGCTCCAGGGCTCAACTGAAACTCCCACCTCAGCCTCCCCAGTAGTTGGGACTACACAGGCATGGCCACCATGCCTAATTTTTTTGTAGAGACAGGGTTTCCCTAAGTTGCCCAGACTTTTGATTTTGTTGATCGTTGATAATTTTTAAAGTTCTGCTCAATAATCAAGTCTATTGAAGAAATCTGAGAAAGTAGAATTTGGATTTTAGTGATGAAATAGAAGAAAGAAGTCATGTGAGTCAAACAGAGCTGTAGAGCAAAACCCAACTGTAACAAGTTGAGCTCTGTTCCCCAGAAAAGATACATTCAAGTCCTTCAAATGTGACCTTATATGGAAATAGGGTCTTTGCAAGTGTAGTTAAGATGCAAGTTGAGGTCGTGCTGGATTATGGCAAGTAATATGTCCACTCACTGATGTCTTTATAAGAAAAAAGAGACGTACAGAGACACACAGAAAAGAAGGTCATGTGATGGTGGAAGCAGAGACTGGAGTGACAAGCTAAGGAATGCCAAGGGTTATTAGCAACCACCAGAAGTTACCAGAAGGACATAGGACAGATTCTCTTTCAGAGCCTCCAGAAGGAACTAACCCTGTTAACACCTTGATTTTGGATTTCTAGCCTCCAGAATGTAAAAAAAAAAAAAAAAAAAAAAAAAAATACAAATCTGTTATTTCACATCACCAAGCTAGTGGTAATTTATTATGGCAGCCCAGGGAATCTAATACACAAACTGTGGTTTGTTTTATGTTTTGTTCATTTCTGTTCTTGATCCATGTTACAAAGTGCTTAACAAATAACAAAGAATTTTTAAACGGTTAAATTAAAATAGAAGGCCATGTGTAGAGGGCCACACCCTTGACACATGTCCTTTGTCACAATGGTCTTGAAGTTGAAGTCTATCAGAGCCAGAGCACATGCCAAGGGGCTAGACACCACCATTTTACATTCTAGCATTTTCAGAGGTGCAACCCACCATTCATAATGCTTAGTGAATGCTGCCTTAATTAACAGCATTCAGAGCGCTTGGAAAAAAAACAAAACAAAACAGGCCAGCCCCTCATCAACTTTGAGCAGCTGTTGGGAAGCCAGCAAGATTGGGTCATGTGAACATGTCTCACCAGGTTCATTAGGACTCACCAGTACACATTATTATAATTGAAAACCATAAGCCAGAACAGACTCTTTATGGAACAGGTTATTATCACCAGTCTGTTCGGTAACACAGCTTCTCACAGACGTTAACTATATCCACTACCCTTGGACAAAGCTGAACTAGGATGACCCTCTTTTCAAATTATAATGATCACATCTTTGTATGCCATTATTCTTGAAATGTGATAAATTCACGAGTTTATCAAAAGCCTGGTCTCAAAAATGCGAGCATTTCTCCCAGCAAAAACTATGGCTCTATAAAGACTTTCCCAGTGTTAGGAATAAAAAATAGAAAATATTTGGAAAAAATAAATGTATGCTATTGTTAATGTTCTTGCTCTTTTTGGCTTCTTAAATTATCTGGGGACAAACTTAACCATTATCTTATATTTGAGAAAAGGGCTTTTTTTTTTTTTAAGATATCAGACTTTCTAAAACATGTGCATGTGGGTGTGTATATACACACACACACATGCATGTGCACACATATATGTAAAGGGCATACAGAAAAAGAAAAAAGAGAAGAAGATGAGAAGTACATAAAAAATAGATGTATTTTGAGATTTCCACATCTTGAAATAAATTAAAACTTTAAGTTTCAAGAAAATTTAAACAGTTGAACTTTAAGAACATACTTCACGTTAATATAAACGATGCTAAATAAATTGCGTTGAGATACCACATCTATGTAGAATCATTCCCTTAATGAATGTAATAGGTTTCTTTGTCAATAACTTTGATAACCAAAAGCAAAACAACTTGAACGAAGGATTGACTTGTATAATAGCAGATAAAAGGAAAATTATTTAACAGTACTTAAAATATTGTCAAATGTAACAATATCTATCAAATATCTACTTGAGGCTGGAGGCTAGAGGACAGCAGGACATAGTTTTTTATTAAAAATGTTGAGCAGTAAAGAGGTAGCCTAGGGGCAATAGCTTAGGTATGGAGAAGCCCAGCTTATGGCTGGTTTTCCAAAAGAATATTTTTATAAATTTCAAGATTCTATCGTATGATAAAAAGTATCTAAGCTTCTACGTTTCAGTAGTTTTTACGATAGCTTCTACCTAGCCTAGATACACAAATTTGTTATATTCTGGAAAGTACAACTTCCACAGATAGAGACTAGCCTCCAAAGAGGATGGATGATTTAGCCAACACTCACTTTGGGTTTATCTGCCCAAATTCTCCCTCTCAACACATACAATTACAGTACTGGGTCCCCACAAGCCATGTCCTTAAAATGTGACAATGCCTGCCTGGTCCAATTGGATTGGACATGGGTTGGGTCTTTCATTCCACTACGGCAATAAGTTTCTTTCCAGGATACCAGAATTAGGCATGCTATATTATAAACACAGTTTGGCTGATTTCTTGAAGAGAGGAAATACAACTTAGGAATCTCGAGTAGTTATTTTCTATTATGTCTATGGCAAGCTTGTCTAGCCCATGGACCACAAACCACATTCAGCCAGGACAGCTTTGAATGTGGCCCAACACAAATTCATAACCCTTCTTAAAACATTAGATTTTCTTTTAAAGTTCATCAGCTGTCTTTAGTGTTTGTGTATTTTATGTGTGAACCAAGACAATTCTTCTTCCAGTGTGGCCCAGGGAAGCCCAAAGTTTGAACACCCCTGAGCTATGGGATAGTTATGAGTCTACAGTAAAAGAGAAAAAGAAAAATGAAAAGGAGAAGAAAAAGCAGTAGATGCATGAAGAAAGGGAAGATAAAAGAAAGTTTTATCTAGCATTTCAGTTTCTGGTTCTAGTTTGTTCCTGAGAACCACATGCAATCTATATTCCAAAAGCTGATCTTTATAATCATTTTTACCATTTATTTAAGATATTTTGGGTGAACTTTTAATATTTTTCAGTTAGAGAGTACCAATAATACAGAAATTAGTAGAAAGATGAATGAGTTAAGACAGAATGATGTGGTTAAGCTTTCACCAATCCCAGGATGGGATATTCACAACCTTTGTCATACCTTGTAACGTAAGACAAGCCAGACCTATGCACACATACACAAAAATTTGGGCATGGTGGCTCACGCCTATAATCCCAGCACTTTAGGAGGTCGAGACAGGTGGATCACCTAAGGTCAGGAGTTTGAGACCAACCTGGCCAACATGGTGAAACCTCATCTCTACTAAAAATACAAAAATTATCCAGGTGTGGTGGTGGATGCCTGTAGTCCCAGCTACTCAGGAGACTTAGGCAGGAGAATTGCTTGAACCCCAGAAGCAGAGGTTGCAGTGAGCTGAGATCATGACACTGCACTACATCCTAGGCAACAGAGCGAGACTCCATATCAAAAAATTAAAAACAAAAAACAAAAAACAAAAAACAGACCTATGCACATAAGACAATTTAAAAATAAATAACAACAATAATAAAGAATCTTAAAAGCAAAGATATTTACATTCAAAGAAGCAACGAAAAGACTGACATCTGGCTTCTCAACAGAAACGATACAAGCCAGAAGGTAATAGGGTGTCATCTTTAAATTTCTGAAAGAAAAGAATTGCCAGCCTAGAATTCAAACCCTAGTGACAATATCCTTCAAAAGTGTTCGTAAAAATAAAGACATTGTAAGAAGAGCAAAAACTAAGTGAATTTTTCAACATACTAGCTCTACAGTGGGGGAAGGAGGGAGGGGAAGTGGGGAGGGGAAGCGGGGAAGAGAAGAAGGGGGAGAGAAGGGGGAGAGAAGAAGGGGGAGAGAAGAAGGGGGAGAGAAGAAGGGAAGATAAGAAGGGAAGATAAGAGAAGGTGGGAAGAGAAGAAGGGAAGGCAAGGGGGGAAGAGAAGAAGGGAAGGGGGGAAGAGAAGAAGGGAACAGAAGAGGGAAGGAAAAGAGAGAAAGGGAAGAGGAGGACGGGAGGAAGGAAGCAGAGGAAGGAAGGAAGCGGGGGCAGGGAGGAAGAAAAACTCTTCTTTATAGTAAAAGACCAGTAAATAAACATGAAGGATTTTAGGATTCTCATGGTGCTAAGTGTCACCTCCCTACTACACATGTTAAGGATAGAGTGGAAACTGTATGTATATAATAAGAGACTAAAATTGCAGCACCTATAAAACATTCTTGCAAAAAAAACATTAATCTGAATATAATCAAGCCTCTAGATCTACCTTCCAGTTTACTAATATTTCACCAGTTGCAGCAACAAGTTAAATTAGAAACAAGTCAAATGTGGAAACAACCAGACAATTTCACAATAATCCTTAATCCTACCAGCCTGGACTCTTCAAAACGTCAAGGTCAGCATGTTAAGTGAAAGCCAGGAACAGAAAGATAAATACCACATGTTCTTACTCATCGGAGAAAGTTAAAACAGCTAATCTCATAGAAGCAGAGAGTAGAGAGTAGAATAGTAGTTATTAGGGGCTGGAAAAGGGAGGCAGGGATAAAGACAGGTTGGATAAAGGACACAAAATTACAGCTAGCTCAGCTAGACAGGAGGAATAGGTTCTAGTGCTCCATAGCACTGTACAGTGACTACAGTTTACAATTCTTACATATTTTCAAATAGCTAGAAAAGAAGGCTTTAAATGTTCCCAACACAAAGAAAAAATTGTTTGAAGTGATGGATATTTTAATTACCCTGATTTGATCACACATTGTATATATCAAAATATCCTTATGTACCACATAAATATGCATATTTTGTGACAATTAAAAATATGAATTTTAAAATAGTTTTTTAAAAACTTAAAAGTCAATGTCATTTTTTTTTAAAGACAGGAAAGAGTTCTAGACTAAAGAATATAATAATCGAAGTCAATGGGCAAACCTTAATAGGATCTTTATTCTGGTTAAAAAAAAAAAAAAAGTCCATAAAGGGCATACTGGGGAAATTGGAGAACTTTAAATATGGACTGTTAGAATGTATTATTGTTAATTTTCTTAGTGTGATAACATTGTGTTTATGCAGAATTCTATGTTTACTATATATATACACATATGCATACACACATATACATATTAATGTGTCAATTATATATATTATTAATATATACATATTAATATACACATGCATGTATACATATTAAGTAATGTGTCAATTATATTCATATTAAGTAATGTGTCACACTATCTAAACTGTACTTTTTTTTTTTAATTATACTTTAAGTTCTAGGGTGCATGTGCATAGCATGCAGGTTTGCTACATATGTATACGTGTGCCATGTTGGTGTGCTGCACCCATCAACTCGTCAGCACCCATCAATTCATCATTTATATCAGGTATAACTCCCAATGCAATCCCTCCCCCCTCCCCCCCCCCCCCCTCCCCATGATAGGCCCCGGTGTGTGATGTTCCCCTTCCCGAGTCCAAGTGATCTCATTGTTCAGTTCCCACCTATGAGTGAGAACATGCAGTGTTTGGTTTTCTGCTCTTGTGATAGTTTGATAAGATGATGGTTTCCAGCTGCATCCATGTCCCTACAAAGGACGCAAACTCATCCTTTTTTATAGCTGCATAGTATTCCAGCGAGGAAGGCCCAGAGAGAGGAGACTTGTGGCAGGGATTTATTTTATTTTGATAAATGCATTAAATAGGAAGCTTTCAACTTTAAGACACAGAATTTCGGAGTAGAATGTCCTACAAAGGAGGTTCCTGCTGCTGAGGAATTTTGGAAGCATTTGCAGAGGCAATGTCTCCTCTATTGGCCATAACAACTGCCCTCATCACCTGGTTTTCAAGAATCCACTCCACAGATTCTCTCTCTAGGTTCAATTGCCCTCCCAGGTAGCCCTCTCGGCCAAAGTCCCTGCATGTTAATTACAGACCAGCTCTTTCTATGGAACTGCCCCCATCGGGTCCAGACAGAACACTCACACATCATTGGCACCAGAAAATCTATTCATTGCCACGAAACCACCTTTTTGCTTGGCTGCGAGGGTAGCCTGCTAGCATGACAAGGGCCAAATACCAGTCCCTCATGCTCTTTCAACATCAAAGGTACCAATAACAAGATCTCTGTACTCCTCTTAAAACCCTCTCACTTGGAGTAAAGTGAAGAGAAATTCCCACCCACAATGACAAAGTAAAATGCCACTGTTCTCCAGCAGCCACTTTCAGGAAATTCTCTCTCTCCTCATTTTAACCTTCGTATTTTCACGAAGAGGGATGTTGAGTGAGAGTTTATACAACTGGATGTTTTGATAGTTTCTTTGCAAACCAAGCATTGGGGATCTGGCATCCATCACCCTGCGTTAGAGTGACAGATTATCAGGAGCCTATTGCTTTTGTTCCTGGGTCTTCAGACAGTAATGAGACACAAATAATTCTGTATTAACATCCCATTACATCCGACTGGCTTAGCCCCGTAAGCATGTATTCCCAGGCACTGATAATCTTACCAACCAAATAAAAATGGGGTTATTACTTTAAAGGAGAAAACCTATGTGATAGGCAACCAAATGTATACCACATAGCAGAATTCATCTATTTTTTTTAAATCTAGAATGGAACTTCTAGATTAAATGGGATTTAATCTAGAATGGGACTTCCAGATTGCTTTCAAATGGTTGGCGATTAAGTGGAAGGTTTAGGAGGAGGGATTGTCTTGGGAATAGAAATATTCAAAATGTGACTGTGTTTAAAATAAACGGGCCACTAGATTCTAAGTTTTAAATTTCTCTCCATGTTTTTTGACCACCGTATTTTCAGTGACTGGAATGAAGCCTAAGGACTATAAATACTTTTGATTGTCTGACTACAGACCAGTTACTTCATTATAAAAGAGTTTGTTTGCAAAGGACTCATTAATGCCAGGATCCTTGCATATGTGATTGCACAGTATAAACATGGGCAAAGCATTCTATATATTGTAACTCTCGTTCTTGGAATGTTTCTGCCACACTGTGCATTTGTCAAGAGTTAAAATTTAAGAGTTTCTGCGTAAATGCCATTTAAATCCACAATCCAATTAATGCATTAAAAGCTGACAGAGTTTTGCTAAAAATCACCATTTGTCATGTATTCTGTGCCCTGGTATTATCCCCACAGATATATAAGGCTAAAAAAGGCCACCTATTACTGTAGAGATGTATCTAAAAAATCTCTCAGGCTGCCTGTAATAATCTCCATTATGTATAATGACCATTTTGATAATAGTCTTTAGAAGAGGTAATGGCCCTGCTGAACGGTTATTACCTGTCTGTTCATGCTGGAAGCAAGATGCAGAAGCCAGAGGGGACAGTCAAATGGTCCTTGTGGTGTATTCTGAGGAAATAAGAAATATTTAACAGAATGCAAGAAACAGACAAGCGAGAGCCTTTTGCGGCAGGACTGGCCGCCTCTCTGCCACAAGCCTTCTGAATTTCATAATTTAAAGCAAATGCTCCCAATAATGGACCTGCTCTCAGACTTCAGACCAATTTTGTCCAAAGCATCACCACCTGGTCTATTAAGAGGAAGAGGAAAAGACAACTGAATGTTATCATATTCCTTCCCATATTGTTGAGAGTGGGATAAACTGATGTCAACAGCTACTCCAGTGGGGAGATAGGGATAGATGATTGTTTCTAATCAGCCCTCAAAAGGGAGGCCTACCTGTGGCTGAGGTCACACTGTAGACATGCCCAATTTCATCCAGATTCAGCTGCAGCTACAATGAGAAAACATACATTGCCCCCGAAAAGGGTAATTTCAGAGATTCAGTTGTTTCATGTCCATGGGGCAAAACTTTATGCCCCTTCTCTGGAAGCAGAACAGATTTTGTAAAACTTAGTGGAGCCTCCCCTTTACATCTTATGCTTCCCCTGAAATAGGTGACGGAACTAATAGGCTAAAGGTGTAACATAGGTTTTTAATGGGGTAAAAGGTCTAAAGGAGACTTTTTCTTCCAAAAGGAGAATGAGGTCACAAATTGTTCATAGGCATTATTGAGCAGAGGATGGAGTGCAGGTGCCATGGTCAAGTGAGATCAGAAAATTCTGAGTAAAACCACTGCAAACAGGTGTTGCTCGTTTGTTTTTGTAGTACTGCTTCTTACAGCCTTTAACCTGTCCATATGTATTGTGAATCTCTAAAAAAGAAATAATACTGGATAATACCACACTTTCCTCAAAAGCATGTAACTAAGGGCACCTTTTTTATTTATGGAAATATGAGAGATAATTCTGTCCTTGGTTCATATATGCATTGTGTGATATGGTAGCCACTGACCATATATGACTACTTAAATTTAAATTAATTAAAATTAAAATTAAAACTTACTCCTCAGTCACACAAGCCTATTTCAAGGGCTCAGTTAGCCACAGTGGTTGGTGGCTACCATATTAGTGCAGATATAGGACATTTTTATCATTGCAGACAGTTTTATTGGGCAGCACTGCTCTAAATAATATGCCATTTTACATTGAACATGAAATGCAGCTTTTTACCTCTCAAAAAAATAATTGTTCTAAAACATACACTCATTCTCAAACTGAATTTTCACTCCACAGAAAACAGAATGAGAAATATAGCAGAATATCCAATATCCATATTCATTCTAAATTGACACAAATTACAACAACTATGGGGATAAAAATCTCAGTAATTCGGAAAATTGAAGAAAGTCAGGAGGGTCTGAAATCAGAGAAACTTTCAAACAAAGCAGCAGAGAAGGCCTTAAGGGTGAGAAGAAAGCTAACTCAGTGGAAAAGTATTTCTGGCACAGACATTGAAAGAACCACGTAGGTCTGTTCAAACTAATCAGTGATCCATAACTGAAGTATCCTTTGTAAAATTCCAAGCTGTGAATAGTCCTCTCTTCTAGGAGCTATAATTTAGGAAATATTGATATTGATATTTGCTGGGTCCAAGGAGGGAAAATTGATTTGAACTACATGATGCTTAGCATAGTCCTTGGCACAGAGTAATGATTTAAGACAAATGGAAGGACAGAAAAAATTCAATACAACAAATATTTTTAAGCATCTCATGTGTTAAACACTATGCTAAGGACGATACAAAGATACATGAGATTTAGCCCTTGTCCTCAAAGAACTTATAGTTGTTCAGAAGCAGAAGGCTGTATGAACAGAGACATAAGGCAAGTAGAAATTCAAACGAGGTTGATCACTTCCAGACAGGAAGATGACAAAGAGTTACATGGAGAATGTGACATTTGAAAGAGATCTTCAATAATTAGAGTTTTGATTGAGGTGGAAGAACAAAGGTGTGTACATTGTGGAAAAACTGAGAGTCTTTTTTTTTGAGATGGAGTCTCGCTCTGTCGCCCAGGCTGGGGTGCCCTGGTGCAGTCTCGTCTCACTGCAAGCTCCACCTCCCGGGTTCACACCATTCTTCTGCCTCCGCCTCCTGAGTAGCTGGGACTACAGGCGCCCGCCACCACTCCCAGCTAATTTTTTGTTTTTTTAGTAGAGACAGGGTTTCACCATGTTAGCCAGGATGATCTCGATCTCCTGACCTCGTGATCCACCCGCCTTGACCTCCCAAAGTGTTGGGATTACAGGCATGAGCCACCACACCCAGCCTAAACAATCTTTATAGTGAAACTTAAGCTTCAACTTCTCCATAAAGCCTGAACTATCTCAATCTTCACAGATCCCATGGAGATTAAAAAAAAAGCTACGTTGGCCATCTATATGATCTAGAATTGGAAGTATCTATGACTCCTAAAACAACACTGGAAGTTGGACACTCAAAATCTACATTACTCTACTGAAAAACAGATGTGGAATATGCTTAAAAGGGGTGGCTATAAACCTCTGACCATAGGAGATGAAATTCCTTTCCACAGAAATCCTTTCATTTTCCAGACCAACACTTTCTTACACAAAAATAATCTGGATTTTGCGTAACATCAAAGTCTCCTATTCTCTGGATTAAAAACTTGGATTTAGACCAAATTAAGATTTCTAGAAGCAATACATTAAAGAGATCAATTGCTTTACAGCATGAAATGAGAAATGAACCAGAAAATCAGTACCTAAGATAGAATATGAGTTCAGGAAGAAAAGACAAGGAATGGAAGCAACTAAAGCAGTTCAAGTTTATCCTGGAACTGGGCAAGGTCAAATTTTAAAAATTAACAGAGGCAGAAGAAAGGAAAATCAATATTAATGAGCAACTTTTACGTACTAAGCAGTATCTTTGTCTGGGTTCCCTAGACAAAGGAGACTGAAGCAAGAATTAAATGTCCATGCTTTTGAGAGGTGATTTTCAGGTTGGGAAAGTAAAAGAATAATCAAAGAGATATTAAGGGATAGGGCGAGATGCAAGGTATTGCATTTTCATGCTCGTGACAGGTCATGATGATCCATGAAGCAACGTAGCCTGCTTTGCTGGTAAATTCAGCTCAGCCCTACAGGATTTCTCCAGACAGGATATATGGAGAAACTTGGCCAAGAAACAGTCTATGGGAGGGAGGGACAGAGGAGAGAAACTTATCTTCCATGTTTCCTCCATGTCCTGTTGCCCACTGGTTAAAATGTGTACCCTAAGGAATTAGCTGCCCCACATTCTGGATAACATCAATCCATATCCCATACACTCTGTTGTGGGATCCAAGTCCGGATGTGGCAAAAGAAGTCAGAATCATGGGGCAGAAGGCAATTCCATCCAGCTGCTCATTGATAACCAAGGAGGACCCAACTTTAAGTGAGCAACTGGTCAGTCCCAAACAGTATGGACCCAAGCAGAGTCCTTGGCCATGGTGGCTGAGGCTGAGCCTGCTGCTGAAGGTCTGATAGACAATGGCACCTAGGGAATTGAGGGAGGCCTACAGGTATGTCTGATGTTAGCCACCATGTTAGGTGACTTATGTAATCCTATTCGGTATTATAATTGCTGCTTTACTCACAGTGCATTTGGGTTCTAACTGAATGAACAGATCATGACCTATTGTCACAGTAATAATGCAGCAAAAATTATACTTAATTTAAGGTCTGACTATCTGAACTGTGAAATTCCACCTTTCTTTTCTATTTCATTTCTGTTTCACCTTAGATGCTGAACTTGGTGTTGTACTTACAGGTGATCATGGTTCCTCATTCATTCATTGTGTTATTTCACCTATTTATAATACATGCCAAAAATACTAATCTTCAGAGAGTATAAACTCCTTGCCCAAAGTCTCACAGGTAATAAGTGGAAGAACCACACTTTAAACTTATGTCAATCAGCGTCCAAAGTCACTCTATGCTTTATCATTGCTCACAGCCAACAATGCCTACTCTCCACCTGCCCCTGGCTCAGAGGGTCAAGCTCTGTATACATCATCTGCTTCTTCCCCATCAGGGTTCTCCCGTTTTGGAGATATCCTCACAAAATATACTGTACTCATTTTTTCAGGGGTACAAATGAAACACAGCAAGTTTAAGGACTTCCAAGAACATAGGCATCAAGTCAGTGACAATATTAGACCTTCTCCTAAAGTTACAGAATGATTCTCTAGTTCTGAGGCTGGAATTACAAAGATAATTCAAAGTCATATAACACACATAGGAAGGCAAATTTGCATTCCCGTGTGGGGTCAAGGTCTAGAGGAACTATGAATATAACATATTTCAATTAAGGTCAACAGATACAAGTTTATAAAACAAAAAGTACTTTGTTAAACTTCTGAAGCTCATGTATACTTGCATCCTTTCTGGAAATAAAAATATTGCTGACATATTTGAAGTGAAAATGAAAATAGAGACAAATTTTACCTATCAAATGCTCATGAAACGTTTTATATGTTTGCTTTTATTTTTTAATTTGAAGGTGGAAATTTCAATTTGAAGAGGAATAGAAAGTTCCTCATTAGCTCTTTAATTTTAAGAAATGCACTTCTTAAGTGTATTTCAATCCCTTGGGTCAATATTTCTATTTCTGATAAAATGCAAATAGCCTGAGAAGGCTAAGAGTTTTGTTTGTTGTCCAGTTTTTACAATTTAAGCTACTATGAGGGTAAGATTCCATTGTTGAAAACAGGTTTAGGAAAAGAACTTCAGGCAGAAAAAAAGAGGTTCCTTAATAGATCGCTGGGTCTTCAATAACAAATATCACCTGCTTCACACTTTTTCCTACAGTCAGCCTGACATGTCACCATCAGAAAAAAACACATCTCAGCCAGATCTTACAATAATGAGGGGCTGTTTACAGGATATGCTCCTTCTTAGCACCAAATCATATTTGCAATTGACAGGTGAGATATACCTGTCCACCTGTCTTCTCCTAAACAATTTGAGCTATAATGTCATTTTCCTACACCAAAAAATCTCAGTCTTGCTTTCTGCAATTTCTCGAAGACTTTAAGGACAGAGCTTTCAACAACTACATTTCTACCATCATGGCCATCCATGGTTCTATAACACTGCACAGCCCCGTGCACATGCTAGAAATGTAGATATGCACTCTGCAACATATTTCTAAGGAGGTGCATCTCCTGACTGGGTGGCATGTCTGCCACCGCTCTCTGGCTTACACTGTTTTAAGTCTCTTTGCAGGCTGCTCTCGCCTTTTTAATTTGAAGAGAATAGTGAGGGCAGAGAACAATAAGAAAAAATCTCCCCCAAAGCTCAGAAGTCATAAAATCTGTCATCCTTTCTGAATCATATTATTGAAACAACCTTTCCTCTCTGATGCCTTCCCTGTATTTTGTATTTAAACAATTTTCTGACCATGCCTCCCCTTTGTGAAGTCCCCACTACTGAAACCAAACAGCAAAGCACAGAAGATGTACAGGAATTTTAGTTACCACAGAAAGGGCATTGGCCAAGGATGCCATAGCTTATATCCCAAACTTTAGCTGGACACAATTTCTACCCACTGCATCATGGCCCTTTAAGTAATTTCTTACTAAATTTTTATATCCATTTCAGGTAAATGCTCATTACATGGGAATATGGGGTTTGAGTTAATATACTTGCAAACTCAACCAGTTTTAGATTATGTCCATTACTTCTGAGGTAGGTGATTTTGAATATGTCACTCTCTTTAAGAACTGAGAGCAGTATGAAAAAACCATTGTGATATAGAGAAGAACCCTCTTCAGCCTCAATTTTCTCATCTATGAGATGATCTTTCAAGCTCTTCCAATATTAATATTTAATCCCTCTGAAGAATTAAGCAGCTATTTGATGCACATGCTGGTTACTACTGAACCATAATAAGATATAATGGAAAACAGGACAATAGAAGACTTAAAGATTCACTGTTTATGTAGTTTTTAAAGAATACAGTAAAATATTAAAATTTTAACTTCTGGGGCTATTATTTGAAGCACACAAATCTGTTTTAAAAATCAGTAGGAACAAAGAATTCATATTTTTATGATGCTTTAATGAAATCCATAGAGAACTCAACTGCAACAAACTGAATTAAAATGCATTATACATGATATAAAAGGTATGTATTACACATAGTAAAATAGATGTAATTAACATATAAACAAATGAACTAAACATAGTTTAATGTGTCTGTGACATTAATTTAACATGAAAGCTAGATTGCTGTTATAAAACTTTACAGAATTCAGTTAACTTTCATCCTCACATTCACTGCTAGATAATTTGAAGATGCCTTAATGTCTTTCCTGGTTATACATTTAAAAAAATATTTCTCAACCCAGTCAGTGGGAGTTTATACAAGGCTGCCTTGAATGAAAAACCTCAGCTGGAATTTTGTCTGCAAAGTTATGAGAAAAGGCCTATAATAGAAACAAAATTAAGGCAACTAACAGCATTGATCTTTCCCTCGGGACCAACAGTATAGTCACAATCGGACTCTCGTCCCTTCCAAATCTTGTGATGCTCTTCAATTACTTGGATTTCAAAAGCATCTGTGAAAAGGAATAAAGATCTGAAAATAAGATAGGGAAAGAGAAATCAGGAGTATATGATTAGTCTGTTTTTACAGAGATTGGCAACAATAAGAAAAACCAGTAAGTGTTGGTATCCAGAATCTTTCTAAGAATACACAATTTGACCAGGTGTTCATAAAAAGTGAAAAAAAAAAAAATTACATCCTCAAGTCTTAAACTATTTGTGATTTCCAAGATTGTTAACACTTGGATTACAAAATGAATATTGGATGGTATTTTTAACTACAGATATTACTTGTTTGTAGGCCAAGCACAAAGGCGAGTTCTCATTCTTGATTTCTCTCTTCTCTCATTTTCCCATCCCTACCAACATCCATCAGCAAATCCTGTTGGCTCAACCTCTAGAAACCCTCTACTGTGGTGGCAATAGCAATAGGGAAAAGTTGATGGTTTTAGAGGGGATAGGAAAGCCTGAAGGGAGAAAAATAAATGGGAAAATCAAGAGTTCTGTTTTATCTATGTTAGTTTTGAGATGCTTGTTAGACTTTTAAGTAAAGATGTCAAGGAGGTGGTTGGATACATGAATCCGGAGTTCATTGATAAAGTCAAGGCTAAAGATATAAACTCAGGAGTTATCGGTATTAAATTTATGATGCTATGAATAGCTGCTCATAACGTATTCATTGGTCAAGCGGTGATGGTCTCATCTATTCCACTTTATCAGCATGATTCCTGTCACTTAGTAGATACTCAATAAGTGTTTTCTTATTGCCCTGAACTATACTGGAATGCTTCATAGTTGTGATGGTTAATATTGAGTGTCAACTTGATTGGATTGAAGGATGCAAAGTATTGATCCTGGGTGTGTCTGTGGGGGTGTCATCAAAGGATATTCACATTTGAGTCAGTGCGCTGGAGAAGGCAGGCCCACCCTTAATCTGGATGGGCACCATCTAATCCGCTGCCAGCACAGCTAGAACTTCAGGCAGAAAAACATGAAAAGACTAGACTGGCCTAGCCTTCAACATCAGACTCCAACTTCCTGCCCTCGAACATCAGACTCAAAATTCTTCAGTTTTAGGACTCGGACTGGCTCTCCTCTCTCTCAGCTTGCAGACAGCCTATTGTGGGGGCTTGTAATCGTGCAGAGTTAATAATAAACTCCCCTTTACATGCACATATACATATTTATATATAATCTATATATATCTCCTATTAGTTCTTCCCTCTAGAGAACCCTGACTGATACAATAGTACTGAGGATAAAGTGTATAAGTTCCAAGTATATTGGCTGTTCCCTACCAAAAAAAATGTGGATTTTGTGTTCAGGGTTAAATTCTGGGAACGCATATAGATAAGAGGTAAAGAAGAATCATCTCCGTTTTGGGCACCCAGAGAGAGGTTTAGAAGAGTGCTTCCTTTTTTCCCCCTTCTATATTTAGAACTTAAGGGCTTCTAAAGGGAATTCAAGCATTGGAGCTGTAGAATCTACTAGACGGGTTTTAAAGGTATTTCAGACTCTGAAATTATATACCACATAAAAATTGTTCTTTGTAACAAACTAGTCTCCATATTTGTACCTAAATCTGCTTCACAATGGGAGCTAGTATTACCAAACTGCAGTGACTCGAACTTGTGTCCTGACATTAAGGATACACAAAGATTATATTCTGTTCTTTTACTTCTAACCACTTGGCCCTAAAAAAAATTCCTTGCCACTGTTTTTCCCCTATACCTTCTACTTGTTCTTTCTTCCTTATTGTTTAAAATTAAAATAAGAGCAGAAGGTGTCTTCGTTTCTGATACAAAGATCAAAAGCAGTCATCTTGTTAATTAAGATATATCTTTGGCAGTCATGACAGACACTGATATAACAACAGTAGATGAAATAAGCTAGAAAATGTTTCTTGCTTTTATATGAAAGTCCCAGCTGGTATGAAAGCACTGTTTAGAGCAGCCCAGCTTCCTTGCGTCTTCTGCTCTGCCATTCCTCAAATATTTACACAAGAAAGCTCAAACAACTCACGTTGTAGCCAGTAGGAAGGGGAAGAGGTGGAGGTGGGGGCGTGCTCCCTCCCTTGAAGGAGGGCCACTGGAAATACAACTCCCTCCTGCTCACATATCACTGCCAAGATCTTATCCTCACATAAGAAGTGGAGATTGGACAACACTGAGTAGTTTCTACCACATGCCTATTTTTTTAAAAAATCTTCCCCCATTATTCAATTATTTGAAAAGCTAACAAGTGCATATGATAAAAAATTTCAAAAAGTACTAAAGAGTCTACGTTACAAAGCAAGTCTCCCTCTAGCCACTGTCCTCCAATTCCCCAACTTCTCTACCCAGAGACCATTTCTTCTGTCTTTGTAGTCTATGCATCAAATAGACATCAAAATTTTAAATATTTTCTGTTATGAACCTTTTTTCTGCCAGTCTCAACTAATTTCAGGCTTTTCTCTCTTGAAATTACTCTCATAGATTCCTGCTACTCTTCTTGGCCAGCATTCTTTCCATCACCAAGTCACCCTTTCTCTCACTCTTGCAATTTTATGGTTTGTATAGTTTATGAGTAATTTAAAACAGTCCATTTAACCCATATGAATCAACCAACTTCAGCCCACTTAATATCAGGCTGTTATCAAAAGAGATGAGGGACCAATGTATTTCAATGTATTTATGACTACACTAGGACAGTGAAGGATATAGCACTGATCCTTGTCATCCTGTTTCTCCAGCTCTGGTTCCAGATCCAAAGATTTTTTTACAATATGAGCATGAGCATGTTCTTCCTCTAAAGAGTTGATAGTTCAGTTTGAAACAAGTTAGAGAAATCACTTTGGACATCAACACATTATCTAAACATGATAGATAGAAAATCTGAATACAGCCCTGCCCACGACTGGGTCTCATGCCTCTTTCAGTGTTCCGTTTCCCACCCCTATCCTGTGCAATAGAGCAGGTCAGATCCCACCATCCCCCAGGACGGCTGTCTCAGAAGTGGGAGGAAAGCCTTCTATTGCCTCATTTACTCCTCAGATGAACTCAAAGAAGTAGCAGCTCAGTAAAGTCTGGGGCATCGGCTTTAGCTTATTTGGGGAGACAAAGTTAATCAAATACTAGAAATCAAAATGTTTTATGGCCACATAGTGTTAGTCTGTAACAAGTTATCTTAGAATTCCGTTTACCTAAAATACATAATTTATATAAAAATGTTATTGATTTTACTTTTACTCATAGTTGAATTGACCACAGCATACATTATTAATTTTAAAATTCCCCCATGCGATATTAAGTATCCAATTTTAAGGGCTTCACCTTGCTCATGATTTGGTTCTAATTTCTAATATGTACCTTTCCTAAATCTAGGATTCTCTGCCCCTGTGTCTCTAGAAATATATTTGCATGTTTCTAATATTTTAAATCACACATAATTTTTGGCACACAACAGGAAGGAATGTAATAAATAGTTTTCCAAACTGTTCCTCTCATGTGATCAGGATTAGATCGAGAGTAGTGATCCCACTGTTAGTTCTTCAGAAAGATCACTTTACTGAGTAAAGTGAATAAAAATGATCGAAAGCTCTATTTTCAGCTGAGTGAGACTTCCAAACAGTATCACAATCATAGCAGTATCCCATCAGTATTATACCCAGTCTCTGTGATAGTTCTGTAATTAAATCTGGAATGATTGGCCAAAGAGCCTGTAGTATGTCCTGCAGAAATATCACTTCCATTCCTTTCTACTGTTATGTTCACTCAGCTACTCCATAATGAGAGCCACTCCTTGGACCTCTGGTTTACTAGTAAATGTAAATCTGCCTTCTGCTAGATAGCTTCTACTATATTGGTATGACATCTACAACCCAACCCATCCCATCAATCTCTTGATACCTACCATGTTGTATTTACTGTTTGGTGTTGAAATCTCAAGATCATCTCCCCACTCATAGACAATTCAATTACAAATTAATACCGGTTTTTTAGGTATTTCCTCCTATGCATAATAGGAATGTCCCCTCCTGAGGTATTTTTATTTCTCTACCCAAAATCAACCTGTTATTTATTTGTATGATTTATCAAGAAGTCTACAGTTTCCTTTTCCATTTAAAACTCTTGAGTTTATCTAATTCGCTGACATTTCTCAGGGTCATGAATCAAAGACGACTTTATGGGCAGAAGAGCATGAGGGGAATTCCATTCATGGAGCAAATGCTGGAGAAATAAAACCATGAGGAAGCTTGAGAGGAGAAGGATATCATGGACAAAGAGGGATTTGCAGGAAATATGATGAATCACCAAATGCTAATGCATAGTCTTCACTGTAACTTTAGGAGGGCACATGGACGACATCATTCAAGAAAGATCCTGCATCACAGCACTACGAAACATCAAGGTTGATCATTTCACCAATACCCTGTGAATTTCCAGCGAATTTTTCTAGGCATCCCAAATGTCATTTTTATTTTCTCAGGTCTTTGCCCATTTCTACGTTTTACTTAACAATTAACATCGTACTTAAACAATTACCAAGTATTACGTCTCTGACCATGACTCTGTATCCTGTAAGATACCATCTTTAGAAAACAGAACCAAACAGGACTTGCTCCCTGCAAGAAAGGGAATCAATCCACTCAACATTCGACATAATCCTGTTTCCAACTCAGCTTAAAATATTTCTTAAAAATCCAACAGCTCCTCCCCGAAATAGGAATGTTTTGAGAATAAAACACGTCATTGGCTTGTTTTTGCAATTAGATGATATAATGAAAGTAAAGAGATACTACAATATAGGGTATATTATGTGCCCACCATCAATGTTTATGATCAACAGTAGCTATATATTATCTTATCCTGTATATATTAAATTTAAAATGAACATCACAGAACATATTCTAAATTAGATGAGAAACATAAGAACATAAAAATGACTACATATGAAAGTTATAGATAAAGTATCACCATTGCAAAAGCCAGAAAGAGACCAGTTTTTACCATCTTCCATACTGCCTAACTCTTAGGATACGACAGCATCAAAATTGGGAAACAGACTTGCTCACTGGGGAGTTCATGACAAATTCCGTTTATAAAATAGAATCAAAAGAATTCTAGAGACACTTTCCCTGGGATACATTTCATTTTTTAGAAAAGAAGAAATGATTTTAGCTCTTACCCCTAGCAGCTTGGCAATGAGCTAGTACGTTATTAAGGTATCTGTCAAAAACAGTTCAGTTAGCAGGAACAGAGCTATGTGGAATGTGTCCTCAGGGAACTTTCAAACCAATGCCATTAATGTAATATTACAAAACAGGAAACAAAATAGACAACACAAAAATAAAGCGTGAAGGCAAAACAATCTCATTATTAGCTGTAAGGTGAGACCTGAAAATTTCACGCCACGTGATTCTTCAAAGGATGACTCATGATACCTGAAACGTGCAAATGATCCATGAGATTGGAATGTGGACAGGAGAAGAAAAATAAATAAAAATGCAGAAAGACAAAGGAAGTCTGCTTCTCAGGCATAAAAATAAATAAAAAATAAACATTCCGTTTTTGCTTCCAAGGGCAAGCAACGGATATTTGAGAATGAACTCTTTCATCTCAACCATGCCCCAGTTCTCAGCAGGACCAAAGAGCTTCATTCTGACAATGCTGTTTCTAGCCTGATGTGTT
This sequence comes from Colobus angolensis palliatus, assembly GCF_000951035.1. Classification (NCBI taxonomy): domain Eukaryota; kingdom Metazoa; phylum Chordata; class Mammalia; order Primates; family Cercopithecidae; genus Colobus; species Colobus angolensis. The sequence continues at coordinate 1,201,851 of NW_012117243.1, forward strand.
CTCACCTTGAGACAGACTGTTCATGGCAAAAAAGAGTCAGGGCTCTTCAAGACAGGACAGGCATCCCACAAACATATCAGGAAAAGGACCATGACATTTCAGAAGGCCAAAGCACTCCAGTCCCTAAGAGCTCTTTAATTTGTTCTCCATCTATCTAATGGCATACGTTTGGCCTCCTCTCCCTTGGACCACTGCTCCCAGTATCAGAGCCCAGGCATCTGAGGAGAGACTTTGGCCCGGTGCTTCCTCATATTTTCAGGTCCTCTTTTACTTCCATTCTTTGGCTTCAAAATGAGTACAAATTGACAAAATGGAATCATTTCTGCTTGGCGCAGAGCTTGGCAACCAGATAACACCGGCAAAAAACACCCGCATTTGCTCTCCCCAACATCCATCGGCATGCAAAGTTCCAAGATGGAAATTTGTTTCTCCTGCAGTTTTATGACACTTCTACTGCCTGATTATCCCACTTTATGGCAATTTGCATCGTTATGGGCCTGCAGCAAATGAAACAAATTGCCATCAAATGTTGGGAAAATCCTAAATCATGGCTCTGTCTGGCCTGCTGAATGATGACGCTGGGGTTGAATTCAGATGGTTCGGTTCATTTTGCTACAAACAGTCATGCCGGCCTTAATGGTGTCACTGGCTCGCACATCAGGCTGCGTGGTGACTACTAAATGAGGCAAACTAATAGAATTTTTTTTCCAATGCACTAAGCAAGTCTTCAGTAAAGAAAAACACATTGATTCCGAAGTTGTTTACTACCAACTAAATAGAACTCCTATAGCTTTTCCCATGCAGCCCACATTAGAGCTAAATTAACAGCCCTCATATGTATCCATTCTACTAGTAGCAGACAAAAGTGCTTACACCATTAGGAATGTAAGTTGCCTCAGTCTAAATCATGATACAGAAGATTGTCTTTCTCATTTAACTGCCTAGCTATCAAAAGTTATAATATCAGGCATAGACAAGCCTTTCAAGAAAAAAATAAATGCATTGAAAGGTCATAAATAATTGCTACATTTTAATTTAATGGTGATGTGTAAGCTTTAAAATAAAGGAACAGGAGCTGATGGCTAGACATGCAAAAATGAGAGAGATTCAGGAAGGATGACAACTTTGATAAGTATTATGATCCTTGTTGATCACAATCTTGGCTCTGCTTTTGTCAACTTCTCATAGGAGTAAATTTGTGATAGAAGAATCTTTGTAGTAAGGAACTCTCTTGTCTCACAATATGGAAGGTTCATGTGGACAATGAGGCTGAAATAAAAACAATGAATTTTGTTTCTCATAACCTCCCACATGTCACATCCTCCTAACCTCTGAGTCATCCTCAGTGTCCCAACCTGAGAATTTTGCAGGGAATGCTCAGCTCTTCCCACCCGCAGAGGTAACTCTCTCAGAACCACCCTTCCTTCCCCCATCTCCATCATGGATGTGTCTAGTGTCACGTAAAACAAATAGCAGAGAATATCTAGATGTGAAGAGAACGTGAAGGTGATGTAGAGTCCTGGGTACGGGATTCAAATCATGAGGAACAAGCTACATCGAGAATTTGCTTTCCAGACAGTTGTATATATTCTAGAAAGCACAGAGCTTTTATGGAGACTGGTTTCACATTTCTTAAAACCCACACGTTTTTCATGTAATACTTGACTAAAAAGAGTCATTAAATTAACAATTATCATTTACTGAGGACTTACTACATGCCAAGGAGTGTACTGAGAGGTTTAAATGATCCATTGATTTAATTAGTCCACCTCTCCTTTAACCACTTATAGATAAGTAACCTAATTCTTAGGCTAAGTAACTTTCTCAAGGATGCATGGATAGTGAGTAGAAGGTCTAGAATCTAAACCAGATCTAATCTCACCGTTAATGACATGCTCTTCACCACTGCACCACACAGTTGCATTGTAAAAATCAACTTTTCTGCTAAATTAACATTATTATTAGCTCAACAATAAAGTCCACAAGGATAAAAGATCCTTGCATAATTTTAACAAGTATCACACATTTGGCTTCTCCTGGATGATTTTTATGACTTATTAGTCTAGCCAATTCTTCTTCTAACTCATTTATCCTTTTCTATTTTACTGTCATTTTCTAAACAAAGTATCAAATTCTCTCAATACAGAAAAATGAAAAATTTTTGACTCTGTTCTTCACTTTCCTTCTTGAACTTGCTCATTTTAGGTACAGAAACTACACCTGGTAAGCCAAGCCTGTAACACTAAAGCAACTTAAAGTTCTTGAATATTTGCTATTTATGGCAGTTCAAATTCTTGGTATATGTGACAGATAAAGGTGAATATTTCTAGATTCTACATATTTATTCTGATTTCCCTGAGGTTTCACATACATCCCTATCTGTTTGGTTTCTGAAGTAGGAAGCATAAAAGAATTTCTAGAAATCTACACTGTCTTGAACCACGGGTCCCGGTTTGCAATTTCTAAAGCACTTGTTAAGTTTGTGAATCTGTATATTATATTTAGATTTTGAAGCATCACTTTGGCATATACTGCATATTCAATCTCTTATTTGAGAGAATAACTGAGCTAACATTATGTAGTGCCAACCAAATTTGTGTCTGACTTTAAACCAAGGGCTTGGTAGTTTTGGAACCCACCTGCATTGTTCAATGGTAGTTTCCATCCATCAATACAGATACAGATACACTGGCAATTCCTCAGGAAATGCTCCCATGCTTGTGTGCCATTGATATGACCCATGGGAACCAGACAAGCCACAAGTTTCCAATCTTTCTCTCAACTCCCCAAACGGGTAGCACAAATGCAAATTTATTGATCTTTTTTATGAGAAACAACCCAAATTATTTTGTGGTTCAAATATCTCTATTCAAATACGCATTTTTAAAGATGCAAACTCATTAAACCTGTTCTGTTTGAAACAACATTCATCGATTAACCTGCAGAAATAATAGTCACATCATGCTATCAATAATATTTAAAACTTGCTTTCATTTTCAGGACTTGGCCTATTGCTTACTATAGATTGTAGGCAATCTCTAATAGGTTTTATCTATCATAATCCTAGTTGAAATTTTCAAAGAATCCAATCTATCAACAAGTTGTCTTAGAACTCTCTTGTGAGTTGAGAGGAAGTGTGTTATGGAGTTAAGAATGCAGATTTGAATCTCTGCCTCAAAATTGTAATTCTGAATTGTGTGACTTTGGGCAAGTTACTTAAATACTTTTCAGATAAACTTCATACGTAAAATTGGAACATTAATAGCACCTGCCTTATAAGATTACTGTGGAGATTAAACAGTATATAGGTGGTAGACACATCTGTCTAATAAAACTTGTGTTCCCCTTAGTATGATATTTTAAGTGGGAAGCAACTTCTTAGGCAGGAATCACATCTACCAGTCACTCCTTGCATCCAGGGGTAACATGTCACCACCTTTCACCAGCGAAATGTGAGGAGAAGTGATATATTTCTCTTCCAGGCCAGGACTTTTAAGTACCAATGTGTCTTGTCCCTAGCTGCTACTAGCTGAAGGTAAAGGATAACAATGACCTGTGGGAAGATGTCCTCACGGGATAGAAACAGCCTGGGTCACTGAGTCACTATGAGAAGGAAAGTCACTGACCAACCAGGAGCACCCATGAGCTAAGAAAAACTTGTATTGTGAGAAGCCACTAAAATTTTGAGCTTTATTTGTTATAGCAGCCAACATTATCCTACCTAATTCGACCTGCAAAGAGTTTAGCATAGAGCCTGGCATGTAATAGGTTGTGGTCAAAGGCATACAAACATTCTGAAAACTAAGCACTGGGATCAGGATGTTATATTTTCTTTGAGACAGAGTCTCGCTCTGTTATCTAGGCTGGAGTGCAAGTGGCATAATCTTGACTCACTGCAACCTCCGCCACCTGGGTTCAAGCAATTCTCCTGCCTCAGCCTCCCCAGTAGCTGGAATTACAGGCATGCACTACCACACCTGGCTAATTTTTGTATTTTTAGTAAAGACGGGGTTTCGCCATGTTGGCCAGGCTGGTTTCAAACTTCCGACCTCAAGTGATCTGCCCACCTCAGCCTCCCAAAGTGCCGGGATTAGAGGTGTGAGCCTCTGCCCCTGCCTCAGGATACTAAATTTTCAAAATGACTCCCACCTTGATTCACATTCTAGTTCAAGCATGTTCACTATTTGCTGAGAACCTACTATAGTCTAGGCACAATTCTGGGTTCTGGGTATACAGTTGGTAACTAACTACATTCCGATCTTCATTGGAGCTTCTATTCTACTCTGGCAAGACACAATTATAAATATATAAATACTTGATAAATAAGTAAAGTGATTCTGGATAGATTATGATGGAGAATGGCTTGGGGTAAGAGAGGCCATTTTAGAAAGAATTTTTAGAGAAGTGTTTCTGAAGATGAAAAACAATGTTAATAGCTAACATCGTGCAGTGTATTCATACTGTATCAACTTAACGAAGCTGGAACCTACACTTCCCAGAATTCCTTTCCTTGCATAGTTCCAGGTTAATGTGAGACAAAAGAGATGTTACATAGATTTGGAAAGTGGAAGTGAGGCGGCCATATTCTCCTGTGCTCAGAAGCACAGCGCAGGACACCAGGCACTGCTGCAGCTCACACAATTTGCTGATCTGCTGCCTCACTTTGTTGGCATGGGGCATCGACTGCCATGTTGCTCTGTAAGCTATTGCAGGATCTTCAATTTCTCCTACTCCTGGGTCACGCGTGTTTGACTCTGAAAGGAGGAGATTGACATCACTGCAGTGGGAAGTTTGGAGGCAGTAAGCCACCAAACCCAAGTTTCAGGTCTCCCTTGTGTGTTCTCCTTTCCCCTTGCTCTCTCCCACTTTACATCCACCTTTCCTTCCTAATACTTTTCCCAAATGACTTTAGGTCCAACACTAGATACAGAAGCAGCAGCTTCCAGAAATTGTCTGGAATCCCCTTTGATAAGCCCTATGTTCATATCATTTCTAAAGTTCTCTTTATTTGATCAAACCCTGTTACACATAGGACACATAGGTTGCATCCTCTCTATGAAAAATACATACTTCTAAGGGCTTTATAAGATGATCTCCTTTAATCCTCATAGCAACTATGCAGCATGTACTAGTAGGATCCTCTTTACAGATGAAGAAACTGGGTTCACAAGACCAAGCACCTGCCCCATATCACATGCCTAGTGAGTGGTAAACCTGAGACTCAAACCCTGGGAATGTGATAAGAGAGTCTAACAGTTAGATGCTGTCTTGCCACCCCTAGTTATGCTCTGTAAAGCTGTTGTGGAAAGTTTTGGAGTTTACTACGTGTTCTTCTCACCTGAGATTTAGCTCAGAAGTCTCTGGACTCATCACTGAGAAAATGCAACTGATGAGGGAATAGAATTTGAGAGATGGAAAGGAATTTAAAAATCATTTAGGCCAATTATATATAAAAGAAAATAAATCTCAGAGAAGAAGTTGTTCAAATTAAGCAAGGTCCCTTGATTGGGGGCTCTGCCTAAAGTCTGTGGCTTTCTGCCATGCCCCACTTCAGACAGGAGCAAGCTTAGGTCCACCTGTTTGAGGTGGTGATATAGCGGTCTGAGACATACCACAGAGCATTTTGTGAAGAATTAGCACTTAAGATTTTTTATGTGTGTGTGATTATCTCTCTGGTGTCCTTTGGCCCAGGGTAAAATAACTGTTTCTTTTTTCTTGTATTGTAAGGATCCTTTCTGCTACTAATCCAAGTCTTTCTTAACACTTCAAATGGAAATACTGTTAGGAAAATACCTTCCAATACTTCTGCTAATAGTTTCCAGCAAACTTAAACCTAGAGCAGCATTTGAATGAATTTATCTGTAGTGGGCTTTTTCAAGAATCAGTAAGTCATTCTGATTCATTCTCAGTTTCTAGAGGAAAGTATTTATTTTCTAAGGATGAGACTGAACAGAAATGGGAATCATTTGTATGGAGTGAAGCATAGCTTGCCCAGTAAGATTACCTCATTTTCTCTTATTACTCCTAAAGGATTAAGCCATGGGAAATTTGGAATTTAAAGCTACAGATCTCTTCATGGGATCGCTCTAAAATATTACAGAAGCACTAAATATCCCCATGGAGTTCTAAAAACTCACACCAGTTTGAGGTTAAATTTTTGTTTAAAAATACACTTTGAAAGACTAGCTTGTTGAAAACTAGACCATGCTTGATCTGCCAGTATACAAATACATAAAAATGTGTCCAGAAATGAAATCAATTCTCTTATTTCTTCCAGTGAACATAAGTAACAAAAATATAAGTCTTACCATTTGAAGGGAAATGGAGAAGGCTAATAACTGATTCTTGTACTCAAATCTATGATTTTTCAATAATGAACATTGTACAATAATAAAAAGGTTTTACAAGAGTAAGCATTTTCCTGTGGAATTTAGATTAAGAACAAACCCCAAAAGATCAGGGGTCTCTGTGAGATCGTGTTCATTTATTTTTACCTTATAGAGATCTCAATGCGTTGCAATGGATTTGTGTCTGTCAGCTTGGAAGAAATGGATATTAAAACTTCAGAACATCCCACTAGGAATTTTTAACATACCTGGGAATTAACCAAGACAGAATTAATAGAATTGAAATGGCATTTAATTTTGATTTTTTTTTCAATAGGTGGTTATAAAAAAGTATATTCTTATATCAAAGAAAACAGACCTTAAACCAGCAGGAAAAAAAAAAGGACAAATGCCATCATATAAATGACAAAGAGTTCAATTCAACAAGACTTAACTACCCTAAATATACATGCACCCAACATTGGAGCACCCAGCTTTATAAAACAAGTACTTCCAGACCTACAAAAATGTTTAGCCAGGCAATTACACTGGCGGACCTCAATACCCCACTGACAGTAGTAGATCATCAAGGCAGAAAAGATAAGTTCTGAACTTAAATTTGGCACTTGACCAATTGGACCATATAGACATCTACAGAATACCCCACCTATCAACCACAGAATATATCTTCTCATCTGCACAAGGAACATACTGTGAGATTGATCACATGCTTGGTCATAAAGCAAGTCTCTATAAATTGAAACAAATCAAAACCTCACGAAACATACCCTGCACCAGGGTGGAATAAAAATAGAACTCAACACAAAGAAGATCTCTCAAAAGCACACAATTACAGGGAAATTAAACAACTTGCTCCTGAGTGACTTTTGGATAAACAATGAAATTAAAGCAGAAATTACAAAATTCATTGAAGTAAGTGAAGACAGACACACAACATATCAAAATCTCTGGGATGCAGCAAAAGCAGTGTTCAGAGGAAAGGTTACAGTGCTAAACAGCTACATCAAAAAGTTAGAAAGATCTCAAATTAATGATCTAACATCATGCCTACAGGAACACAACTAATCCCAAAGGTAGTAGAAAAAATAACTAAAATCAGAGCAGAATTAAATAAAATTAAGTCCAAAAACCTATACAAAGTATCACCAAAACCAAAAGTTGTTCTTTCAACAAATAAACAAGATTGATAGACTGTTGCTAGATTAACAAAGGAAAAACAGCCAGGTATGGTTGCTCATGCCTGTAATCCCAGCACTTTGGGAGGACGAGGTGGGCAGATCATTTGAACTCAAGAGTTCAACACCAACCTGGCCAACATGGTGAAACCCTGTCTCTACTGAAAATACAAAAAGTAGCTGGGCATGGTGGTGCACACCTGTAATCCCAGCTACTTGGGAAGGTGGGGCAGGAGAATTGCTTGAACACAGGAGGTAGAGGTTGCAGTGAGTCGAGATCACTCTAGCCTGGGCAACGAAGTGAGACTCCATCTCAGAAACAGAAAAGCCAAAGAAAAAGATAGAAGATATCTTATTTGGATAAGCACAATTAGAATGACGAAGCTGACATTGCAACAAGGCCTCAGAAATACAAAAGAGCCACAGAAACTATGGTAAGCACCTCTATGCACACAAACTAGAAAATCTAGAGAAAATGGATAAATTCCTGGAAACACATAGTCTCCCAAGATTGAATCAAGAATACATTGAAACTCTGAACTGGCCAACATTGAATTCTGAAATTGAATCAGTAATAAAAAACCTACCAACCAAAAAAAACCCTGAACCAGATGGATTTACAGCCAAATTCTACCAGACATACAAAGAAGAGCCTGTACCAATTCAACTGAAACTATTCCAAAATATTGAGAGAGGGAGAGAGGGAGGGAGGGAGGGAGGGAGAGAGAGAGAGAGAGAGAGAGACAGCGCCAGCCTCTTCTCTAACTCATTCTATGAAGCCAGTATCACCCTGATACCAAAATCTGGCAAAGACACAACAAAAAAAAGAGAACTTCAGGTCAATATCCCAGATAAACAGATACAAAAATTCTCAACAAAATACTAGCAAACAGAATCCAGCAGCACATCAAAAAGTAATTCAATGGTGTTGCTTTTGCCTCTGAAATCATCATGCTTGTGGGGTTTGTTTTCCTCCTGATGCTTGGGAATTTAGGAGTTAACCTCTTCAACTTCTGCATATTGTCTCCCTAAGATAAGTCAGATTTATTTTTTAAAAAAACTAGTTAATTCACAATGACAAAGTAGACTTCATCCCTGGGATTCAAGGTTGGTTCAACATACACAAATAAATAAACGTGATTCACCATATAAACAGAATTAAGGCAAAAACCATAGGACCATCTTAATAGATGCAGAAAATGCCTTCAATAAAATCCAGCATTGCTTCATAATAAACCCCTCAACAAACTAGGCATTAAAAGAAGATACCTCAAAATAATAAGAGCCGTCTATGGCAAACCCATAGCCAATACCATAATAAATGGGAAAAAGCTGAAAGCGATCACCTTAAGAATAGGAACAAGACAAGGATGGCCAGAAGTCTTAGCCAGAACAAACAGGCAAGAGAAAGAAATGAAAGGCATCCAAATAGGGAAAAAAAAAAAAAAAAAAAGCCAAATTATCTCTGTTCGCTGACAACAAAATTCTGTACCTAGAAAACCCTCAAGACTCCACAAAAAGGCTCCTAAAACTAATAAACAACTTCAGTAAAGTTTTATGATACAAAAATCAATGTACAAGAGTCAGTAGCATTTCTACACACCAGTAACATTCAAGCTAAGAGCCAAATCAAGAACAATTCCATTTACAATAGCCACCCCCCAAACAAACGTTGGAATACATCTACCAAAATAGGTGAAAGATCTTTACAAGCAGAACTACAACACAGTGCTGAAAGAAATCATAGGTGACACAAACAAATGGAAAAATATTCCATCCTCATGAATTGGAAGAATCAATATCAGTAAAATGACCATACTGCCTAGAGCGTTCTACTTATTCAACACCATTCTTATCAAACTACCAGTGAAATTTTTCACAGAATTAGAAGAAAACTATTCTAAATTTCATATGGAACCAAAGAAAGAGTTCAAATAGCCAAAACAATCCTAAGCAAAAAGTACAGACCCAGAGGCATCAGACTACTCAACTTCAAACTAATCATCAGAGAAATGCAAATCAAACCTGCAATAAGATACCACCTCACACCAGTCAGAATGGTTTTTATGAAAAAGTCAAAAAATAACAGATGTTGGCAAGGCTGTGAAGAAAAGTGAATTCTTATGCACTGTTGGTGGGAATGTAAATTAGTTCAACCATTGTGGAAAGCAATTTGGAGATTTCACAAAGAACTTAAAACAGAATTACTATTCAATCCAGAATCCATTACTGGGTATGTACCTAAATATACACAGGGTATAAATACCCAAATGAAAAGAAATCATTCTACCAAGAAGACATCTGCACTCATATTTTCATCACAGCACTATTCATAACAGCAAAGACATGGAATCAACCTAGGTGCCCACCAATGGTGGGGTGGATAAAGAAAATGTGGTACATATACACCATGAAATAATACACCACAGCGAATGATTGCAGGAACAGAAAACCCAATACTGCACGTTCTCGCTTATGAGTGGGGCTGGACATTGGGTACTCATGGACATAAAGATGGCAACAATAGACACTTGGGACTACCAGATGGGGGAGAGAGGTGGGGGACAAGGGGTGAAAAGCTGCCTATTGGATACTGTGCTTACTACCTGGGTGATGGGATCATTTGTACCCCAAATCTTAGCATCACACAATATACCCATGTAACAAACCTGCACATGTACCTCCTGAATCTAAAATAAAAGTTGAAATTCTAATTTTTTCAAATGTGAGACTTAAGGCTCCTAGCAGTCAATTGTAAAATCCATCTGACTGTCCTTAGGACTAGACCATCTTAAAATTAACATATGCCTCTGCCACTTGGGAAAAACATGAACAACAGGATCCATGAAGCCCAAAGGCTTAGTCTGGCCCTGGTCTTCATAGAGACAGAGATGTATGCATGAACAGATTGTAGGACACCTAGGGAGAGAAGCCCTGCTCAGATATTCTTCCAGGTGTAGTTGCTTAGGGAAAGAACAAAATATATAGTAGTCCATGGTTCCTGAAATGGAGGAGGGGTTTGGAGAAGAAGAAATGTCCTGAGAAGGAACCAAGCACAAAAGACCCCAACAGTAGGATTTTGTCTCTTTTATCATACACAGGACAACTCTGCCAGCAATGTGAACAACTATGAATCAGCCAGAAGGATAGCAGAATACAGAATGCAGCACCTACTGCCAGGCCATGATCTTTCCCTGGGGTGCAGCACCTACTCCAGACCAATTTTATCATTGACTTTAGCTACTAGGAGGTGACAAAAGCTAAAATTACAGAAATTCAATAATTTTTTAAAATATTTTTATTTATAAAGTATTTCAAATGATACACAAATAATATTGAAAGCATAATGGGAACATATGTATGTGCTCACCAACCAGAGTTAACATATATTAACATTTTGCTATATTTACAGTGACTTTTTCTTTTCTTTACAGACACAGCTAAAGCCCAATCAGTCCCCACCTTATTGCACCACCTTCACCTTCCTGTGCTTCTGCCTCTGCAAGTTTACTGCAATCTTGAAGTTGGTATGGATCAATCCCAGGGATGATGGTCAATTTTAAGTAAACACGTAGAACTTCATTAAAATATATACGGTATATTTTTGCAGGATCCAAAATCAACATGTAAAAAATCAGTAGTGCTTCTATACAATAAGATAAAATATAAAACACTTAGGAACAAATTAACCAAGGAGATGAAAGAACTGTACACTGAAAATTATATATCATTGATAAAAGCAATACAAGACAAAAATAAATGAAAATGTATTAATATTGTTGAAATATCCACACCACTCAAAGCAGTCGACAGATTCAGTGCAATACCTATCAAAATTCCAGTGACATTTTTCACAAAAATAGAGAAAACAATTCAAGAAGTTGTATAGAACTACCAAAGTTTCCAAATAGCCAAAAGAATTTTGAGTAAAAAGAACAAAGTTGCAGGGAATTTTACTACCCAATTTCAAACTACACACAAAGCTATAGTAACCACAACAGGATAGTATGGCAAAGAAAACAGACATATAGACCAATGGAACAAAGGAGAGAGCTCAGAGATAAATATATGCATTTAGAGCTAGTTGATTTTTTTTAACTTATAAAAGACTTCAGAACAATTGATTTTTAGGCAAGATGCCAAGAATACACAATGAGAAAAGGACAGCTTTTTCAATAAATGATGCTGAGAAAATTGAATATCCTCATCCAAAAGAATAATATTGGACGCTTATCTCATACTAGAAACAAAAATCAACTCAAAATGGATTAAAAACTTAAACATAAGACTTGAAACTGTAAAACTACTAGAAGTAAACCCGGGGAAAAGCTACATAACATTGGTCTGGTGATTTTTTTATAAAAATTTGACCCCGCAAAGCTCAGGCAGTGAAAGCAAAGATAGACAAATGGCTCACATCCAACTAAAAAGCTTCTGAACAGTAAAGGAAGCCATGAACAGGGAGGGTAAAGAGATAACCTATGAAATGGGAGAAAATATTTGCAAACCATATGTCTGATGAGCAGTTAAGATCCAAATATATAAGGAACTCAAGCAACCCAAGAGCAGGAAAACAACCCAATTAAAAAATCAGCCAAGGAGCAGAACAGATTATTTCTCAAAGACAACATACAAATGGCCAAGAGGTGTATGAAAAAATATTCAAAATCACTAATTATTAGGAAAAATGCAAATAAAAATCATAATGAAATATCACCTCACCTCTCTCAGAATGACTATGACCGATAAGATGAAAAGATAGCAAGTGTTGGCAAGGCTGTGGAGAAAAGGGAACCCTTGTAGATGCTTGGTGGAGATGTAAATTAGTACAGTCACTATGGAAAACTGTACAGATATTCCTCATAAAATTAAAAATAGAACTACCATATGATCCAGCAACCCCACTTCTGGGTATATATCCAAAATATTTGAAATTAGCACATTGAAGAGACATCTGCAAGACCATGTTCATTGCAGGATTATTCACAATAGCCAAGATATCGAATCAACCTAAAATTAACTAACCTATGTGTTCATCAACAGATGAATGGATAAAGAAAATGTGGTATATATACACAGTGGAATACTCTTCAGCTTTTTAAAAGATGGAAACTATTACTTGCAACAATACGAATGAATGTGGAGGACATTAAGTGAAATAAGACAGCCACGAAAAGATCACCATGATCTCACTTACATGTGGAATCTAAAACAGCGGAACTAATAAAAGTAGAGAGTAGAACATTGTTTACTAGAAGCCGGATAGGGCAGTTTGGGGAGATGTTGCTCAAAGAATACAACATTTCAGATGGGAGGAATAAGTTCTAAAGCTCTATTGCATGGCACGGTGATTATAGTTCATAACAATGCACTGTACTCTTGAAAGTCACTGAGAGACTTTAAGTGTTCTTACCACAAAAAAATGATAATCATATAGATTATGCATACATTAATTGGCTCTATTTAGCCATTCCAAAATGTATGCATATTTCGAAACACGTTGTATATAATATATGCAATTTTTCAATTAAAAATAATTAAATATATAAGTAGTATATAAAGAGTATGGTTTTGCATACTTTTTAACTCATAGAAATTACATTCTATACTAGGATTTTTCAAAGTTGGCATTATGAACATTTGGGGCTGTGTATTAGTTTATATTACTACCATAATTACCACAGGCTTAGTGGCTTGAAACATAAATCCATTGTCTTAATAGCTCTGGAGTTCAGAAGTTTGAATTGAGTCTTGGCTGACATCAAGGTGTCAATAGGGCTGGCTCCTTCTGCAGGCTCTAGGAGATAATCCATTTCCTTGCCTCTTCCAGGTTCTAGAAGCTATCCACATTCCTTAGCTTGTGGCCCCTCAACACATGGCCTTTTCTCCCTCTGTTCCACCATCAAGTCACCTTCTTCCTTCTTTGATCTTCTTATTGCCCTCTTCTAAGAACTTTGCGACTACACTTACTTATGGCCTACCAGGATGATCCAGAATATCCCTATAACAAGATCCTTGACTTCATCACATCTGTAAACCCCCTTTTACCATTGAAGTATTTTTTAAAGAGCTTTAGATACAGTAAGTTTAACACAGCTAATTTGAGCAAATAATAATTCATGAGTCAGGCAGAAGGTGAAGAGGTACTGAAAGTTCCACCCAGCAGTGTGAGCAGCATCTTTTGTGAATCAAAAATGGAGACAAAGTAGAGAAATCACTTGATTAGCTACTGCAAGGCCTCTGCCTTATTTGGGCATGCTGTGATCAGCTGGCTGCCTGTGATTGGCTGAAGCTCTGCTATCTGTTACAAAATATATACTTCAGTAGTTTTTTCGTATATAGTAAGTCCTCAGTTAATATCATTGATAGGTTCTTGGAAGAACCTGAGGCTTTAACTGAAATGATATATAGCAGAAATAACATTTCATTCAACATTTCTTTACAATACTAGCAAGAAAAATATTTGGTTTCATTATATGTCATTTGGCTTAACGTCAATTTCCAAGCATCTACCAATGGCATTAAGTGAGGACCTACTATATTTGCTCTTAGATATCTTAAAATATTTTGCTATTCTTGATATTTTTAATTGCATTCTCTAATTGTTCCTTCTGTAGAGGAATTCTATTCATGTCTTGAAATGAATATTTTATCTACCAGCCTTGTTGAACTCCTTGAATAGTTTGAAAAGTTTTATTCACATGAATTTTTCTTGATAAATATTACTACCTACAAATAATGGTATGTTTTTCTTTCCTTTTCTCTTCTCAAGCTTTGTCTTATCATGCTAAGATCTCCTGTTCTACACTGAGGGGAGTTGTTGACAATTAGAATCCTTAACTTGTTCCTGGCTTTGAATATGTTGCTTTTGCTGCGTCATCATTAAATATATTTCCTATAGCCTTTTAAATTACCGTTTATCAGATTAAGAACATTTGCTAAGAGCTGTTATTAAATGTTGTATATAATTAAACATGTGTCTTGCATTTCTTGGTTGATACAATTTTTAAGATGTTAATGAGTTAAATTATACTGATTTTTATTTTAAGACAGTTTTTATTTTTATTGAAGTTATAGATTAACATGTTTTAACGAATCAAATGACTATTTGTTGTAAAACACAGCAGGCCCCTCATTTCCTCATCCACAAAGGCAATAATTTTTATATATTTTAACTGATTATTTCAGTACCTATTATATTTTTAAATAACATCGTTGCATTGCTGCTTCTTGAATTTTCACTTTTAATCTTCTATTAACTTTCCTCTGTATGACCAGCTCTGGCTCCTAGCTCCCATCACACTCATTCTCTCTCATCCCTCTGTCATCCTAATAGTTATATGTTTAGATTACTTAAATATTCTGTGTTTATATTATATCTATACAAACACTATTCATAGCTAAACCATGTAGCTGTTTAAAATATATTTTAAACACTGTTTAAAATATATTTTAAGATGATCAGATATATCAGAATATTAGCTATTCTACCTTCCTGAAGGTAGAATACCTTTTCAAGATCCTGTAACTGCTCCAATCTGGATGGTTGCCCAGCATGCCTGATGCACAGCTATGATCTTAGAATCACCTTTGCCATCATGCCAGATATTTCCTTTGCATTTCTTCTAAGATGAATCTCCTATATCCTGTATCTTACACCTTTACATTTTGTTTTCAGTCTATGCCTTCATTCCTTGGATTATTCTCCATTTTTTGAAGCACATTTTCCAGCAAATTCCAGAGAAGGAATATATGGCAAAATAACATGGCTGAGCATACAATTCTGGGAAGGAAAATATTTTTCTTCAGAATTTTGAAACATATGCCATTTTTTTCTACCTTTTAGTGTTTATGTTGAAAAACCAGAAACCAATGCTTTTTGATCTTTTGTACTAGATCTTAGTTTTTCTTTCTATAATCTTGATAATCACCAGTCTGGCCCCATTGTACTGAAATTCTTAAGTCATATGTGTTGGTATTTTATATCTGTTGTACTTACTGATCTCTCCGGGGCTTTGAAGCTCATGTCCTTCGGGTTGAGAGAATTGTTTAATCTTTTGGTTGATAATACTAATATACATTTTCCTTCCCTTTCTAGACTTCCACCATTTGGATGTTGTACTGGTCTCCTGATTTCTTATCTTTTACTTTTTAATATTTACCTTTATTATAAGTTCTGAGATATATGTGCAGAATATGCAGGCTTGTTACATAGGTATACATGTGCCATGGTGGTTTGCTGCACCCATCAACCCATCACCTACATTAAGTATTTCTCCTAATGCTATCCCTGCCCTAGCCCTCCACCCCGACAGGCCTGGGTGTGTGATGTTCCCCTCCCTGTGTCCACGTGTTCTCATTGTTCAACTCCCACTTATGAGAACATGAGGTGTTTGGTTTTCTATTCCTGTGTTAGTTTGCTGAAGATGATGCTTTCCAGCTCTATCCATGTCCCTGCAAAGGACATGAACTCATCCTTTTTATGGTTGCATAGTATTCCATGGGGTATATGTGCCACATTTTCTTTATCCAGTCCATCATTGATGGGCATTTGGGTTGGTTCCAAGTGTTTGTTAATGTGAACAGTGCTGCAATAAACATACATGTGCATGTGTCTTTAGAGCAGAATGATTTAAAATCCTTTAGGTATATACCCAGTAATGGGATTGCTGAGTCAAATGGTATTTCTGGTTCTAGATCCTTGAGGAATCGCCACACTGTCTTCCACGTGGTTGAACTAATGTACACTCCCATCAACAGTGTACAAGCATTCCTATTTTTCCACAACCTTTCCAGCACCTGTTGTTTACTGACTCTTTAAAGATTGCCATTCTAACTGGAGTGAGATGGTACCTCATTGTGGTTTTGATTTGCATTTCTCTAATGACCAGTGATGATGAGCTTTTTTTTTTTTCATGTTTTTTGGCTGCATAAATGTCTTTTTTGAGAAGTGTCTGTTCATATCCTTCACCCACTTTTTGATGGAGTTGTTTCT
>NW_012117243.1:1218782-1241020 GCF_000951035.1 Colobus angolensis palliatus
TGTCCTGAATGGTATTGCCTAGGTTTTCTTCTAGGGTTTTTATGGTTTTAGGTCTTTAATCCATCTTGAGTTAATTTTTGTATAAGGTGTAAGGAAGGGGTCCAGTTTCAGTTTTCTGCATATGACTAACCAGTTTTCCCAACACCATTAATTAAATAGGGAATCCTTTCCCCATCACTTGTTTTTGTCATCTTTGTCAAAGATCAAATGGTTGTAGATGTGTGGCATTATTTCTGAGACCTCTGTTCTGTTCCATTAGTCTATATATCTGTTTTGGTACCAGTACCATGCTGTTTTGATTACTGTAGCCTTGTAGTATAGTTTGAAGTTAGGTAACGTGATGCCTCCAGCTTTGATCTTTTTGCTTAGGATTGTCTTAGCTATACAGGCTCTTTTTGGTTCCATATGAAATTTAAAGTAGTTTCTTCTAATTATGTGAAGAAAGTCAATGGTGGCTTGATGGGGATAACATTGAATCTGTAAATTAGTTTGCACAGTATCGCCATTTTCACGATATTGACTCTTCCTGATTGTCTTAATCTTCTATGTTGATCTAATTTTAAGAACAGAATTCTACATATGCCCATTTGATTGATCTTATAATCCTTTGTTCTATCTTTTCTTATTAATTTCTGCATGACTAATCCATCAATTGCTGAGAGCAGTGTGTTAAATCTCTTCATGACTTAAGACTTGATAATACCTTTGTAAAATTCTGTCCTTTTTTAATGTATATACTAAGGCTATGTTTTGAAGTGTTTACTGAATCTAATGGATAGTTTTATTACATAATGATACTGTACTTAGTAAGGATAATACATATAGCTACACATTTTTTCCTAGTCAATATTAGACTGACATATTTCCTTTCTTCTACTTGCAACCTGTATCATTAGGTTTTAGGTGTTTTTCTTTGAAATAACATATAGGTAGGTTTTGCTTTTCTTCAATCAGAAAATCTCTACTTTGGTAAAAATTGTGATTTATATTTTTGTTACTTTAGATATATTTAGGTTATTTTGTGCTTTTAATTTGTCGTGTCTTTTTATATGTTTTATCCTTCCATGCATTGTGCCAAATAGTCAAGTTCATTTGTTTTGTACTCCTTCCCCTACCATTACAAAGTGGAATATTTGCTATTAAGAATGGTCCAAGAAGGAAGCCTCTTAAAGAATGAAGTTTCTGTACTGCCTGAAATGACTAATTCTAACAATTATGGGGAACTTGGGTTGCTTTCTACACAATGGGAAAATGGGGTCTACATCTGCAATCTAGGAGCTCCTCTGAGAAGCCTCTTAATAACATCTATGTCCAATAGAATAGCAACTTTAAAGAGTTTTCAAGTCAGTACCATTGAGGATTAAGATACTTTTGAAATATTCAGTTAACCCAGCAAGTTAAAAAGAATCTAACCAGTGCCTCCTCCATTCTACCTATAGTCTTCTCAAACTCATTAAAAGTATATAGAATAGAGAATATATATGTAACTCATATCTCTGACCTCTCATTTCATTGTGCTAAAGCTTCTCTTTATATATGTCTTCTAACATATAAATTTTAACTTCAGCTGTGTCTAAATGGATATTTAACTTCTCTGTTGAATTTTAACTTTAAATTCCCAATTTTTTTTTCCATTTTTAGAAGTTCAATGTTATGTCCTTTTTTAAAACCTGCCCTGAAATTATTTCACTCGTTTTTTTCTTATATTTCTTGGTCCTTCTCTTTGTTACTCATTTAAAAGATACTAATTTTATAGCTTTTGATTATTGCTTTATCTCAGAATTTGGCATGCTAAACTTTTTTTTTTCTGCTACTTCTAACTCACAATGGATTGTTCTTAATAGTTTTAGGGTAAGTTTATTTTAACTAGGAATATTTTTTCCTGTGGCCTGGATTATGGAAAATTCTCTCTAAGCATGTTTGCATTTATTTCTTGCTGGTATTGTAGGGATATCACCAGACTGGGGACTACTTTCATATTAATTTATCGGTTTGATAATATGGAAAAGCATAGGTTTAACCCAAGTATGGCACATTTTGGGCCTAATATGCCTCTCCTTCACCATTAGATCTAACGCACTTTACTTTTGGATATGAACTAGTCACACCCTAAAACTCCAATTTTCAGTGAATTGTTTCAGTGACACTCTTTTGCCAATTGCCAGAGCAAAGTCCACTCAAACTCTAGTGTATGAGAAGATATGTAAACAAACAATATAAAGGAGTTGATATTACTACCTAAGTATTCATTTTCAAATAGCTATTTCACCATAATCAAAGTGGGAGTTAGTTGTAGTATATTAGGACGGGAGAAGAGCAAATCCAAAGGCACAGAAAAATGCAAGCCTGGCATTTTCAGAAACAGTGAAGAGTGCTAGGAAGTTGGAAGACAAAAGATGAGATGGATATGGGGAGACTTACAGATGATGATGGACTAATTGACTACAGTGTCTTATGAAAGCCTCTTATCTGTGAAGAGTTGAAGTTCTGATTAGTTTATATATCTTGTTTTCATGGAACTATGAATAATTACATATATGAATGCTGTTTTTTGATTTAAAAAATCATTTTAAACCTAGATTAAATATATAATTAATAGGCTTTTGTAGTAAAAGTTGGCAATTTCTAGATTAATACTAGCTCTTCTTTAAGTTCTTGAGAAGGAGCAGCAGCAGCTAAGCAGGATATTTCTGTTGGTCACTGCCCAAGGAAGGGGTTAAAGAATAAAACACTTTTTTTTGTTTGTTTTTTGTTTTTTGAGACTGAGTCTTGCTTTGTCGCCAGGCTGGAGTGCAGTGGCACAAGGGAATAAAACTTTCTAAGGTATATTGCCAGCTATGCTTTTCAGAGTATGAGAGAATTGAGAAATTCCTGTGCTTTCAAAGAATGGACAATAAACATGTACACATAACTGAGTTGTAAATTATGTAAATCTGATACCTTTTTCCTAAGGAACATCCTGATTTTATACACAATAGGCAGAATAAAAATAGAATGAACACTATTCTGTAACAATGTGAACCCATGGTTTCCAAATCTGGCTTTATTCTCAAAATTATCTAGGGAGCATTTTTTAAAATGTAAATGCCTAGAACCTACCATAGAAACTAGAGTTCCTTATCCTTTTCTTTATGTTCTCCATGTGATTCTCATGCAACTAGCCCAGCCTGAGTCAGCAGACCAGGAAAAATACAGACAAGATGCTCCGTGATTATATGCCAACTTTTGTACTCTCTACATTTTTTAAATTAGTTCTTTATCTTTAAATGATGTGTTTTTTAACATTTTAGAAATAGCTATGCAGTTATTCTTCCAGAGATTAAAAGTGATTAAACTTTTTCAAAATTTTTGCCTCATTTTTTCTCACTGTAAATATTTTATGTGATAATGAAGATAGAATTCTAAGCCAGTAAAGATTATTAATCAATGGTTTGTGACATTAGGTAGCCATCTGAACAAAAGGTGGATCTATTCCTCATACCTTACTCCAAAATAGATTTCAGCATTATCAACATTGTAAAACTGAAAAACTGAGTAAAACATACTAAATATTTTTAAATCTCTGAATTGGAAGAAAGATTTTTAAGTGTAACAGAAAACCTAGAAGCCATAAAAGATAATAACTGATAAATTTGAAAATAAAACTGAATATCCTACATGGTAAAAGAAAAAAAAATCATTTTTAACATCTTAAAAGATAAATCACAAATTGGAAAAAGATATGTGCAACTCATCACAGAAAAAGGATATCTATATTTATAACTAGCTATTTTATTTAGAGATAGATATAGAGACAGATATATAAACAGGCTTAATATAAAAAGAGTTATTAACATCAGTAAGATAAAGACAAAAAAATTGATTTAAAAGATGGCCAAAATGTAACAATAGTTCTCAAGGAAAAAGAAATAAAAGTCTTTTAAAAGTATGACAAGATGCTAAGCTTCATTGTATATACACAGAAAATATATACACATAATCATATGAATGCAAATAAACAGATATAAACTTTAACCTCTCAAAATTGAAAGATCAGAGTTTGATAACATAGTATTTATAAGAATATAGGGAACCTGAATCCTTCACACATTCTTTGTGAGAGTATAAAATGGTACAACCTCCATGGAGGAAAATTTAGCAATATCTACCAGAACTTTTTTTTTTCTCTCTCTCTCTGTTTTTGAGACAGAGTTTTGCTCTTGTTGCCAGGCTGGAGTGCAATGGCAATCTTGGCTTACTGCAACCTCCACCTCCTGGGTTCAAGCGATTCTCCTTCCTCAGTCTTCCAAGTAGCTGGGATTACAGGCATGTGCCACCACTTACAGCTAATTTTGCATTTTTAGTAGAGACAGGATTTCTCCATGTTGGTCAGGCTGGTCTCAAACTCCCGACCTCAGGTAATCTGCCCACCTTGGCCTCCCAAAATGCTGGGATTACACGCATGAACCACTGCGCCTGGCCACAACTTTTCAAATATATATGGAGACTCAGATTCCACATCCAAGAAATTATGCTACAGCTATAGTCACAAATGTACAAGATTACATATGTACTAGAATATTCACTACATCATTATTAACAAAAATTAGAAGTAACTGAAATACTCAAAGATTTGATAATACAATGCTGCCTTTAAAAAGAACATGGCAGTCCTGAGATAGAGAAAAATGTACCTATATATAATAGTTTTTATTGTCATCTTTTGTATATTTTGAATTTTGTCATGTGTGGATATATGACTTACTCTAAAACTTTCAGATGCAAAGTTATGGCATTTCTGCCAAACATATGCAGTAGGATGGTAAATGAAAAGCAATACTATAAAAATTATAATCATGTTATAGTGATCAGATTATGAAGTTTTACTTTGAAAATATTTAATGCTTTATGTACTTATAATAAGAAAATAAAGTGAGAAATTACAAACTTTAAAAAATATATGTTCCTGCTCATTATAGACAGGTTGTAAAATAACAGTAGAGAAAGAAAAAGAAAAAAATAAATATATGACAATTTTCCCTCCTATAATATATAATCACTAGCATGGTTTGATGTTTTTCTATTTCTATATGTGCTTGCCTGCTTGTGATTGTGTGTACAGTATGTTAAAATCAATATACATAGACATGTACATATATATTGTTGAAGGCAATGTGGCAGTATGCTCTTTATACTGGTTTTTAAAGTTAGTTTGAAGGATTTAAATGACAGAACCATAAATTAAAATATAATAAAAAAATTACAATGAAGGCTCTGAACAATATTTATGTGTTTACTCTTTATATTTATTTGGGGGAATTAATTAGCCTACATATTAGTAGAAATGTACTCCAACTGTAAACCTTAAAGAATACTCCTTTGACCAATAATACATTTGCAGTTCCTTAAAAGCAATAGCAGAATCTTGAATAGGCTCTTAAGAAATAGTAAGTTAAATATTAATAATATATTACTACCACTAAGAATGCACACTTTAAATAATCTAGTTCTTGTCCTAAACCACCTAGTAATAGTAATCGTGTGAAATAAGTACTATAAGGAATAACGGGCACTTCACATTGCAACCATCAGCAGGGTAATAAAGTTAGAAGTACTGAATTAAACTTTTCTCATTGTATAATTACATTTTAGGGAGAGGATCAAAACTGTTTTAGTGCTTCGCGATACTATAGAGAAGAAATCAATTACACTACAAATTATTGGATTTTAATAATTTTATTTGTATCTATCAAAAAATGCAAACCAAAAAGTAGGAAATAATACAGAGAGCACATTATAATTCCATTATAACTTCTGGGAAGGCAATGTTTCAGCATATGGATTCTATTGTCACACTGAATTAAAGATTAATGTGTTTCCCTTAATATTAAGTTTTATTAACTTGATAAAGAAAAAATGGTTTTTTATCTTGAAAAGCTGACAACCAATGTTGCTGCAAAGCGTGATGTTAAAGACTTTATGTAAAACTTATAGACAAAAGTCTTGACTTGTAAAGCTTTTGAAAAGTCCCCAATGTTGTTATTCTTAATTCCAGACTTTCCATTTTTAGGTATGCCATTTCCCCCTTATCTTTCAAGCTCTTTAGACATTCAAACTCCAACTTTAAAATTCACACCTTCCAATCAGTCCTCCCTATTACAGTTCTTCCATTCTAACTCCATTTGCAGGTGTCAGTTTCTGCCTTTCTGAACTGAAAAACACTCAAGATTAGGAATAATATCATGCCTTGTCATGTTTTTACATCTTTTTTTATAATACCTACTTCATTGATCTGCACCTAGTAGGCATTTAATGAATGTACTTAGTGATAGGATCAAGGATCCTACAAATACTTGAGTTAGTAACAGGCATGTGAATTGCTACATGGTAGACTTTAATATCACCTTCCTCTTTGTAGGGAGATGGAAGTGGGTGTTAAAGAAACCCAGCTAAGTGTTCAATCTACTTTATCATAATTCCCCTTAACAACTGTGTTCCAGGTCCAAAATTACTTGATTCTTGCCAAGATCTTATTTAGAAAAGCTGTAAAGTTCAATCCTATTCTATCAAGCCATATTGTCCTCTTCCATCGTGACTTTTTTTCTCTGACACAGAAAGAGAACAGGGTACTTCAGGATAAGCTATCTACATTAACAAGTTAACCCCTAAACCTCAGTGAGTTGGCACAACAAATGTTTGTTTCTCACTCATGCTATGTCCACATGGGTTGGGGAAGGGGCTAGCTCTGATTATGTGTGTAGACAAAGGGAATCTCCGCTTTGTCAACACTGCGCAGGGAAAGAGGGAGCTGGAGAGTCTCACACAATGCCCAGAAACGGACAGCTTTCCTGCACTCCCAGCTAAGGGCCAAAAGTTGCTCATGGCCCTACCTAATGCAAAAGAACTGGGAAATGAGCAGCACATGCATACTCAGTGAGCAGCAACCATTTCCCCCATAAGAATAAATACCTTGTTCATCCTAATTCTGCCTGGAAGTGTCACTGTAGAATCTTGGCCATCATGTGTGCCACTTATCTTTACAATCATTCCCAGATGAGTCATAAGTTTTAAAGATGCCAAATGACTAGTTTGTATTATACAATCCTCAGTTCTCAATTAGACAAACTTTTACCAAGACACACCTGTTTTAATGTCTTCTTTTGTATAGTTCATGTCTTACTTAGACAATAAACTTGCCTCATTCATTTTTCCTTTTCCTTTCAGAAACATTATGTCTTTTTTGCTCTGATTGCCTGTGCCTTCCAGATCCTTCGAGAAGCATCACAATCATAACCAACTCAGAAAAAAAAAAAACCCTTCTTGCCCTTTGCTTTTCCTCTTCCTATCAGGATGTTGTTTTTAACTGGGTTCCGACTTACCTTCTTTGGTCTCTTTCCTTTTCTTATTCTGTAATAGGATTTGATACTGCATGGACTCTTCTTTCCCTTTGCTAATCATCTCCCTCCATCCCTTTAATGCATCAGTCCCTAACTGTGGCTACACATTAGAATCACCTGGCCACCTTTTTCTTCTTCTTCTTTTTAAGATGGGTCTTACTCCATCACCCAGCCTGGAGTGCAGTGGCACGATCTCCGCTCACTGTAACCTCCGCCTCCTGGATTCAAGGAATTCTTCTGTCTCAGCCTCCTGAGTAGTTGGGACTACAGGCAACTGCCACCATGCCTGGATAATTTTTGTATTTTTAGTAGAGATGGGGTTTCACCTTGTTGTTCAGGCTAATCTTGAACTCCTGACCTCAGGTTATCTACCCATCTTGGCCTCTCAAAGTGCTGGGATTACAGGTATGAGCCGCCGTGCTCCACCTGGCCAGCTTTTAAAAAAGACTCATGCTTCAGATTCTGGGGCACAAAAAAGGGAGCCTAGGTGTCTGCCCTAGAATGTGAGAAGAATTTTAGAAAAGGCTGTGCCAAGGAAGTGCCACTGGAGACAAATCTTTAAGATGAGTAGGAGGTGACCAGGTAAAAAAGAGGACTATCTCAGGTAGTGGTAATATCATATGAGGTCTCCCAGAGCAGGGCTGTGACAGTCAGGTCTGTGTGTTGAAAAATGATCCCATTGGAGCCTACACAAGACACAGAATGTAGAGAAAAGACAGTAGGTCTGCACAGCAGAGAAGGAATTGATAGGATAGCCTTGGCAAGAGGTGGGCACAACCTCCCTCTATCACATTTATTCAACAATAATTGCTTATTTGTGTGTCCACATATGCATAAATAATCTCAGCTTGAGATGTGTTCAGCTTTAAGTAGCAAAATCACCTGAATTACCATAGCTTAAACAAATAAGGGTTTATTTTTATCATACACACAAACATGCAATTTTAATGCTTGGATTTCACCTAAACCAATTAGCATCTCTGGGGTTTCCCACAGCAGTCATCTGCTCACCGATGTACTCCCAATTTGTTTTGTTTTCTCTCTCTCATTCCCCCACTCCTTCATAGCCCTTTTGGGATCACTCCCAAATACAGTTGGCCCTTGAACAACACAAGTTTGAACTTCACAGGTCTATGTATATGTGGATTTTCATCCGCCTCTGCCTCTCTTGAGACAATACGACCAACACTTCCTCCTCCTTAGCCTACTCCCTTGGAAAACCATGTAGATGAAGGCCTTTATGATGATCCACTTCCACTTCCACTTAATAGTATATTTTTCTTCCTTATGGCTTTCTTAATCCTTTCTTTTACCTAACTTAGTTGATTGTAAGAATACAGTATATAATACATATATAAAATATGTGTTTATCAATGGTTTACACTATGGGTAAGGCTTCCAGTAAACAGCTGGCTATTAGTATTTAAGTTTTCAGGGAGTCAAAAGTCATATACAAATTTTTGACTGCACAGGCAGCTGTTGTCCCCAATCCTCATATTGTTCAAGGGTCAACTATAAATTATTTGGACCTAAATCTTTATTATCTGCTTTGAAAACTAGGAATAATAATAGTTCCTATCACATATGATTGCTGGAAGGATTAAGTGAGGTGATATATGTGAAGCACGTGTTACCTGTACCTTCTCTTCCCTCCTCCTAGAAAGCTCTAGTCCACACTCCAGCAGGGCTGGCTTCTACTTTTCACCTCAGCTTAAACATCCCTCCTCAAAGAAGCTTTTCTGTGACCTGAAGTCCACTCTTGTTTTCTCTCACACTATTGTTTTTCTTTCTTAATACTCAATACTTGTAATCACGTTTGCTTGTTTTTTTAAATGTCTCCTCCCATTGGAATGAAAGCTTGAATAACAGATAACAGGTACACTGACTTGTTCACTACAATTTACTGGTGTTCACCAGTTTACTGTTGTCTGACACATCATAGGGGCCCAATGCAGAATTGTTGAGTAAATGCCATCTAGATATATGGCTTTACTATACTATACATCCTATAACTTTTCTAACACTCCAGGTAAAGAACAAATTAGGAAAAATTAGAAGTTAGAAACCTATTGTGGCAGGCAGAATAATGGCACAAAAAAAAAAACATGTTCATGCCCTAATCCCTGGAAGCTGGGAATATGTTACTTTACACAGCAAAAAAATAAAAAATAAATAAATGAAGGCATTGCACATGTAACAGATCTTAAAGTAGGGAAATTATCCTGGGTTACTCCAGTGGGCCCGATCTAATCAAGTGAGCCCTTAAAAGTCAAAAATGTTCTCTAGCTCATTACAAAAGAAGCACCAAAAAAAGATGGAGAAGAGGAGCCTGAGAGATTCCAAGCATGAAAAGGACTCGATCCTACTTGCTATCAATGGGGCCACATAGAAAGCAGGCAAACTCTGCCAGCCCTGGATATAGCCAGCAAGGAAACAGGAACCTCAGTCCTACAACTACCAGGAACTACATTTGGTCAACCACTTGGATGAGCTTGGAAATGAACTCATTCCCAGAGCTTTCAGAAAGGGAAGGCTTGCTGTCACCTTGAGTTCTGCCTTGTGAAACTCTAAGCAGAAAATGCAGGCCACACTCTGAGCTTGCTGAGCTGTGAGATAATAAATAGGTATTGTTCTAACCTGCTAGGTTTGTGAAAATTCATTATGGAAGTAATGGGAAACTGTACCATCTAAATCTAAAACTCTCTCTTGATGAGTTGTGTGTAAAAGAGAAAGAACTGAAAGTCCATTATTCCAGAGTAATAACAGATCCAAGGGAACCTCTGCAGTAAGTAAAGCTACAGTGGTCAATAAGATTCTTTAACTCCAGAAGACAAGGTGTTTCTGGAAACCAAGAATGAATACTATTTCCTGTGCCTATGTGTTTTCTCATAGACACTGTCACTTAGGGTAGAAAGAGGTGGTCATCCTGAGGTGATGTACAAGATGCAAATCTATCAAGACACTCAGCAACTTTTAATGTTCTTCCTGCCTGGTCAGTGACTGCTAATTAGGAAGAGAACCACACTAATTAATGCCACAGTAAATATCAGATGTTGAAAATAATGAGAGGTATCTTAACACTCCATTTCTCAGAATCAAACTATCCCCAAACATGAAGTACTCATGCGAGTGTGTACAAATGCAGAGGCGCTATGTATCAACAATTCTAAAGTGGTCTTTTTCAGATTTTGATATATTTTTAGTTAGGATGTGTCTTAAAAACAGTGTATGCTCTTCAGATGATGACTTTTCTCCCCAAAAAGCTATTTTTAAAGGAAGATTAATTTCATAGAGTGAAGAAATATGGTATTTAGCACTTAAGTGATAACACGGTATAAGTCTGCTTCAGCTACTGTAACAAAATGCTAGACTGGGTGGCTTAAACAACAGAAATTTATTTTCTCAGTCCCAGCAGCTGAAGTCCAAATCAAGGTGTTTGCAGGTTTTTGTTTCTCCTTAGGCTATTCTTCATGGTTTGTAGATAGCTGTCTTCTTGTTGAGTTCTCACACAGTCTTTCCTCTGTGTATGAGTATCCCTGATGTCTCTCTCCTAAGGATGCTAATCATATTGGATTAAGGCCCCACTCCTATTACCTCATTTAACTTTAATGACCTCCTTTAAGGCCCTTAGCCAAACACAGTCCCATTGGGGGTTAGGGCTTTAAAGTATGAATGAGAGGGCATAATTAGGTCCATAACATATAGAGAACTGAAACTAGTGATTTGAGTAAGGAAAAGCAGAGCTAAAATGAAATGGGATTTTGCCTTTCCACAGCCGACCTTCCTCTGTGATCTCCTGGAATGTTGGATGGCTTTCTGGACAGACAGGGTCCAGTGGGCACATTTTGTCAAAGCTCAGTCACAGAGAATTGGTAAGTGAGGCTGTTGAGACTGCACAGAAGTAAACTGATGTGGGAGGCAGCATGAGGAGCTAGATCAGAGTGAAGAGTTTTTCCGGGAGCACAGGTTTTATCTTGCAGAACAATTTTCAGCCAGATTGCTAAGCCAGGTTAACCCCATTCCCCTCTTGGTAGAAGTTTGAAAGTGTTTAGAAACTTGTTCTGAATATAATATGTCTTGATGTCAGCAAAACACTCAGAATGACTTCATGGTGGGATCTTTGTGGTGGCTGAAAACACTCGAACTCAGTGTCAAGCGTCAGCTGCATCTAAAGTTGAATGCCGCAGAGTTCTTTCCTTGGTTCTTTTTTGAAACTTGGTGTCAATGATTTAGATAAAAATGTAAAACATACCTATAAAATTTTCACTATCAAAACATTGAGAGGAATGAGTATTATGCTGTGTCGAAGATTCAAGATCCAAAGAGATCTTGTTAAGATGGAATATTCAGACAAAGCCAACACAGTGAAATTTAACCATAGTAAGAAGTCCTGCACTGGAGGAAGACAACCATGGAACAACAAAGTTGAGCAAACCCCACTCAACAGCAGGAGGAAAGATCTATTTAAATTGGGAATAATGGAAAGAGAAGCATGCCAAAAGCAGGACCCTAAACTCAACCCACTTGACGTAAAAATGGTGCAAGGCAAGAACTTACTGGAGCTAGAATCAAAATTCTTTGCATGATAATTTACTTGTCTATCCCCCACCCACTGTTCTTCAGCTTTTACTAAAAAGGAATATCATTAATTCCATTTGTTTCTATTTATAGCCAGCAAATACCAAGATTAAAGAGAGGGTCAGCCAGTTCATCATCACCACATATTCCAGAGTGAAACATTCTGAATTCTCACACACTTAGACTTGGAAGGAATTGTGGATACTTGGGTCCTTTCCTCTCCTTGAAATGCCCTCCTCCCACCTTCTTTAAAGACATACCTTTATTTCTTTTTTTTTTCTCCCCCCCCGAGATGGAGTCTCACTTTGTACTCCAGGCTGGAGTGCAATGGTACAATCTCCACTCACTGCAACCTCCGCCTTCTGGGTTCAAGCGATTCCCCTGTCTCAGCCTCCCGAGTAGCTGGGATTACAGGTGCCCACTATCATGTCCGGCTAATTTTTGTATTTTTAGTAAAGACAGGGTTTTACCACATTGGCCAGGATGGTTTCGAACTCCTGACCTCAGGTGATCTGCCCACCTCGGCCTCCCAAAGTGCTGGGATTATAGGCATGAGCCACTGCGCCTGGTCAACATACCCTTATTTCAAGGTGCAATACAAATGCTGCCTGTGGATACAGTTTCATGATATCTTTCCACACTTCACTTCTTATAATCCCAAATTGATGCCCCTTCTCTTTTGAATTTGTAAACGTTTATAGCAAATACATTTGCTTCCTTATGAGACTCAACATGATATTTCTACATAGGGGAGGGTGTCTTTTCACGGGGATCTCTAAGCATGAGGCCCAGTTTTCCCCTTGTTGCTTACACAGGAAATGACCAACCAGCTTCTCCGCCCACCCTAGCAGTCACATTCCCCTCTTACTCTCTAAGCTTCTTACCATGGAGGTGGCAAACCATATCTCACCCATCAAAGCCTACAAACCTTTGTTTTCTCTTACGTGAAGCTTTTTTCTGTCCATCCCAGAGATCGTCATTCCTTTGTATCATGCCTTCACCTAACACATGCTTCTATTAGACAGATTTATAATACTGAAATAGCCATGTTCCCTCAATTATAAAACTATGTTTACAAAACACCAATGATTTACACATAGGATATAACATCAAATGCTGTATTAACACTGCACATCAGTTATGAAATACATAATGACCTTAAAAGTCATCTAATACTTTAAAATATGCATCCTATGGTTGAAGAATATAATAATTGTTGACTCATACGCCTTATCCAATAGACTGGCAGGTCTTCAGCAGGCAGCAGGAATCACATCACATTTATCTTATTATCAGTGTTTGCCCAGTGGCTAGTATGTAGCATTGGCTTAAGACATATTTGTTGAGTGAAAGAATGAACTAAGTAAGTTTTTAGCTGACTAAATTAAATTTGGTTCAACATTCTGGTCTGGTCTCTAAGAAAATTCACATAATATAGGACTGCATCACAGTAGGATGTTTAGCGGATAGAAAGCAATAATCATAAAAATATTCTATCACACTAGGAATATGGTGTTCAATATTTTCACTGTGTTAAATATTTTAAAGGGAACATTGACTGTCCAAGACGATCAGGATGATGAAAATCTTTTCATATAAAGCAAGCCTGAAAGAACTGGGTATATATAGCCTGCAAAAGAGAAGCAAGTATAAAACATGATAGCTGTCTTCACTCCTTCGGAAGACTCTACGTAAGTGTAAAAAGGTCTGATGTGTGGAACTCCAGAGAAGCAAAGACCAGTGCGATAATTCCAGGAGTAGACCTGATTCTCCATACAAAATACCTTCATAAAGTGCTACTCTAAAGCAATGGAATAGGTTGTCTTATGATATCCTGTATGTCTTACACCCAATCTCAGGACACCAAAGTAGAACCTTAAAGGCTAAGAGTTATTCAGCATTTAATAGAATGGTAGACCAGATGTCTCATGAGGCTTCCTGCAATTTCAAAATTTTATGATTTTTATCAATATTAATTTCTTTTCTAGAGAGGACCACCATAAGAATGGGCACAACTGAAAAATGGCTGGTGTTCTAGGGGATGACCTGGAAGTTTCCAGCCTCAGATCTGTTACAGATTATCAATGAACATGCATCTATCCATCCATTCATTTATGTATGTAACCAACCAATAATCATTGAATGTCTACTAAGTGCCAGGCACTGTCCAAAGCCCTAGATACAGCAGTGAACAAAACAGACACAGTTACTACATTCATGAACTTAATGCCTAGTGTAGACAATAATAAGAACACATAGAAATAACGACCCCTGGTAAGTGCTATGAAGAAAGGCATGAGATAAGCCAAGAGCCAGTTAAGCTAGTTGCAGGGTTCAGAGAAGGCTGCTTCAACACTTGAGATAAAGACTAGGGCAAGTCCTTTAACTCTCCATTCATTCACAAAGATTGCTGTTAAATGGGGCAGAATATTCTTGCCTCACCATGACTTTGAGGAATTTAGTTACTATCTGGGGCACTCATTGTCTTTATAGCTTTGAAGATGGTCATTTGACCTCTGTAAACCTCAGTTTCCTCATCCACAAAGTGGGAAGCATAACAGCACCTAGGTCAGGATGCTGTCGGATCATGCATGCAAAGCCAGTGTCTGCCATGGAGTCAATCTTCAACAGGTGGCAACTACTGTTGTTAAAATACATAGGAAACACTGTGAGTGTTTAGATGGAAAAATGCCACACACGTTTTAGATGTTATTTTTACTCTTCTAAAATCCCCAGGCTGTTGGGTGAGAAGGAGGAATTAGACGGCCAGAAGGCATGGTGGTAATTTATCTCAACCACATTTGACGGATCAGCAGTCTCTCTATGCACCACGCTTCCCTCCTTAGAGTCAGTTGTCCACTATAGGATGAAAAATATCCTCCTTTCTTTCATGTTCAACTTCCTTCTGTTTAAAACATCAGAGAAGGTTAGAAAGAACACTCCTGGAGAAACGAGACCACCTCTGCCTCAGCTGGTGCAGCCACCAAATGAAAATTCATGACAGCGGCTCCCTGGCATTCTAGGAGAAGACCAGCCCAGTATGAATAAATAATCCACATTTCAAGCAGGATTACGGATATAAATGAAAGACGAAAAGCACATCAGGGTACCAATTCGTCACACATCTCCACACAAAAGCGCAACCTTGTTTCTCTCCTCATCCCCGGCTTACCCAAATTCCCACCGCTCTTTGCGGCCAAGCATGCACAACGTTGAAAAAGAGAAAGGAAAAAGTAGGGCAGAGAGATACTCAGACATCCAGACAGGTGACAGCAGTGGGTCTGCGAGTGAGAACCATTGCTTCCTTTCCTGTCAGACTCCGTGGGTACACTTGAACTTTTGTGGTCAGATGGTATTCACCAGAGCTTGACTGGCACCACAGCCAGTGGTATCACAGGGCGCCCTGCCACGGTCTCCCGGGAACCTGCCCCTGCACAGGCTGTGGGGTTATCTCCCTCTTGTCTTGATAGCTAATACAGTTCCTACGGCGGCTGTATCCCATTAGGTCACAGCAATGAAAACGAATGCCATTTTCTTGATGGCTTATGCAGAATTGTTGTAATTTGAAGCAAGCCTTTCTGATCTTGCTGCTTCTTTCTGTCTCCATCCCTCACCCCTGGAACCCCACCGCCTCACTTGCCTTACTGCTCCCCTTCCCCAGCTACTATCCCCCACCTCCCGGTTTCTATCTGTCCTTCTCTCTTTTCATACTGTATATTGGGGCCCTGGCAGGCTGCCATTCTAACTGCACATTAGAAATGGTAGCGTTTTCCTCTATCTGATTCTATAAAATGAGTTCGCCAGAAGGTGCAGACCCAGCACATTCGTGGTTTTTCCTATAAATTACTTTAACACTGTGTCCAATCATATATATAATTTCAGATTTTCAATTTCAACTCACTGCTGTGTCAGCACAGACTCCACTGATATGTCTAACGTATTTAGCTTAAAATGAAACGGATGGCATTTCATTACCAGGAAGATAATATTTTTGAATATGTTTCCTGCATGGCGGGATCCATCATTATTCTGCCATTTTATGTTCAGTGTGTGTAATAGCTTTTTAATGCTTTGACGTATTTTATTTATACGTGTAATATTTTTCTAATATCACAGGACCGTTTAACTCATTGGACACATTAGAAAATCTTAATTGAATGCTTTTAAATATTAGCAAAAGGGGGAAAGGCTGAACAAATTGCCAATATTTTTATCTAAGATTTCATAAAGAGTAACAAAAAAGGCACAAAAATTGTTCAACCCTTGTTCTTTTTTCTATTCTCCCCAACCTCCCCCCTGCCCCTCCCACTCAGTAGTCTCCCATAAATATACACACTTTGAAGAGGAAATAAAAAGATAAAGAAAAATCCCCTAGTCCCCTGAGACTTACAAGCTGTCAGGGTGAAAGCAAGGAACACAAGAAATAGTGAGCAAGTCCCAGTGTGAATGACAGGAACCCTCTCATTGGCTGAAGCTTCTGACAGCACTGAAATCTTTCATACCAGGTTCTCGGCTCTTTGACCAAAGTCATGGAGTGTTTGAAAGGAGACTGTTCTCAAAAGACGCCTTTGCAAAGGAAATGCAAAGGAAAGTGTTTCACCTTAAAAACTTGCAGGTAGCCGACTTTGCTATAGGCATTTCAAGCTAACAGGTAAGAACTAGAGTGAGCACTTCTCCATTCTCATTCTTTCCCTCTTCTTTCAAAGCACCACCTTACTCCAAATGAAAAATGTGGGAGTCAATGTGGGAAAAGTGGTTTGCTTTTCTCGCTCTAAGTCAAAACAGTTTAGTGGGCTACTGGCCACTGCACATTGCTGGAAGCTCCTAGTTTAGGGTCACTCACAAGGGAAGGATGTGAGAATTAACATTGTCTTTTCAGGGAAACACTGCCTTTACTGTATTCAAAGTATAACCCCTGTTTCTCTGACTCCTGCTGTTCTAGGGAACAGCAAATAGAAATGGATTCTAATTCTGGGCCACCTCTTATCACCTATGGGACCCCGAGCAAGTTATTTGAAGTCTGCTGCGCACAAGGGGAATTATCTGTAAAACTGAGATAATAATTCTCATTTTGGAGGTTGCTGCAGTAAGATATAGTTGATGTAGGCACCTGGCCCAATTCATAGCTTACACAGTAAACACAATAATTATTTTTGCTATAATTAAAAAATGGTTTTGGTGTTAAAAGCCAGCCAATCTTCCCCCACTCCTTCAAATTCTGTAATCTAAAACCAAACTCCAATCTGCATGCTGATAAAATAAACTCCCTCCTATAAATAAAAGTTACAAGGGCACAAACAATTACGGTATTTTTGTTACTCAAAGCTCATTTTGGAGTGAAACTTTCCAACTTTATATTCAGGATACTTTAATGAGTTTTGCTGCTTGCTAGCCTGGAGTGTAGACATACCTATATTTATGTTTATTTACCTTTTTGTTCTTAAAGGAATAGAAAATCATGGCATAAGATCCTTAATAGAACATGTCCCTAACAATTCCTCATATCAAATTTACTTACTTGAAACTCTTTGCGACTTTTTCTAGTCCTCAAAGAGTTGGAAAACAAGGCTCTAAGACAGAGGTGAAAACACTTTTCTCTGAAGGGCCAGATAGTAAATATTTCTGCCTTTGCTAGCTCAGTTCTTCTACTGTTACTCCAAATAGCTGTGGAAAATAAATGAACAAGCTGTGTTCTAATAAAACTTTATTCCCAAAAACAGGCAGCTGGCTTAGTTTGCAGACTAACACCTGCTTTAGGACATTAATATATCTTAATTTCTGTATTTCTCAAGAACCAAAAGTCCCAGAGAATATAATCACAGAATCAGGTGCAGAGAAAAGGAAATTCAACAACATAACCCTTTAGGTTGAGCACGGGAATTTTAATAGTCATATTCTAGGATACTGTATCTTGTGTTATTCTTATATCTTTTGGATGTTCACAATTTTATGGAAATTTGCCAAAACGAAGTTTCAGTTTTTCACCCCAAAACTCTGTTATAGATACGTCAAAGTTAACCTAATTTAATGACCAGATGGACAATTTTGATCAAGATAAAGGCAGCATAAATAATTTATACATTCAACAAACTCCACTGAACAACCACTATGCACTAGGCACAACCAAAAGGCAGAGTACAAAAAAGACAAAATCCACATCACCACATATTTAGGTTTTAGACATAAGAGACAGACAATATATAATTAAACAAGTAAAGAACAAAATAAATGGATTTACCAATAAGTGCTAGTAACAATCCAAAAGGCTGCTGTGACAGAAAGGAATGGGGTTAAGGAAGAGGGGAGTCCTGGGAGAGTAGACTGTTTAAGAAGAGAAGATAATCTGATATTTGAAAGGAAAATAGTGGGCCAGACGTTGTAGCTCACATCTGTAATCCCAGCACTTTGGGAGGCCAAAGCAGGTGGATTACCTGAGGTGAGGAGCTCGAGACCAGCCTGACCACCATGGAGAAACCCTGTCTCTACTAAAAATACAAAAAATTAGCCAGGCATGGTGGTGCATGCCTGTAATCCCAGCTACTCAGGAGGCTGAGATAGGAGAATCGTTTGAACCCAGGAGGCAGAGGTTGCAGTGAACTGAGATCATGTCATTGCACTCCAGCTTGGGCAACAAGAGCAAAACTCTGTCTCAAAAACAAAACAAAAACAGAAGTGACCATGCTCAGCACTTTGAAAAGACAGAAATAACAATGCAAAAGTCAAAGAAAAAAAGAGTTTGAAGAGTAGAAGGAAAAGAAAGGAAGCCCACTGGCTTCCTTTGAACCCTTGGAAGCCTATATTGGTTGACATATAGGAAATTACAGGCACACAGATTGATTTGCAAAATTACAAAGACTAGATTTTGTCCTCATCAGGAGAAAAGTGTTTGCACTGGCTAATTCCCAGTTATGTTATTTGTTGACAACAATTGAAGAAACTATCTTGAAATGAAGTCATGAGCCAACTACAGAAGAAAACTCAGAAATTCCTTATCACTCTGTTATAGGCCTCCTTCTGAACCAAATTTCTAAATTCCTGCTGTGTAAATTTCTGCTCTCCTAAGTGGAGGTGGAAACATTTAGATAGGTATGTGCAGATCAGCATTGCCTTATTTGGAGTTGCTCTTTCAGGAAACAAGACAGAAGCTATTTAATAATATTCCTCTTCAAAGTTATATGGCACTTTTCATCTAAGAATATCAGAGCACTCTGCCGCAATTAAATTATTAATCCTCCTGACAACTCCATCAAGAAAGTATCTGCTTTATTATCAGTGAGAACACTTGGCATTTACATGCTCGCCTTGAGAATGCTATTCAGCCATATGCAGTTAATTAACACGTACAACACATTCAGGAGGCAGGTCAGCATTCTTGTCCCCAGTTACAGATAAAGAAACTGAGGTCCCAAAATGACAAGGTGTTTCCAGACAACTTACCCAAGTGAGATTGGTAACAAAAAGTACATGCTGCCTTAATCTTGGTTAAGAGTCACTTATTTATACATTGAGCTCTCAAACATTTAAATACCTGTAACTGTATAGCTGATTATAAAATCATCAACTAAATTGGCATCAACCTGAGGGGAGGAACCTAGCCTTCTTTAATAGTCCTGATAACAATGTCTTTATAGCAATATAATTTTGCATATGCCACACACAATTCTCATTTGACTTTTATTATGACCTTAGGATGTTGATGTCATTGATTTTGCAAGTGAAGAAATTGATTCTCAAAGAGAATACAAGATTTGCCCATCATTATATGGTAATGATGTAAATTAAAAAGGCAGTCTTGAATTCAGGAATTTTGTTTTTAAGCATAGTGCTATTTCTTCTGTACCAGTGTTTCTCCTCTAACCTCTTAGATTTTTATTATAAAATGATTTGCCCTTGACCTCCATCCAAGACATTTTGTTTTCTGACCCTCAAGGTGGTATTGATCATATTTTTTATCACCTATAAAGTTGCTCCATGGCATGGACTGTGACAAAAGGGTTATAATAAAAGTTTCCTTCAGTTGATAACAAAATCTACTGTAAACAGAAGAAAGAAAAGCTGCACTATGGTTGCTTTTAACTCAACATGTTGTATTTTGGTATATTCAGTCCAAAGAATTGAAACCATTCTAGGAATTTCAAACAGAGGGAATTTAACTCAGGGAATTGACAAAATATGCTGAAAGGCTGCAAGAACAGAGGGGAGAGGGGCCTGAATTTGAAAATAACAACAACAATAATAAGAGTGGTAAGACCCAGATGCTGATAATGGCTCTTAGTTGAATGAAACCTATGAACTGAATTGGTGCTACACAATTGGAGACACCAACTGCAGTCAATTTTAGATTTACAGAAGAGGCATCTCCTCAGCTAAGGATAGGAGCACTAAGACAGTGCTGTTCTGCCTGGAATTGGGAATTACACCCCAGCAATGCCACATTGAGTGAGCCCAAAACCACAAGCTTCTTTCTTCTCCCCATCCATTGATCCCTTACCAGTGCCTCCGAATTGTAGATGCCAAAAGAAAGCCAGCTGGAAAGGGAGGTAGGAAACTCAGACTCTGAGACTCTTCCCTAGCAGGGCATAGGATGGAGAATTGAGTGTAAGTCTGGGAGACACTGGGGAAATCAATGGCATGTTGTACATTCTGAAGGCTCAGACAGATGAAGCAGGGAGTACCAGAGCCCTCCACAATCCCAAGCAGTGCCCTGCACCTCAATGACAAGCAGGGAAGGCATTATGAAGGCTATTCCCACAACCATCCTGAAAAGGCTGAAAATAAAACACGCCCACCAGGAAAACAGTATGTGCTGAACAAAAAGGTTGGCGTTCTTTGTACCTTAAAATCCACAGGGGAAGGTAAGGAGCCCATCTAGGCAAGAAGATAGTTGTCATTAATACAAAAATACGTCATGTGAGTCCTTAAGAAGAATATGGATCTCTGCTCTACAGAAGCCAATAGTGACAGTGGGAAGAAAAAAAAAAAGACACATACGTTGCTGGCAAAAGAGTTCTGAGGAGTAAGGTGGGAGAAGCATAGGTGAGCTGCAAGAAGAGCCAGCGTTAGAAATCAGGATGTCCTTTCAGAGTGGAACAAATGAAGAAAAGATTGCAGGAGGTACCTATGGCCAAGGACAGAGAAAGGAAGAGAGAGAGAGAGACCCAAAATGGATTCACAGAGCTGGACAGGTTGAACAGCTGGCCAGAAGAGCTTACAAGAAAGCATCAAGCTTAAGGCCAGAAAATGTCCAGCAACATCTGAAGGACAAAGCTCAGGGGAATAACAACCAAATGCAATATGCTGCCTCAGTTTCCCAGAGATGATCAGCCCCAAACAGAATGAAGACACCAGCTTCTAAGACTCTGAAGCAGGCAAGATGCTCATTTATGGCCACTGCATCACCACCCTCTACCGCTCAATCCTCCGACCCACTGACACCATACATTAGAGAACTGCCCTTCCAATGTCTAGCTCTCCTCATTTAGTATATACATAGATGGTCATTGGAACACTCACTTTTCTAAGTATCTTGTGTAATATAGGCTTCTCAGAATTCTACATTAATTTTCTAAAAACAAGAAGTGACAGTTGCTAGGAGGTATCTGGTTTCTTCCATTTAACAACTTATTTAGTTAAGTTCTTTCTTCTACCAACCTTTATTTCCTAAGGTCTTGGACACATACAAAGATTACAGAGCTGGAGTTCAAGATCCCTTTCACTGAATTCTAGCCATAAACCCCACTATGTGACTACAGAAGTCAATCTAGAAATGTCCCATAAGGTAAGTGGAAATACAGTTCAAGGAATCCACAATAAGTTTTGGGGAGAAACTTTTTTCTTTGCTCAGGATGAGTTTACCCCTCCTCACTTGGAGTGCACAATTAATGCAAGCCGATAGGTAGTGATATTGCTGGGTGCGTATGTAGAGATGGTGGGAGATGAAGCTGAAATTTTTAGTCTGTGTTAGGAATTGAAGGAACTTGACTGCTTTGCTAAGAAAAATTAAACCTTATATGGCAAGAAATAAGGAACACACTATAGTACTTCTACTATCATGAAGAAAACGTCACAAATCCCATACAGGTGAGTCTGGATGTACAGCCAGAAATCACATCTTCAGTCATTCCCTGCTCCACGGTCCTTCAGCACCTTGTACATAGCAAGAGAGACGAGTGCTGTTAGAATCTGTGCCTCTCAGTCAGGCATAATAGCTCCTGCAATCCTGTAATACAGTAATTCCTGTAATCCTGGAATACACTTGTAATCCCAGCACTTTGGGAGGCCAAG
>NW_012117243.1:1241150-1297517 GCF_000951035.1 Colobus angolensis palliatus
CGCCTGTAATCCCAGCTACTCAAGAGGCTGAGGCAGAAGAATCACTTGAACCTGGGAGGCAGAGGTTGCAGTGAGCCGAGATGGTGCCACTACACTCCAGCCTGGGTAACAGAGCAAGAGTCTGTCTCAGAAAAAAAAAAAAAAATCTGTGCCTCCCTCTCTAACAAGCATTTTCCTTTCTCTTGGTAACTTTCCAAATTTTCATTTAGACATCCACACACCCCCGTGCATCCTACGCTGTTGGGGATATGAGACCAATTCAGAGGTGGACACAGTCCCAAATCAAGCCAAACACGCAACAGGAGAAAGTTTGCTGCTCACTTTGGAGAAAGAAACTTCCCTGTTCGTAAGAGAGCTCTTGGCAAAGGAAAAAGAAGGATAAACCTTCTTGCAAACATGAGAAGTCAGTTTTTTTAATGACATTGATGTTATGGAAGACAATCAAGAATAGGAATCCTGAAGGATATCCTTGATCCTAAATTAAATCAAACTTTAACTCAATCAAGCTAGACAGACAGATGATATAAAAAAATTTTTTAAAGACCATTATTAAGTCAATTGTAGTTGGATTTTCTGTTACAAGCAATGAAAAACCACTCTAACTCATACAAGTGCCAATACCACACCATAGGTTACATGTGTATGTCCTTCTCCCTCAGAAGACCATGAGCTCCCATCATGCAGGCAAAAGCCCTAATATCATCTTCAAATCCCCAGCATCTGGTCCACATTAAATTGTCCCCAAAATGCTGTTGGACATATTGAATTGAGGTAGTTACCTCAAGTCCATGAGGAATTAGCACGGAACTTACCATGGCAACTTACCATGAGGCAGTTCCGAAGCAATGTGATGACATCTTGCCTTCTTCACTTCTCAGCAGAGTCCCAGCCTGCCCTGCCTTCCATCTCTGGGATCAGCACTCTCATCTCCCAGTTGCCCAAGCCACTAACACCTCCCTCTATTCCACACTTCAAAACCTCACTGCCAGCCAGGCACGGTGGCTCATGCCTGTAATCCCAGCACTTTGGGAGGGCAAGTGGGTAAATCGTTTGAGCTTAGGAGTTTGATACCAGCCTGGGCAACATGGTAAATCCCTGTCTCTACAAACACAGAAAAATTAATGGGGCATGGTAGTGTATGCCTGTAGTCCCAGCTACTTAGGAGGCTGAGGTGGGAGAATCACTTGAGCCCAGAAGCCCAAGGCTGCACTGAGATAAAATCATGCCACTGCACTCCAGCCTGGATGATAGAGTAACTCCCTGTCTCAAAAAAGTAAAAATAAACTCACTGCCACCTAAAGGCTAATTGATTCTAAATCCTCAAAACTAAGGCCCCCTGCTTCTCTCTCCCCAGTTCTAATACCTTGTTCTGACCACCCTGATGACCATTTCAGATGAAAGAAACTGTCTCCAAAACTGGTTCTCCGACTCAGGTCTTGACTCCCTTCCCTTTCATCTCCAGTCTGCAGCCAGACTGACGATGCAATTGTGTATCTGGTTATGGTGTTTCCATGACTGGGAGCCTTTCCTCGCTTCTCACTAGCCTCAGGTTAAAACCCACAGTGGGGGCGGGAGCAGTGGCTCACTCCTGTAATCCCAGCACTTTGCGAGGCTGAGGCGGGTGGGGCATCTGAGGTCAGGAGTTCGAGACCAGCCTGACCAACATGGTAAAACCCCGTCTCTACTAAAAATACAAAAATTAGCTGGGCACGATGGTGCATGGCTGTAATCCCAGCTACTCAGGAGGCTGAGGCCAGAGAATCGCTTAAACCCAGGAAGTGGAGGTTGCAGCGAGCCAAGATCGTGCCACTGCACTTCAGCCCGGGTGACAGAGTGAGACTTTGTCTCAAAACAAAACAAAACAAAAAACACAAAAACACCCCAGAGTCTTCCTTATTACAAGCAGCCCTTGGCGATCTGGTCCTTTTCATATTTTGCCAGAGCCATTTTTCTGTACCGTACCCCTCACCACATGCTATAATACCTTTAGACTACCACCAGCACCCTGACACAACGAGTCCTCCCCTGAAGCCTTTAAATAAGCTGCCCTGAGATACACTTCCTGCAATGTTTCATCTATACAAATCTGTCCCCTTCAGAGCTCAGCTCAGCCATCACCTCCTCTAAGAAACCTTCTCATTCTCCCCTTGTCACCCAGTCTGTTAGCAGCCCCTCCTCTGTAACTCCGAAACAATCCAAATGCACCTATCTCATAGCACTTGTCATATTGTATTATCTTCAACCATGTATATGTCTTTTCTGCCAGGCTTTCAACCACTTTTTAGAAGCCAACTCCAGGCAGAAACCTTGTCATATTCAGCATTGAATGCCCAGGACCATGCTTAGTTCACAGATGATCAGAAAACTATTAAGATAAATCAACGAAAAAGTAAATATTGGACAGTCAAAAATATTCCAGCTTCCAGCTTTTTTTCTCACTTTAAAACCCACCAAAAATATATTTCTTTCCAAAATTATATTCTAAAACAAATGAATTTATTCAGGGGCCCACAAAATAGTGTCCCCAAAGCCAAGAGAAATCATTATGGAAACAACATTTTTGTGGCCCAACTTCCCACTTCACTACTGTACTGCCATCTTTCCACTACGCTTGAATGTCTGCATACATCCAGTTCAAGATGAATTTTCAGGTTGGAGTGGTTGACTGACCATACATAGAAAACACAGACCATAAGTATATCCAACAGGAAGTCCCAAGGCAGCTCTCTTTCTTTCGTCTCAGTGGGAAAAGAGGGGAGTGACACATTCTGAGTTCTCAGTGCTCCCAACAGAACTTGCTGCATGCTGGTAGGATGGAGGCCTTGTTTCAGTATGCAGATCTCCACAGAGCCTGGTGGCAAAGGGCTCCTCACCAGCAGATC
The DNA here is from genome assembly GCF_000951035.1 of Colobus angolensis palliatus. Taxonomy (NCBI): domain Eukaryota; kingdom Metazoa; phylum Chordata; class Mammalia; order Primates; family Cercopithecidae; genus Colobus; species Colobus angolensis. Next base: position 1,244,033 of record NW_012117243.1, read on the forward strand.
TCCTTGGGAGGACAGAAGCACCCCAGGCCTCAGGCTGCCCTGGGGGGTTGACCGCAGACTGCTCTGTTTCCAGGACAACAGAGAGTACTCTCCCTCTTAAGGAGAAGGGCCTGGTATTTTGAAGCAAGGTTGCGCAGGCAGAAGTGAATGTTCCCCACACACACGTCCATCCACTCCCTTAAAATATTTACCTAAGAGCCAATTACACTCTTACAATTTAAAGTTAGTATGGCACTATATTTGCCAGATAAAATACTAGACTACCAGTTAAAATTGAATTTTGGGTGAACAACAAATATTTTTAGTGTAAGTATTTAGTTGTACAATGGATATTTTTCATAGAAATATGGCCCATGCAATACTTGAGACATTTTCATACTAAAAAAATTATTCACTGTTTATTCGATATTCAAATTTTATGGGGAGCCCGTATTTTTATTTTCTAAAGCTGCCAAGTACATATTGCATCAAAATTCAAAGTGTTGCATTTAATCAGCTACTTTTTACTATCCAAGGTCTGCGGATTTCAACTAACGTAGTAGATAGCCTTGAAAAAGATTTTGGGACATGGCAACTTTTTTTCTTTTCTTTTTTTTTTTTTAGATGGAGACTTGCTCTGTTGCCCAGGCTGGCGTCCAGTGGCGCGATCTCAGCTCACTGCAAGCTCCGCCTGCTGGGTTCACGCAATTCTCCTGCCTCAGCCTCCCGAGTAGCTGGAACTACAGGCACCCGCCACCACGCCCGGCTAATTTTTTTTGTATTTTTAGTAGAGACAGGGTTTCACCATGTTAGCCAGAATGGTCACGATCTCCTGGCCTCCCAAAGTGCTGGGATTACAGGCGTGAGCCACCGCACCCGGTCAAGACATAACAACAATTCTAAAAGGGGATTACCCTAGAGATCCTCACCAACACAATGACTCAATGGGGACATATACTACGGATTTGTTTGTTTTGTTTGCTTCCATGAATTATGGTGAGTTTGTTTCCCTGTCATTTAGGAGTTGTGTGCAAGTTTTATACAACTTGAGCTACCAGCTTTCTCCAAGGGCCAGATATTAAATACAGAGAACTGTAAGACCTTCACTTTTCCCTCTCGGAATCATCAAAAGCTGGCCCTGTTCTTTCTGAGAGTTCATCCTCTCATTTACTGATCCTTGCAGATCCAGACATGGGTAAGTAACCATACAAGCAAGAAAAGAACTGGGTTGTGTGAACAAAAAGACACTATGGAAATTCTCCTGGGGCTCATCAACAGAAAAGGAGTCCAACCCTCTGCATTAGTTAGCGTGACTCCCTTGCTGTTCATGGCCAGGAGACTGAATTATAGCAGCCTATAATAGTTACATAGTAATGTTTTCTGTGGTTCATTGCTCAGTGGTGAAATTTCTTCTGCAATAACTGATGCCATCCCCAGCACCCTAAATCGCAAAATGTGTGCCCCATTCTCTCTGCTGGTACACTCACAGACTGTTGGAAAAGGTGTCTCTCGGGGTCTTCAGGTAAGTACCCTGTCATTTGCCTTTCATTTTCTATGCATCAGCTAAAAAAAAAAAAAAAGTCTGAATTCAAAACGTATTTCCAGTCAGAAAGTAAGATTCTTTAAGTCTCTTTTCTAAAGCAGAGACATCCTCTTCCCTTTTCTTGATGTGTCATCAGTGACTTTAAAAGCAATCCCCTTTTGTCTGTCACAGTGACTCAAAAACTAGGCCAGTGATGATTCTGTCATTTCGTGGTTCTGCAGCATGTGTGTTCCACCATCTTTCATTTCTACGCTTTGAAATACTAAGTGGGCCACATGGAGACATCTTTTTATCACAAAGTACTCCATGTAATGACTTTGGAACACCAGGAGGGAATTGGAGATGCAGGGAGGGGGTGACTTTTGCATAATTGCTGTTTATTTCTGTGGCAAGTCACTAGTTAGGAAAATATGTATTTGAGGGACATTAAAGGTTTGGCATTTCAATCCTTGACTCCAGTCCTTGGAACTGCCTTTTGCATGGTGACATTTGAAACTTGACCATCCTAGACCACCTGGTTGCCAGACAGCAGCCACTTTGGCATGAAGCAACTCCAGAGGGATGGGAAGAGGCTGTCTTCTTAAAAAAAAAAAAAAAAAAAAGAATAAATGTCTGCTCAGGCCCTGTATCATCCCAAACAAGCAGCCCCAGGCAAAAGGCAAAAGGTAAAAGGTTTCTCCTATCTTGTACAGCCAGAAAAGGTCAGCTGTTCCAGACAAGGCCAGAGAAAATTGCACTAGAACGTGTAAGGGGGGCAGCAGGAGGGGTTACCACTTATTTTTTAAAGGAACTTGAAAGTCCAATTGTAGGATAAAAACAGTACTTTCCACCCCCATTTGACCCCCTTTTCAGTGTGTCTGAGCACATAGCACACAGTTAGAATCTGCAAACTCTGCCCAGATCCTGGTGATCGTGAAGGCCTGACACTGGCCTAAGTCCCTTTCAGCTGAGACCATTATGTTCCCCGTGTATGTCACAGCCCCTGTTCTCTTTAGATTGCTGTAAGGAGAGAAGTTAATTGAAACTCTTTCTTTTAGTTTCATCCTTGGCTCTTATTCCTGCAACTCTGTCGTCTTCCCCATTCACCTATTTCCCTCACTTGACCTCCAAAAAACATTTAAAGAGAGGCAAGATAGGCTGGGTACAGTGGCTCACGCCTGAAATCCCAGCACTTTGGGAGGCTGAGGCAGCAGATCACCTGAGGTCAGGGGTTCAAGATCAGCCTGACCAACATGGTGAAACCATGTTACTACTAAAAATATAAAAAATTAGCCGGGCATGGTGGTAAACGCCTGTAATCCCAGCTACTTGGGAGGCTGAGGGAGGAGAACAGCTTGAACCCAGGAGGCAGAGGTTGCAGTGAGCTGCGATTGCACCACTGGACTCCAGACTGGGTGACAGAGCAAGACTATGTCTGAGAAGAATAAAAAAAAAAAAGAGGCAAGATAGAGTCAAATGGAAGAGGAGTGGGTATTGAGGGAACAGAAAAGGCCTGAAGAAAGTCTGTAGAGCACTGACAGCTCAGGTTTTCACTCCCTAAGAAGCCAGAAGAAATCAAAACAGAAAAAAAGATTACAAACCACTCCTCTCTCCTATAATAACGTAAGAAAAATAAACATGAATATAAAGGTTACATTGTTCTAAGCACTTCGCATATGTTACCGGGTTTAATCCTCACATACCCTTTGTGGTAGATATTAACATTATCCCTTTTAGCAGATGAGGGGACAGGCCCAGAGAAGGGAAGTAATTTGCTTGGCATCACACAGCATCTATGTTGAAGAAGAAGAACCTGAAGAACCACTCAAACTCTGCGGCCTAACTCTGCCATCTCTAGCCTGCCTCCTGTGGTTTGAAAGTGTTCATTTCTGGCCATACAGTCCTCCCACTGTGTTAACATCCCATGTTTTTCTTCTCTTGGGGATTAAATATGAAAGGGCAGATTTACTGCTTCACAGATTTCACTGGATGTTTCTACAGAGCAGAAATGAGGACCACAGGGCCGGGCGCGGGGGCTCATGCCTGTATGCCTATAATCCCGGCACTTTGGGAGGCTGGGGTGGGCAGATTGCTGGAGGTCAGGAGTTCAAGGTCAGCCTAGCCAACATGGTGAAACTTCTCTACTAAAAATACAAAAATTAGCCAGGTGCAGTGGCAGGTGCCTGTAATCCTAGCTACTTGGGAGGCTGAGACAGGAGAATTGCTTAAACCTGGGAAGCAGAGGTTGCAGTAAACTGAGATGGCAAGATCACACCACTGCACTCAAGCTTCCATCTCAAAAAAAAAAAATAGGACCAAAACAACAGAAGACAGGAACTGTGCCAGCTTAAATCCACAAATCAAGGGCATCCCCAATGTACTTGTATTCATTGGTCATTTAATCAGAAAAGCAGGAAAAAGTATGAATAAGATCAAACCCTGGCTGGCTGACAGAAGTAGGTTGGGGTGAGTAGGGATGAGTCTGTTGCAGGGGTTTGACTTGTGCAAATTGTAGGAGCTGGTTAAGCCACCTCTGTAAGGCCATTGTCCTTGTGAGTACTTTAGAAGCCTGAAAGCAGAAGCAGTCAGAACTCTGAAATTTCAGAATTTCCTGATGGCAGGAAAAGGTTGGAACCCCAGAAGGGTGGTATAAAGCCCATGAAAGTTCTTATTGTCTCTGACCTTGACCTTAATAGTATGAGTATCCTGCAGTAGCTGGTAGTCAGGCCAGCATGTGTCATCAACATACACAGGACACAGGAGGTGGAGGAGCTGAAGGAAGATGCAGGGGGTAGTGAGCAGATCTAAGCCCAGCTACTGTCTCGTACCAACGAGGTGAGCCAGCGGAGAGGTGGCACCCACTGCATGGGAGCTGCAACGTGGCTGCTGTTTCCCTTCCACCCTCTGAATCTCCCACAGGATACCTCTTATGGCCCACCCTATGTGGCTGAACACAGGGAAGTGAGTCCCGGAAAATGTGGTTCAGTCTAGCCAAATCAACAATTACCAAGCCACCAGGCAACCTAATTGAAACTGTTCCACACCACAGTGCTTGTGTAATAATTTTATGATCTAACCAACTTCACCACTCGGTAAATAAGGAAGGCAGAAAAGTCAAACAATTTTGACACAGACTCAGGAACAAAAGACACCTAAGTTCAAATCCTAGCCCCAAGAGTTACGCACTGTGTGACTTCTATAGGCTTTAATTTCCTCATTTGTAACATAGGCTTAACAATAATGCTGTCTTAATTGAATACAGTAAAGACTGCGAGAGAATACCTTTAAAGTACTAGGTTCTGTGTCTAGGGCCTAGTAAATATTCAGGAATACTTACATGTAATATGAAGTAACACATACATTACATACATAACTATATAGTAATAAAGTAATCGTTTTTATTAATAATTTCTAATCTTACAATAAATTATACAATGACCAGATTAATTGAATGTGTTTTTTTTCTCTCAGCTAAATAGAGTTCTTATTATACTTCATGAAGAACAGTAACCTATGAGGTCTCCTAACTTGGTGTCCCCATATATTTAGAGTTTTCATATAAGATGTATATTAATATTGAAATGAAAAGTATTCCTTACTAATATGTGGCTAGGGAGTCACTTGAGTATTTGAATGGTTTCTGTTGAGGATCTTTGATCTAAATATGCCTATTTTAAGCCAGGACAAATCAGTAACAGCAAGACAAAGAGAAATAACCACAGATAGCTTAGATCCACCCCATAAATTAAGTTCATGACTTGTAAGGGCCATGTGATCTCTGAGTTACAGAATCCCTGAAACTCAAAATTGGTATGAACCATAGAAGCAGTTTAATCAAACCCTACTCTGACACATCAATCTTCTCTATATCACTCTTGATAAGTCTGGGACTCAGAAATGTCAAGCGATAAGAAACACCACTCCTGGAGGCCAGACCAGTCCATATAAAGACAACTCCGATTTTTAATATATTATTGCTTATATAAGTCGGATGTTGCCTCCTTGCAACTTAGAGCTATTAGTCATTGTTCTGCCCTCTTTAGCCACACAGGAAAAGTATAGTACATTGGTCTTTAGTCTTTGAGAATCTCATTAATCCTATGGACCTACTCCACCCAAAGGTATAAATGTTCCCATTCACACAAATTGCATGTAAGCTCAGAGACTTCTCAAATCTCCTTTAACACCTGCTGACCAAGTCTCCACATGACCTCCCTTCCTTAATCTAAAGACAACTGTCAAGTTCTTCCCAAGTCCTCCTTTGTACCAAGATCCATCAACTGTTTTTTTGGCATGATTTTGAAATCTCTTACTATCATGGGCATGTTTCCATGCCAATGAATCAGCTCTTCCTTCTAATGTCCCTCTTAATGAGTTGCACTCAGAGATAAACACAATGCTATAAGAGCAACCTGTGCAGTTCAGAATATAGTGAAACCATCACCATTTGCGTAATCGTGTTCTAATTCAATACAGCTCAATATTGCATAAGCCTTCTTGGCAATCACATTGTGGTGCTAGTTCAATTTATATTAAGCAGAGCTTCAGTTTTCTATTTTGCAGGATAAGATGGTTTGAAAAGAACATCTCCAAGTACCTTCCACCTCTAAACCGTGTAGGTCTACTTTTTGAAAAGGACTCCCTGAAGGTGATACTCTCACCAACCAATTCCAGGGCTAAAGCATTGCTTAAGGGAGACGTGGAAGAAATCAATGGTGAAGACATATTGAGTAAGTTATGTTTTTTAATACTTTGGCTGTGGTTATGAGAATAGGTATAAAATGGAAAGATTTGTGATATTTACCAAAATGCCAAATTAAGGGGAAAAATAGCTTTTCCCATATTACCTTTGAAGAGCATTTTCAGATTAATAAAGAGCTTTCATAAACATTAATTCAAACTATCTTGTTTGGAAGACTACTTCTGAAGCTTTATTACACTGTACTAATTAGCACTCAGCAAAGAAACACTGTACTGGCTTATCAGTCTCTCAGAAATGAGGGGCTCCCAATCATTACCAAGCTCATCATTTAGCATTTATGCATGTGTAGGAAGCATATGAATTTGTAGGCTCCAGTTCAGCTGGTGTTCTACAGCTGAACTCCACTACTTTAAACGACTTGAGGCCAGATGTGTCGTAAAGTGGTGATTTATCTAGATTAGTCATTGCACATTGATAGCCACTATCCTTTCTGCAAAATGCACAGCACATTCTTATCCTAAGATGCCTCAACATTATGAATTCCTTTCACTTGGTTGAGTGTTTCATTTGCCTACTAATATAAAATTCATTGAGGCAGCAGGCAGCAACGGGAGCTGTTAGGAGTTCTAGTTCAACACACCACAATCCCATTGCAGTAAGACTAATGGCAAAGAGGTCACCTCAGAATAACCCACTTGCCTGTCTGGTCTAACAGTAGGCTTTTTGTATATGTGAAGCACAGGTACAGGGTTTACAATGGTTAGGAATAAATTTGCAAATCTGACCACCAGAGACCAGGACTATTTCCACTGTGGTTCTGTAACTACTTAGCAAAAATGCTTCAGAGTGCTCAGCAGGGAGAGGAAATGTGATAATTGTGGGAAGACTGGACATTAGAGTGAGCTCATTGGCACAAAAGAATAATGTCTGTGAAATGTTAGTTTCAGGTTGCATAACACTGAATTTTCATGTTGCTTTGAGGATGCAAAATAAGGGGGCAACAAGCAGTAAGGCTTTAAATCTGAACCAACTGGGTGACTCTTTGAGGGTTCTGCATCAAATAATGGAGATAGGTGGATGGGGACAAGAAGACTCAAGGTTATTCTATGAGCTACAGAACTGTGACATCCAGCTGCCAGACTTGAAGCATGGCATTTCAGCTCATCAAGGCATGAACGAGGCTTGTGTCTTCCAAATTTGCAAGAGATTAGTTTGTGTGAGAAACCCAACAGAATAATTTCCAGAGAAAAATAGAGAAACCATTTTGGAAAACTAAAATAAGATAAGATGTTTCCTTGGTCATTATGTTGTCTTGGAGCAGAGAGGACTTTAATGGGATTTATCTCATTCAAGTTTTCCTGGACCCATAGCCTCCTTCTTTCTAGCAAAAATTAAAAAACATTACCTAGTACTTACCTTCAGGTTTCTTTGAACTAATGCCTGAAGACACACAAATAGGAAGTGATAAACTGAAATTCCAAGTAGTACTCTTGTACTACAAAACTTTTGTCCTTTAGTCATCACTACTCCATTTCACTATTTTTTAAGCACATTAATTGACAAATATTTTTCATCAATGCATTAGTCAGGATAGACTTGGCTAGGTGCAGTAACAAATAATACTTTCAATCTTACTGGCTTGATATTTCACACAATCTACTTTAGGGCATGCAGTTCTTCCAGGAAGCTCCTCTCCAAGTAGGAACTTAACCCACACAGTTTGCATCTTGTAACTACATTATCTAGAAACATTGGCTTCCAAAATCTGAAAGGAGATCATCACATTGGTGATATGTCAGTCACATGACTCTTGCCCTGGTGACTAGAACGCAATAAAAAGCAGGAGTATGAGGCTTCAGCTTTCTTTATAGGAGGGGGCAGAGTTCTGTTTCTCAATGTAATGGTGTATTCTCCCTCGGTACTAAGGGGATTGGAAGCTGGATAGCCAAAAAATTGTAAAATGTCCATTTTATTCACAACGTGTAGCTCATTGTGCTAGAAGCTAAACAGGATATACGTAACGCATGACTACGGCTTTGAAAGAAAATCATCTTCAAGAAGTCTGAGAAACTGATCTATAGAATCAGCTATAATTTCAAAGACAATACAAGTCGGTAAAACAATGGAGAGGAGGCATGATAAATGTTGTTTATAGAACTTGCCAGTCTCAAAATTTGAACTGGTATACTTACAATTTCTCTTAAGTGATAAGGCCTCCTCATTTATTCAGAATGGGAAAAAATTCTAAAAAGAGAAAATGATTCACTTATTAGAAAATTTGACCCCGTCTCTACTAAAAAATACAAAAAAACTACCCGGGCGAGGTGGCGGGCGCCTCTAGTCCCAGCTACTCAGGAGGCTGAGGCAGGAGAATGGCATAAACCCAGGAGGCAGAGCTTGCAGTGAGCTGAGATCCGGCCACTGCACTCCAGCCTGGGCAACAGAGCAAGACTCTGTCTCAAAAAAAAAAAAAGGAAAGAAAAGAAAATTTGAAAACAAAAGTTTTTTTTTCTCTTGAACTTCCCACGTTTTCATTCTCTTAATATCACTGAAACCCAGTTTTCTTACCTGGAGAATTATTATAATATATGCTGTACTTTTCCTTAGGTGATGCCTACTATGTAAATACTAGCATAGATAGTATTTCTCTCCATTTTCTTGGCCCTTGGTCATTTTTTACTGCATTAAATAAAGGAAATGGTGATTGTACCTGCCATAGTTGGGTCTCCTGAATTTATTCTCTCTTTGACTTTAGTCTCATTGTCAAATCCTACTCTGTTATAGGTCATGTTCACTTCCCTAGGGTCTTACTAAGTGGATGGCAAGGTAATTTGATGAGATATTTTTGCTGCTGTTTTAATGGATGATAATTCATTGGTATATTATTCCTCCAAAGTAAAATATATATGAACACTGGTCCTCACTGTCTCAAGTCAATGTTATAAATAAATAGTAAGATTTTTTGACAATGTGTCAGCCCCGGAGGGCAATTATATCCATGTCAGGAATTCTCAACCTCAGCCCTATTGACATCTGGGGCAAGAGAACTCTTTGTTGTGGTGGGGGGAGGCCTGTCCTGTGCATCGCAGGATGCATTCCCGGTCTCTACTCACCCAAAACCAGTAGCAGCCTCTCCCACCCCCACAAATGTGACCAAAATGTCTCTAGACGTTGCAAATGCTCCCTGTTGGTAGGGAGGCCAAAATTGTCCCTTCCTCCCCATGCTGACAGTTGATAATCACCGATCTAGATAAAGGAATATTTGTATTCTCTTTTACGCCCAACACTGATGTTGCCTTCCAAAAGTCATTACATATTTTTTCCCATAATAACAGAATCCTGATTTCATTGTGGTATACACCTTCAAGAGATGAGGGTGATCCTATTTCAAAATCAGAGCTAAGTTCTCAAAGCCTAATCCAACATGATAATCCCAATGCCTTCCTCAGAAGTGGTTTAGGGACAGACATGTGACTCAACCCTAGCTAGTAAAAATAAAGAGCACACTGCTATTGGGCTTCTGTGACAGGTTTTGTTGCTGCTGTCAAAAACACAGGAATACCTGTCCTCTTCTTCCATTCGATATTACTGTGCCTGTAACTAGAACCACTAAAAATCATGAAGATTTTAGCTAGCATGAGAGCAAAGGCAACAAGCTAAAAGCAAAGAACGTAGGTCTTTGATGTCATTGAAACAGGAATTTAATTGATCCTGAAGCTATGCCACCTCCAGACTTCTTGCAAAGTATATTAAAAATTTGCCCTTTTATTTAAGCCACTCAGTCAGGGTTTCAGATTAATTAGAGCTAAGCATCCTAACACACTCCACACATCACATCAATATAGTCAGTATCAGCTCCAGCCTTTAGGGCCTACTTGACCAAGGCTGTTTCTGTATAGTTAAAAGAAACAGATCATACAAAAAAACTGGCAATTCAGTGTTTCTTCTTCGTCAATGAATCATATAAAAAACATTTTTACTGATTCTTTTCCTTCACTCACCAGATAAGCATGTATTATTGTGCCTCCCCTGCCAAAAGAAACAAAACAAACCAAAAAAACTGTACTAGGTATGATAAATGTGTCTTCAGATCTGCATTAAAATTACCCACATATAAAAGGATTTAACAGGTACTTATTGAATACTTGTTTCATAAAAGTTACTCTATGGATGTCAGGGAGGATAAACATATTAGGTCAAAATTCTTCCTCCCCTCAAGTTGCTCACAGTGCACTAAAGAGAAAGCATGTGCAAAAATTACCATAATCCCTGGGTTTTGATCACTAGGAATCATAAGAGTGGTGGAGCTAGAACATTGTGGGAATTCAGATGAAGATAATGTTACTTATAGACTGTCAATTAACGAATTCTAGGACTGTCTCATTATGAAGGAGTTTTTTTTTTTTTAAAAGACGAAGTCTTGCTCTGTCACCAAGGCTGGAGTGCAGCGACACAATCTGGGCTCACTGCAGCCTCCGCGATTGCAGGTTCAAGTGATTCTCCTGCCTCAATCTCCCAAGTAGCTGGGATTACAGGCATATGCCTCCATGCTCGACCACTTTTTTAGTAGAGAGGTGGGTTTCACCATGTTGGTCAGGTCTCGAACTCCTGACCTCAAGTGGTCTGCTCTCATCAGCCTCTCAAAGTGCCAGGATTACTGGCGTAACCCACCACACTTGGCCGTGAAGGAGTAATATTTTAACCGGCTCTTGAAGTATGGCTAATACTTATTTGTTTAGACTGGGAGGTGTTGTGGGTTGTGAGGCAGGAAGCAACAGCCAGTCACAGCCAACAGATACAATAGCGTATATGAGGAGTTCTGAGACATTCAGTTTAGCTGTATGTCTCAGAGACATTCAGGAGAATAGAGATGAAGATGTGGAGAGTAGTAATGGCCATGAAGGAGGTAATGATTGTGCCCAGATGATGAGCAGTCTTAAACATCATTGTAAGGAAAGCTAGAGGCAGGGAAAGCACAAAAAAGCAAATGAAAATTAAAGAGAATGAAGATCCCAAATGTTACAAGTTAGGGAATACATTTATTTTCTTATGATCAAAAGAAAGATGAAACCAGGAAAGAGCAATATCAGAATACTTTGATTTAGGAAAAATAAAGTTAATCTGATTATCTCTAATTATCTTAATACAAGAGACCAAGATGAGCAATTCATGGAATATCCAGTGGACTCTTCACCTTTTTCAACATCACAGAATTGATGCAGCAGCAAGCTATAAACTGGAATAGGTTATAAATAATCTAGGTACACTTCTAAAACTTTCACCCCCTCTCTACCCCAGAAAAATTCTTATACATAGCCTATTTTCTTTGAAGCTGTACAAGTTTTCAGCCCTCAAGTAAACACAGACAGTGTTAGCTTTTTAAATAAAGATGATTTGGTTTCTAGTCCTATTCCCAAGTTGATTCAGTAATTCAACATAGATTCTGCTCTCAAATTATAGCATAAATCATTTACTATATAGTAGGTGGTTTAATGATTTCACAGAAAATGTAAAATCAATTTCAATGCAAATGTAACTTCAACAGAAATCACCACTTCCCCCACTTATCAACCGTGTGACTTTGGAGATATTATCTAACCTGAGTCTATTTCCTCAAGAAAAAATGAAATAACCATATCTACCTTTGAATGTTGGTGAAAGTATTAAATAAAATGATATGCCTAAATCACCAAAACAAATTCTGTAACATGGTAAGAGCTCAGCCAAAGCTGGCAGGGGTGGAGCTGGGGAAAAGGGAAATCATTTCATCAAAGCCTCAAACAGAAAGCCACTCAAAACAGAATAAAGGAAAGGGAGCATTTATAAAAGGATAAATATCTCATACAAACCAAGAGAAGAAATTACAGGAGGGACTCAAGAGTGACTGTAACTAGTAAATGGAAAGTCAGAATCTGAACCCACTGAATCTTCTTTCAGACTGTGGTATCTCTCGTCCATGTGTCTGCATATCTATTCGACTCCTTCTCACTTGCAGACTAGCCACTCCTGCTTCACTTAGCACAGGGCAGAACTTACCAGCCCAAGCCCAACTGTATATATCACCTTATATGCAAATACCAAGCAAGGCTTCAAACTATGTGGGGGGCACATATGTCGACCGAACTATGTGTTGCTCCCACCTGGGTCTGGGGTACATCAACCATTCAATCCACTGGGCATGCCAGAAACCCTTTCGTTTCTGAGAAAGGGTTCTCTAGGAAGAAAGACGCACTTGTCACACCAGTATATCAACAAAAAGAAAATCCAATAATGCCCTGACGTTAATATCCTCTGCGTTCGCATTAAACAAAGAAAAGAGTGGACTGTGTTATCCCTAGAAGAATCCTGTTTCAGAGTCCAGAGGCGCTAAAGAGCTTTCAACAATGGCCTCTGCCAACTGCTTCGTTTCAGCTGAGGCTGCTCAAGAACAACCCCAGCTCCTCTCCTCCCCATAATATATTCAGGTCTCCCTCTTCCATTACGGCTGTGTGTGTATTTCAGTTTGGCATCTCCCTCCGTAGTGAAGCGGAGGTGATCATATTTCAGGAGGTGCTAGTTCCTGCCTGTGGAGTTGCTTCTGTGTTATAATTGCTTTCCGCCATGCAGCTGCCGCACATGAGCTAATCTACATGCTGTATTGCTTCGTTTACAGCAAGCTGGCCTCACACTGAGTTTAAAAAGAGGCAGGCGCCACCAGCAAATCTTGCTTCCTGGAGCATGTCATTTCTTTGGACGATTTGCAGCCCGATAATGACCATGTCATGATTGTGCAGTGATAGTTCCAAATGCCCCAACACACTTGATGAATCTTAGCATAAATTGGCCATTTATCAACATGTAGGACCATCAGAATTTCCATATTTGAGCTGTTATGCCATAATGTTGATTAATTGTTTGAGGCCCCATTGTAACCTCTACATCCTGTGTTACTGGGAGGTTACAGCTACCCACGTGGCTTAAGTAGATTTGCCTGAGAGAAAAGCAGTGCTAGATACTCTTCAATAATAGGCAATAATCTCTGGTTTCTCAGTGAATTCACAGGTTTCTTAAAGGAAAGCATCTAAGTGCTTCTGTGTATCATCTACAGTCCCTTTGGAAAGAATAAAGTCCCTTTGAAGACATTAACAAGGTACAGTTTGCAGACTTTTAAATCAGAAGGAGAAAAAGCACGAAGCTATCACTATATTCAAAGTATGCCTTGCTCCCAATTTAAGGAATCAATTGATTATGCAGGTTTTTTCATAATTTCTAATTTACTTATTGCTAGTATCTTTGTCATTAAAATATATTTATCTATGCAACAAATATTTACTAAGTACCTAAATATTACTAAGTACCAGAATCAGGAACAAGATTCAGGGATGGTGTAGAATGATTTCTGGCACTGGTTACAAGGAGATCAATCACAATGGCCCCTGGTAATTCTAAGATTCTGTTCCTTCTAAACCAGTATCTTAACATTCTCCATTCTGCCAGTCAAGTAAAAAGAAAAAAAACGTACACAGCTGTTTCACATCCCTCAAGCATAAGAAAATGCTAAAGTTTGCTTCTTCCTTCACAGTGTTTTTTTCCATCCTTTTTTCCTTCATGGATTCTGGTGCCTTATTTTCCCTTCTTACCGGTTTCTGCTTTTACAAACCTTATCTTCAGCGAGCCCTACATTTCACACTGAAATCATTGTTAGTAGTCATCTTGTTTTGCACATCACTATCTGATTTTAGAATTTTCTAGTGACCCTTCCTACACTGTATGTTTACAGCTTCAACAAGTTATTGCTAAAACTTCCCATTGCTGCTGTAACAAATTGCCAAAGTTTTAGTGGCTTAAAAACAGTACAAACATATTGTATTAGTCTGTTCTCCTGCTGTTAATACAGACATACCTTAGATTTGGGTCATTTATGAAGAAAAAGAGGTTTAATGGACTCACAGTTCCACGTGGCTGGGGAGGCCTCACAATCATGGCAGAAAGCAAAGGAGAAGCAAGTCACGTCTCACCTGGCAGCAGGCAAGAGCGCTCGTGCACGGGAACTCCCATTTATAAAACTATCAGTTCACGTGATACTCATTCACTACCACAAGAACAGTGTGGAGGAAATCCCCATGAATCAATGATCTCCACCTGGTCCCACCCTTGACACGTGGGATTATTACAATTCCAGGTGAGATCTGGGTGAGGACACAGCCAAACCATATCAAGCGTTATCTTACAGCTTTGGGGTGCAGAAGTTCAAACTGGGTCTCTCAGGGCTAAGATCAAGCAAGGCTGTGTTTCTATCAAGCAAGGCTGTGTTTCTTTTGAAGGCTCACCAGGGAGAAGTCATTTCCTTGCCTTTTCCGGCTTCCAGAGGCTGCCCACATTCCTTGGCTGATGCCCTCCTTCCATCGTCAAAGCCACCAATGGCAGATCGGTGTTCTTCTCACATTGCTTCACTCCAACCCTGCTTCCACTGTCACATCTTCTCCTCTGACTCCGCCCACCTCTCATCTTTTAAGAACCCTATGATTACATTTGGGCTCACACAAATAATCCAGGATAAAAGGATAATTTTTCTATCTTAACATCTTATCTTAATCACATCTGCAAAATCCCTCTTGCCATGGAACATAACACGTTCACAGACTCCAGAGATTTGAGTGTGGACTCGTTGGGAAGCTATCATTCTCCCTACCATAGGAGCTCAATATTGACTAGTGAAGTCTTCCACTTCACAGGTGAAAAACAAGCAGCAAGGAGATGGAAGTTCTTGCTCACCAAGATGCCCTGGGGTAGAATCGGAACAATAATTCACATTGCCCGCCTTCCATCCCAGTACTCTAGAATACCCAGTAAAACTATAATTTAAGATGAACCTAGAAACTAACAAGAATATTATTAAAGCAACTATCTTTCCAGGACTGAAAAAGTTTTCCCAAATTCTATAAATTATTATATGATTTAACAGTTTTCTGATTATTAAGTATTTTAAGGTAATTCCTTGCTGGCCTAAAAGAGTTAATATTTCCTTTTAAATGTACTTGATTTGCAGAAACAATTCTCATGTCATGCCATAAAGAATGCTGAGGAAGGTCAAATTCACTTACTTTATAAAAGAATCTTCTAAATCAAACAAAGTGCTTCATTTTATTTCACTTATCACTGTGATTAATGTTTGGATAGTGGTTATAATTCCCTCTTTAGTTTTTTTGTTTTGTTTTTTAATGGACTTTTTTTTTAAAAGTAGTTTTAGGTTCACAGCAAAACTGAGGGGAAGGTACAGACAGTTCCCATGTACCCTCTGCCCCCACACATGTACAGCCTCCTTTATTAAAAATACTCCCCACCAGTATGGTATGTTTGTTACAACTGACGAACCCACATTGACACATCGTTATCCCCCAAAGTTCACAGTTTACATGAGGGCTCACTCTTGATGTTGTACATTCCATGGGCCATATCACAAGGGATCAATCTATCCTCATGGAATCATAAGTAGGTAATGTGAAGCTTCCCATCTGACTGGGAGCCACCTGGGCTAAGGTCTACTTGACAGCAGGTGATGTTTCATGGATGCTTAGTGAATTGAAGATGAGCAAAAAATGCCCATTAGTTGTCCCTTTGAGCCCAAGCTCCTCTTTCCATGCAACGGAAATGACAACAAACAATCCCCCTGAATCGCCCCCCATCCCCTGCCATGGAAGAGATGAGCACCATTAAGGACAGGCAGCACTCACTCCCTCCAAGTACCCTCTTGTTTCCTAATGAACTCAGGCATTTCAATTCTTGGTATACACATCTTTAAAATGCCAGGTACCAGGCACCAAGCAATCCTCAGATAAACAGACTTTTCCACAGTCTCCACCAAGGACTGCATTCATCAGGGTGGTGAAATGGTCCAAGAACCTCTGACTGACAGCCCAGCCACAGAGCAGCACTTCGGGAATATTCCCACATCTTGCCTCCCCATTCACTTGACAGTTAAACAATACTTAGCGGAACATGGTATACGGTACAACTTAAAGTCAACAGTGGACTAGGAGCCAGGGCCTGATAAGAAAAGAAAAAAATTAAACAAATCAATCATGAAGCTAATGTTAGAAAGGAAATGGAACTCGACAACAGAAACAAGACAATGGAGATACATGGCCAGTTGAAATTTGAGCAGAAATACAAAGCTGATGAAGCAGAAAGAGGCCAGAAACTCTTCGACATGAGGCTAAGCTGCCCTGCCTTTCTGCTGAGAACCAAGGCAAAGCTTTGCACATCTCCTGTAGCTCCTTTCTCTTGCACATCTGGGCTTCCCGCAGCCTAGGCAGTCACGGAGCACTTGGACGCTCTTAATAATAATGCTGGGTGCAGCCTTGTGTGCATCAGATATGGGGCTCCTCTCCAAGCAGAGCCCTCTGCCAAATGGGCCCCAGCACCTTGCCCCTTGCAGCCTGCTGATAATCTGCAGCTTGTCTGTAATTGTTGCGGGAACATGCACTTTCTTTCGCTGATGATTTTGGCAGCCTCGCAGGGCTCTACCCAAAAAGGCATCGAACAATGGGATGTGATTGTTTTGAAACGTACCCAACAGGAAGCCCTCCTCCGACACGCACTCAGGCCCCAGGCTTTAGGGATTGGACGGATTAATGGAGTTCAGCTGCAGTTTACAGTTTATCATCAACCAAGTGCTGCTGTGGCTGCCTGTCTTCCCTTCTCCAGCATCTAAAGAAAAATAAAGGGAAAAAAGAAAGGAAGGAAAAGCAGCACCCCAGAACATTCACTATATAACAATCTAAACAAGGGAAAGGAAAAAAAAATGCCCTGGGTGACCATGAAACTGACAAGACTCCCCAAAATAGCTTCCAGCTTTCAGTTTGTCATGCAGAACTGCCTCCCCTTCACTCTCCCAACCCTCTCCCCCGTTTATAATCATCGTTCAACGTGGTGAAAGGCCTAATTGCCCCGAGCAGTGTGGTCAATCTTCCTGGAGATTTAGCTGCCTGCTTTCATCTGGCAGCCTGGGAGGGAACTCAGTATTTCCCTCCAGGCAATCTATATGGTCTAGCAGTTCACTGCGGAAAGTGGTGCCTTATCGATTTCTGCCATAGCTTCCATGGCTGACTCAAGGATCAGAGGCTCTGACAATGACTAACAAGTTTAAACCATTAGTCCCATTTGTAACTACTCAGCGAAAGGCTTGTCAGTCACCGCGTACCATATACTGCAGCTTTTAGCAGATTTCTAATCCCATTCATTTTGCCACAATGACCCCTGTAGTTAATGGGGGTTATCGGAAAACTATTTTTTCCCTTCAAAAGTGATGCCTTTTTTCTCCTTCTTCTTCTTCTTTTAGGAACATAAAAGCCATCTCGGTTCTGATGTTTCAAAATAGTGATGCAGGAAATGATCAGTGTCCCTCTTAGGAGAAAACCTGTATCCTAGTGTAGGGTACGATATGTCTGATCCTGAAAACGCAGAGTCAGGTGGCAGAGAGTGATTCATCAGAACCATCCTCCCTGCCTTACCCGTCTTACTGTTATAGAGGTTTGTCTTAACACCCGTGTTCTCTTCCCTCTGACCTAGAAGTGGATCATTTTCCTGTGAGAAACTTCTCTCTTTCTGCATAACTAACCACCCCACGGGCTAAAGCCTGTTCCTTAAAGTGTGGTCCCCTGAATCAGCATCACCCAAGAGCTCGTTATAAATGCACAATTTCAAGTCTAGCCTTAGACATTCTGAGTCGCAATCTGTGTTCGAACCAAATTCCCCGGTTGATGCCTGTGCATTTGAAGGCTTGAGAATCACTGGTCTAAAGAAGCTATGCTTTTTCACTTCTACATTAAATACAGCAAAATTTAACATTTCCATTGTATATTAGGATATTTTTAAGAAAAAAATGAGTTTTTCTGCATAATAGTTCCAGTGATATTCTCCTTGTAGCTCTGACAATCGAATGTTTTCATCTTCATATCCACAGTAGCTAATCCAGTACCTGGTGGGTAAGTACAAGATAAATAGTTGTTGGACTATTCATGAACATCTGTCGAATTCACAAGAACGAACAAATGAATGAGAATGAAGAAAGAAATGTGATGTGTCTCTCAGTGACATAAAGAGCCAGGACTGATGAAAAATGAGAAAGCTGGCTCAGAGGACAAGCCTCTCCATTCATTTTTTATGGATGTTTAATAGTTACATATATTTGGGGGGTACGTATGATATTTTCATACCCATATACAATGTGCAATGATCAAGTCAGGGTAATTGGAATATCCATCACCTCAAACATTATTCTTTCTGTTGGGAATATTATAACTTTTCTATTTTGAAATATACAATAAATTGTTGTTAACAATAATTTCCCTGCCATACTTTTGAATACTAGAACTTATTTCTTCTAAATATGTTTACACCTACCCATCAACCAACCTCTCTTCATGCCCTTCTCCACAAACCCTTCTTCCCAGCCTCTGATAACCATCATTCTATTCTCAATCGTCATGAGATTCACTTTTTAGCTTCCTCCTATGAGTGAGAACATGCAGTATTTGTTTCGCTGTGCCTGGCTTATTGTCCTTAACATAAGGACCTCTAGCTCCATCTGTGTTGCTGCAAATGACAGGATTTTGCTCTTGTTTACAGCTGAATAATATTCCATTATGTATATGTACCACATTATCTTTATCCATTTATCCACTGATGGACACGTAGGTTGCTTCCAAATTTTGGCTATTGTAAATAGTGCTGTGATAAGCATGGGAGTGCAGGTATCTCTTAGATACCCAGATTTTCTTTCTTTTGGATATATGCCCAGCAGTGGGAATGCTGGATCATATGGTAATTCTATTTTCAGTTTTTTGAGAGTCCATTCATTTTTTTTATTGTCTTAACTAAATGCTCATACCACCAAGTTGATCCCGTCCTAAGAATGGATTGAAATAATGCAGTAGGTGGGGCTTTTCCTAGCACATCTCTTTCTTTCCACGTCTTGGTCATTCTCCTCCCATTTCTGCTGCTTATTCTCTCTCCTCTCACCATCATACTGAGTCTCTCATGTGTTTGTTTGTTCTGATCATCAGTCTCCATCTCTTAAAATCCTGTGCTCAGTCAGGTTAGACTAAAGCATCTGAAAACCAACACACTAAAATGGAAGTGACGATTAAGAAGAGACTACGTTGAGGGCTACTTCTTGACAACCTGGAAATCATACCGCCTAAGCAGTCTATTTTATCTAGGGGGCAGATCAGCTCTATTGCTGCCAAATTAACACCAGAAAAAGGCAAAGTAACTTTCCTACATGACGTTTGTGGAAGAGATTTCCTTATGTAGCTGCTTCTTGTCTAAGCCCGGCCCCTCCAATTTCAAGGAATGTGTTTACATAATGTGACCACCTTGGTTCATGGACATAGGTCTTTATTGTTTAGACACTGGTCATAAAAAAGCATTTGTGGGGAAGACTTGCTTCCATCTTCTCTCAAAAAAAATAAAACATACAAATTTAAATGCAGGGCAAATTTGATGGGAAAGTTAAAGACCACAGTCGTCTTTATCAAAGAGATTCTTCATGTTGAATTTTTTTTTAAGCCTAAGACAAGGACTTGGGAAATAAAATTACCTTCTTCCAGTGATTACCTTTGGAAACAGTTATTTCTGGAGCTTTCATCTATGAACTGCCATGTTGTGACTACTTAATTGCTGCCTGAAAAACAGAAAGCTGATTATGTGTTTTTTGTTTTAAGTTAATCCTTTGACATTTTGAATAGTTACAAAGATAGGTTGTTTTGTGAGTTGCTAGCGGGAACCAGCAGGAAATTATTTCATTCGGGGGCAGATGGTGCTGGTGACTATACAAAAAGGGCTGGGTTGATGGCAGGGCAAGAGTAGACAAGTACACACACGCACAGAAGCTGAGGATGCCCCGATTCTGTGTTGTCTGAATTCTCAGCCTGAATCTGTATACCTTAAATAAATTATTCATAGATTTCCCACATCCAAGTTAAAAAGTGCCTTCAGAGTCAGGGTCTCCTCCCCACAACCCACCCACTATGAGTTTTAATATGTAATTGGAGAACATGTAAAATAAATGGAAATGTCATTTGGCTTGTAACAAAAGACCTAAATCATAACGGATTATTGAGCGGCATCTTGTGGTCCAGAGTGAGTATGACACTTACAGAAAAAGCCAGTTGGCTTGCTGGCATGCCACTCCAAAATGTGTTAACGTCACCTCATATCTGGCTTTTGATAACGCTAATAAGGGGCTGTGCAAGGTTATCAATGCACCCTTATCATTATGCCACCTTAAAATATTTTTGTGAATGAGCATATTAACTTATAATTAATCATCATGCATTAATGTAAATGTATCCATGTAGGCACGTTTAATCAGCGCTCTTTCTCTTTCATATTTTAATAACAGAGCACTAAAGGAGACTTACAAGATATAAAGTAACAAAAGCAGTGTTTATAATCTAAGCCACTTCAGCAGAATTCAAAAATTAGTGTTTTTCTATGAGATAAAATATGAAACCATTCAGTCATTTACTAAGTAAAATCCACTATATTTTCTCTATATTCTACAAAACCATAGGAAAAGAAGAAACTACCCTTTCTTGGTGTCTTTCTTCTCTGTGTCCCATAGAATCATGTGGATTTTGGCTATGAAATAAGTTAATGGACCTTCTTAAACAGAGAGACAGAACCCAGACATAGCAACTATATATCCAATAGGCTTTTTTTTTTTTTTTTTTTCCCCTGAGTCAGGCTCTTGCTCTATCACACAGACTAGAGTGCAGTGCTGTGATCATGGCTCACATGTACCCTCTAACTCCTAGGCTCAAGTGATCCTTCCACCTCAGCCTCCTGGGTAGCTAGCTTCAGGCATGCACTGCTGTTCCTGGATGATCTTTAAAGGTTTTTGAGACAAGATCTCGCTATATTGCCCAGGCTAGTCTCAAACAACTGGCTTCCAGAGATCTTCCTACCTTGGCCTGCCAAGACACTGGAATTATAAGCATGAGCCACTGCACCTGCCATCCGTGGGTGTTATTTTTATAAGACAGTAAGACAGCTGACTGCCAGTTCAATTTTCAAAACTCTATTCAATATTTTAAAATTTCTCATTGTAGACATGATTTGGCCACCATGGCATAATAAACAAAAAAAAAAATACCTAAACAAAGGCAGAATATGAGCTATCAAGTCAAAACTCAGATATCAAAAACTGCTGAAGGCATTCAGTAATTCTAATAAATTTTATATTATTTCTATCTCAAAATATTAATGTGTGGGTCAAAAATCCCAGTATATGCTGGGAAAGCATTTCTGCTTTTGACCAACCTACTGTAACAAATTGCTTACGCTTTCTGGCACTTTAATTGTTCTTCTGAATAAAAAGAGGGCTTTATATCACTAATACATCATATTATTTTAAATTTTGTAAGCTCTGACATTAAAAGGGCTACTGAAAACAAAAGACACCTGTGTAAATAAATTTGCTATATGTATCAGATAGCTAAACAGGGGAAAAAAACATTCAAATATGTAAAGCAGAAAGAATTTAGTACAGGGAATTGGTTACACTGGTGATAGAAGAACTGAGAAGCTCAGTGACAAATGTGGGACAGTGAAGCAACCCAGAGATTAGCAACAACAGGAAGCCAATACCACCCCTTCTTTTTTATTTTTATTATTTATTTATTTATTTAAGACAGAGTCTCACTCTGTCACCCAGGCTGGAGTACAGTGGTGTGAGCTCGGCTTACTGCAACCTCCGCCTTCTGGGTTCAAGCAATTTTCCTGCCTCAGCCTCCTAAGTAGCTGGGATTAGAGGCACACACCACCATGCCTGGCTAATTTTTCTATTTTTAGTAGAGATGGGCTTTCACCATGTTGGCCAGGCTGGTCTCGAACTCCTGACCTCGTGATCCACCTGCCTCGGCCTCCTAAAGTGCTGGGATTATAGGCGCGAGCTACCACACCTGGCCACCACCCCTTCAATAGAGGGATAATTGGAGGAGGCAAGGGAAGAGATATTCCCCAGGCCACAGAAGAAAAGATGAAAAACCATGACTTCCTCCTTCCACCAATCCTCCGAGCTCTCTTCAGTGCTTCCCACTGGCTAAACACAGCTGGAAAAGAGCATGTTAACTAGTGACTCTCCAAAAAGAAAAAAAAAAAAAAAACAAGCCCTGATTCGTAGCAGTTGCTGATTTCCATGGCATAAATACTCTCACTTGGCCAATTTCAAGCTACTGCTTGTATGGTCCCTGAATGTGAAGTTGAGGAGAGATGCACAATGATAGCACACTGTTACGTAGTGTTTCCCACACATATGGATATACCATAATCTCTAGAGCAGAGACAGTCAAAAGAAGGGTAGCAAAATAATTAGGAAATGATAAATTTGGAATAGATATTACCATTGCTTTTTAATATACAACAGCTTATTTAACATAAGTTTAGATAACTTAATTTTAATGGTGATATTAACCAGTGTGAACAACCAGTTCACAGGATCTCTGAATATTTGTCAATTGGCTCTCACGCACTGAAAAGAGCCAGCTCCTGCAAACCCTGTCAGCTAACAAGGAACCCTAGAAAAAGTCGTCTAAAAGTGGTCCATCCAATACAATGCAGAACAGAGGAGGGAAGAGCATGGAATAAAGCTGAGGGCAAAAAGATCCAGAAATGGTGCATTATAAATCAGCACACACCAAAGACTACTTAAATCCATCCAACAAGAAGGCACTGAGCATCTCTATAACTAACTTCCTGCTAAACCCTGGTTAGATGGATCATAATTAGGCTCACAAAATACTTACCAGGAGAAATACGTGCCTATGGGTTGATCCCACTGGTCATTTACAATTATTTTGTCAGTTTTATTTTTTCTACTGTCTTTTGAAGATGATAATCTTCACAGCATCACATATTAAGAAGCAGAAAGTGTCCCAGTAATTTCTGCACTAATGAAATTTTGATTGATTTCTCTATCACATTTTTTGGCAAATTGATTCATCATGATGAGTTTGTGATGAGCTGCCCAGTGACAGAAAGAATTCAGAAATGTTTAGAGAAACAAAGAGTGTTGTTTGTGTACGGTTTGTTTTCTCTTTTGCAAACTTTGGGCACTTAGCCTCCCAGAGCCTCAGTTTCCTCATTTATAAAATGGGAAAAGAAGGGGTTTCATTAGATAATCTCTATGGTGGTGTCTGACAGTTATGCTCCGTGACTTTATTATGGTGTGTGTGAATTCAGGATGAATATTTTATTCTATTTCTTTTCCCTTTTTTAAAAATTCCTCTCACCTACCCACTGTATTTAGCATATATCAGTCCTTTTGATCAAAAGCATAAGCCGAGTGGACATAAAAAAATAGGAAAAGCAAGGAAAGATGAGTGAGCAGTTCCAATGACAATGAGGAATCTTTTGTAAGTGGCTGCATCTTGGGAAAGCCTGATCCAGCTTATTTTCTGGGAACTAATGATCAGCTGAGATGAGTTGCTGATAGGCCGCAAAGGCAAGGACCATTAACACTTGATTGTCACTAATTCTGAGTCAATGTCCCATTTCAAAGTCATTAGTGCTATTAAAAACTGCAACACCGCATACAAAGAAAAAAGAAAGAGAGAAAGCATTAGGATATTCTTAATATATTATTACTGAAATACAAAAGAAATTTTCAAGAAAGCCTTAATGTAATAAATGCCTATTCAGAGACTTCTTTGTGTAAATTTTATATTAAGCATTATATGAGATATAAAAATAGAAAAAAATAGAAAATACTTCCTCTACCTTTAAAAAAGTTTAGATTCTATACAATATTATGTTCATATGGATTTGTACTTATTTGGCATTGATGATCTCATAAAAACTTGCAATTTCTTTTTTTGTAAATTGCATCACGTAAGCCACTGGCCTCAAAAGCCTTTCAGAGCATGTTTCATAATGGACTTAAATCTATATTCTTCCTGCCCTACAGGAAATACATGTTTAGTTACCTGCCAAGTGCCAGTCATGAGCTAACAAAGCTAACCATCCAATGGGGACAAATAAGTAAGAACTGCATTGAGTGCTACAAAAAGGAAAAAACAGGTGACAATTATAGGAATGAATGGAAAGTCCACTAATTCAAATTTGAGGGGTCTGAAATCGCTTCCATGGTAGTCATCTGCTATTTTTGCCTGCCCAGCATCTTTTTCTCTCTGAGCCATAGCCCCTAATTTATCCTTGAAAACTCTCTTATTTCATGGCAGTTGGGGAACTCTTCCCATTAACTGCTGAGGGCAGCCCTGTACTCAAGGAGTGGATCTGTGATCCAAGCTACACCAACTATGAGGCATTTTCTCCAAGAAAAGGGAATATTAATCCTAAGTAGTACAATCTAAGATCGAAAACAGCTAGAGTTCTTCCAATGGCAGAACCTTGAAGAGACACATGTTGGGTCCTACTTCAATTCCTGAAGCAGCCCTCATTTCTATCTCTCCCAAGTCCCTGAGTTCTTAGCTTTTTGTTCCTTTGTGCTACTCTGTGTCCTTCCAAACAATTCTTTCTCAGTATGATAAGCCAGAGTCTGTTGCTCTTGCTTGCACCCTGCTACTCTAATAGATACTTACTCCCAGTGGAAACTCTAAGATAAGCCCAAGAGATATTGCTGCCTTAGTAAAGCTGGGGGTGGTAGTGGTAGCGTTGGTAACTTTACAAAGCTGAAAGAAACTCTTTCTGGTTTGAATATAAAGCACGAGATGGAATTTCATGAGAAAAGCCAAGAGTACACAGAAAATGAATCACACAGGGCTTTTTAAACATGTTGAAGCCAAAGGGAAACCTTGAAAATATTTGTAAAGAAAAATGTTTTAGAAAGACTGCTATGATGTCAATATGGAAAAGAGAAGGCATTAGACTAGTGATGGGAAACCAGCAAGACAACTGTTTTAATAATCCATTCCAGAAATGATAATGGCTTGACTTAGGGTGGTGGGAATGGAAATAGAGAGGGTAGCTAGATGTCCTGGAAATTGAGGAGCTTGACTCAACAGGACATGGAGATTGAGTGGATGCTGAGGTCAGGGATAGGAAGAAGTCAAAGATAACTTCCTGACTTGAGTTTTAGCTGACTCAATAGGTAATTGTCCCATTCACTGACACTGAAATAGAGAAAATAAAAAGATTCTGGTTTTCTAAAGAAAACAACCAATTTCTTATTTTAACAGCCAAACAGATATGTCAGGTAGGTAGATAGATATGTAAATTTGATTCTCAGGAGCAGTCTGAGTAGAAGATATAGGTTTGAATTTAGGAATAATCAATATGTAGTTGAAAGCAGAGCTAAGGCTGTAAATGTAATCGCCGGAGGAGAGTACATAGAGTAAGCAAAGATGATAACCCAGAACAGATTCCCCATGATATATAAACATTTTAGGGACAGAAGAAACAAGAACCTGGGATAGCCATAAAACTCAGAGAAAACCTAAAAGACTACAATGTTATGGAGGCTAATTTTTTTTTAATTTCCAAAAGAAAGATACAGATAATGCTGCCAATAAAGTAAGAAACGTAAAGATTAAGAATCATCGTTAGACTTAGCAAGGAGATTATTAGGGACGTTAGTCAGAGCACTGGGACAGAAACTGGACTGCAGCAGGTTGAGAAGTGACTGGATGAAACAGAGACCGAAGTGTAGACAATATTTTTAGAAAGTGTAGCTACAAATGGGATGTAAAAAGAGAGAGCTGAACAAAAAGGGGGGCAGGGAAGAAAGACTTAAAGGAATGTGCTTTAAAGGAAAGATAAACATATCACGAGTAGGTTGAAATGTTGGAGAAAAAAATAACAAATTGAGATGAAGTGGTGACAAATGAGAAAGGAAGAGTAATCAACGGACCGAAATCTCTTTAAAAGTTGAATGGGGTGTGGTCCAGAACTCAGATGAAAGGATTACCCTCAAGCGGAAGTAGCAGACGTTTTTCATCAAGAAGGAAGGAAGAAAAGAAAATTGTAGAGTTTAATTTTAGGCTTCAATGTGGAATATTAAAGAAACTCCTGTCTAATGGCCTCTAATTTCTCTTCAAATTAGCAAGAAAGTCATCCTCTGAGAGTCAGTGTTTTAGTCTATTTTGTGCTGCTATAACAGAATAGCTGAGACTGGGTAATTTATAAATTTATTTCTCTCAGTTCTGGAGGCTGGAAAGTCCAAGATCAAGAAGCTGGCATCTTGTGAGGGCTTTCTCACTGCATCCTCACATAGCATAAGATGAAAGGGCAAGAGAGAACCCACTCCTGCAAGCCCTATTTACAGCAGCATGAATCGATTCATGAAAATGAAGCCCTTATGACCTCAACACTTCCCAAAAGGCCCCATTTCCCAACAATTAAGTTCCCAGCACATAGAATTTTGGGGACACATTTAGACCACAGCATTCTGCTCCTGACCTCAAAAAGTCATGTCTTTCTCAAGTGTCATTTCTTCCCAATAGCCCCAAATGTCTTTACTCATTTCTGCATCAAATTTTCCTCCAGTTGGTAGTATGTGAAATCAAAAAGTTATGTGCTCTCAAATTACAACGGTGGGACAAGCATAGCATACACATTCCTATTCCAAGGGGAGAAATTTTTTAGAAAGAGGAAGAAGAAAGGAGGAACTTCCTAAGCAAGCCCAAAACCCAACAGGGCAAGCAACATTAAATCTTAAGATCCTGAGAATAATGTTCTTTGAATCCATCTCACCTTCTGGACACAATGGGGCAGAGGTTTGGTCCCCAAGGTCCCAACTCCACCTCCATGGCTTTGCTAGGTGCAGGCCACATTTTAGCTCTAACACATTGAAATCACATGCCTGTGGCTCTCTCAGGCTGACACTAACTGCATGCCAATGGCACTACAGTTCCAGAGTAACAGCAGCAGCCAGCTTTCATGGCTCTACTAGGCATTGTCCTAGTGGGGACTCTGCAGCAGTTTCACCCATGCTTGCACCATAAGGCTGTCTTGAGATATCCTTTGAAAGCTAGGTAGAGGAAGCCATGCCTCCACAGCTTTTGCACTCTGCATGCCTACAGAATTAGCACCACATGGGTGCCTCCAAGGCTCACTGCTTGTGCCTTCTGGAGTGGTGATTCAAGCCCCACCTGGACCCACTTGAGCCATAGCTGGGGCATCTGGGGAGCACTATGCTGAAAACTGGGGAGCAGAGACCCAGTGCAGCCCTGAGTAGTGAGCCTTAAGTTTCTACAAGCACTCTGAGCCCCTCCCTTTAAACCATCCTACCCTCAAGTCCCCAACTCTTTAGGCCTGAGATGGGCATGGAGACCCCAGATCTTTTCAAAATGCTTTTGGGGTCATTATTCCATTGTCTTGAAGAATAGTACCTGACTTCCTTCTAATCATACTAATCAAACCACAGCACACGGTTTGTTTCTATAAAATTACTGATTATGTCCACATTCAAAGACTCTGTGAGAATATAATTTTTGATTCCAGTTCTTTTTCTTCTTGTTTCTGCAGTCTGAGTCTTTACCCCATAGCATCCTTTTTGTCTGTGGGATCAATCAAGAAGCAACAAGAAATAAAATGGTGCAATATAAGCAATCAAGGGCAGCTCCTCAGTGTGAGCCTTTTCTTGCCTTTGAGTTTCTCTAGCTTTGTCCTGCAGTAATTTAAGAAGAAGATTTTCACCAGCAAAGGAATGTTACTGAAGATTGGTTTTTCTTCTGACTATTTATTGTTTCCCTATTTAGGCTTCTGGTAAAGAGGAATCAGGATAATAGCAAGGAATGGGCATTGATTCAATTGCAATATAAGAATTAAATAATTCACTCATTTAAGAAATATTTGTTGTGTGCCTACTAGGTGCCAGCCACTTTTCTAGGCATAAGGGCTAATAAATAAGACAAAGTTCTTGCCCTCATGGAGCTTATATGGTTGGCAGCCAAACAACAATCATGTAAATAACTAAAACAGTTTCCAGTAGTGGTAAGAACCATGAAAAAAAAAATGTTAACATAAAAAAGAACAAGTGAAGAGGAAAGAGGGATTATTTTGATAGAGTGGTCAGGATGGATTTCTCTGAAAAGGTGATTTTGGAGCTGACACCTGAACTGTAAGAAGAAAGGGATCATTCAAAGCTCTAGACCTTAGAGTTTACAGAGAGATCTTTGCTGACAGCTGGTGCCAAGTCTTCAAGCAAGATGGACTCATCTTGTTTGAGGTAGAGGGGCAAACATGAAGCTGGAGAGGAAAGAAAGGGCAGATCATGTTAACTCTTGAAAGCTAGAATAAGGAGCGTATATTTCTTGCTTATTAAAATAAGCAGCCAATGGAGGATTTAAGTAGGGAAGCAATGTCATCTGATTCACTTATCACTACTATATAAAAAACTAAGTCTCCATCGTGAAATCTGAGCAGCTCCTATGCTTCAAAGGGTAAGACAAAACATATTAAAGAGTCTTAATCAGTCAACCTGCTTCTTGCACTTTATGTGCTAGGAATTTTCATTGTTTTGAAAAGTGAAAACTTTGAACAATTGCATTCTGTATTTCTCACCATTCATTTTATCCCAACTATTCAGTATAATTGTGATTAAGCCTTTTGCTGAGTCCTCTCCACCTAAATCACTGAATAAACTCAAGGAATTGTAATTTTTTTAATCATGAGAGCCATCAAGGTTGTTTACAAACTCAGATTTTCACCACAAAAAAGATCAAGAGCCTGGTAAGGATACTGTAAATTTCACTCAGTATTCTTTATTTGAAAAATTTGAATTCTGAACTATTATGCTTCTTGAAATCCTTGTTAATTAATATTAGACTTATTCATTTTCATTTAGTTTTTAGAGGTCCAATATTTAAACTATAACACCTAATGAGTAATTAGAATTTTGAGGTATTACATTGAATAGTTATTAAGAATCTAAAATACATAAACCACTACAATTATTAACACAATTATAATATAATCTTATAAAAATAGAATGAAAACCAATGACTGCAAAATCCTTGTGATCATATTGTTAAACTTTAATATAAAATAAAAAATCAATGCCGTTACAGCTTTTCAGGTCCAACATTTTGATTAATGACTTGCGGGAAGGCATTCATGTCAGTGTGATCCAATCTGTACATGAAATGAAACTGGAAAAATAAATACTAACTTGACAATTCTCAAAGCCAAGCAATGGACATGAGTGATGAACCAAATATTTTCAGACAGAAATTAGTAAGACCATAAAAGGATAGGATGGGGAAGATGTGTCTCAATCAACAGCCACAACAGCCACTACACAAAGCTAAATACTGTACAAAGCTAAAGCTCAGCTGTAAGCCCAGTGGTTTAATATAATTTTAACATGAAGTTAGCAGAAGTATTTCAGTGTCTCAAATAAGGAAGCAAGTGATCTTCTATAATTCACCAATTCAGTCCTGAGGACTAAGGGGTGATGATCGCAAACTGAAACGCATGCAGATGAGATCTATAGTTTGGCAAGAAGTCATATGAGGAAATACAAAGACAATTGATGACATTGGGCTGAAAGGGAAAAGAAGTGAGGAGAATTGAATAGTGGCCCTTTGAAATGCTACAGAATTCCCAGGTAGGAGTCAACAAGAAGAGGAATAAAATTTCTTTTGATGCAGCCTTGGATGGAGTCCTATGACCAGTGAGTGGAAGTTATAAAGAGATGGATATGAGTCAATGTAAGCGAAAACTTTCTAACAGTTAGATATGGTATAAAATAGATGGTTTCCTCAGTCCCTAGGTAGTTCTCTGTCACATGGATCATTCCGGGCATCCAGAGTTGAGGATATTGTTTGGGTTAGGATGGGATCAAATGTTAAGACCCTTTTCGATCTCAAGGTTTTACATATGCTATTAGAGCTTAGTTTTTAACATAATAGCAATATGTGTTAAGAACAGGATCCTCCAGACACTACAGTATTTGCTGAATATTTATTGCAGAAGGTAGAAATGGAAAGGCAATTCCAGTTATGTTGCAAAAACAACCAGAGAACATAACTTTCATATTATTTCTCCACGCATCCTTTGAGAAATTGTTAAATGCCTCCACAACGATGAAAGTCACACAGGTGATGTTTCTGAAAACTAAGCAATGAGTGTGAGTATTGTTCTTTCATAGAGATGTTTCCATCCCTCATCATAAGCCTAATAGCTCTTGGGAGATAACTAGTTTATACTAGGAAGATTCAGGGTCCAAAGAATTGAAACCACTAAACAAGTTAAGTACAGGTGTTATCAACAGAATTCCCAAAGACAATCTGAGCCATTCCAATGAATTTAGTCACTGAATTGATTTATTTGTAACCCATCATTATATATTTGCTTTCAGGTAAGAAAATAAGATTTTGAGCACTTACTCAAAAAGATGCCTTTTAACCATGGACTGATTAATCATAAAATCAAGGTGAATAGTGGACTATATTTGAAGCTAAGGACCTTGTCATAAACGATCTAGCATTCAAATGAACCTGGTTAATCAATCTCTAAAGCAGCATTTCCTAAACTGTGAAATCAATGTTCACAGAGGAAGAAAAAAAGATTAATTGGTTAAAACTAAAGTTCTGGAAACACTGTGCTAATATGATGCTAAACTGGCTTCTCTACTGAAGGACTTCTCAGAGCTTTTCATGTTTCCTGTGAATTTCCAAGAAAGTCTATGCTATGCAGGAAATATATTCTATGTTTAGAACAAGGCACTTCAAGACACAACAGTTACGCTTTTAGGAAACAGTGTCAGAAAGTAGAGAATAGAATGCAGTTCTGATTATGTTGCATAAATAATCAGAAATCATGTATAACAAGTGGTGGGCTGGTAAACTTTTAACAACCAGTTCTGTGGGTGGAAAATACATGCAAATATATACATACATACATAACGTTATCATAAATGTTTTTCATATAAATGGTATTAGCACACAATTAACAAATACTGTAAAATATACAACACTGTTATAAATTTCATATGGCCAGTGAATTCTCTCAGAATACATTCTTGGTTTTTTGCCTGACTCATAGCTGTAGCCACTTTATGGTCACAAATTAATAAACAGGTGTATCTCTAACATAAATGTTGGCTGACATTTTTGCCTATTTTAATGAGTAAGACAAAAGTGAAACAACAAAGACATACATCAGAACATTGTTGAGCAATTTCCTTGTTAGACAGTAGTTTTGAACACCGGAAAACTATATTTTCTCAATATTTTCTGTTTTGTGCAATGTAATGGCTACATAAGCAAGAAATTATTAAGCTTGATTTGCATTATTAACATTTCCTTCAAGACATTCTTCAGTCTGTACAATCGGCAAAACAATAAATCCCATCCCCAATTTATAATGTCTTCTAATTTCTATGATGTAAATATTCTCACCATGCTCAATTTCAGACTATCAATACAACGTCACTGGAAGCAGGGCTGAAAAGATTTACAGCAGCACACTATTATATAGTGTTTCTACCACATAGATGTAATATTAGATATAATATTAATAGATATAATATTAATAACTTCAGGACATAGTTACAAGATGTAGTAAGAAAAAAAGGAAGAAATACGTTTTGAAATTTTATCACCTCTGTCTTAAATATGATTTATTTAATTGTAAGTTTATAAAATTTATTATTTAACAACCGCTGTGTAATAACTACCAGCTTATTGAATTCTTGAACATTTAACAATCAGCATTTGTTATCTAGTGTGAGCTGGTTCCAGCATATCACTCACGTGACCAGAAAACTCTTGTCTCTAAGGAAGCCTTCATGAGATATATAGACCAAGGTCCCTAAATCCTCTATAGCTTTCACACTTCACACTTAGCCTCTCTCCCTTTCTCTCTGTCTCTCTTTCTCTATATATATAAGTATATATATGTACCTCCAAGATATATAGAGTTATTTTTTAAAGTAATAATTTTCTTTCATATTCCTATTAGAACTTTGTTAAACATAGCTCTTGGCATACAAAAATAGCCTTTACAGTTTAAAATACCTATTGAATTGCTCATTTTATGCTTTAGCTAATGTTTATGTTATAAAGAACTGAATATATTAAAAGAAAATGTTCATACAATAGAGAGTATACAAAAACACACTAATCAGATTCACATGTAAACCATATTTACAAAACATATTTATCTTGAAAATTCTAGGGTTTCTGGTTTAGACAAAAGTAAGAATCACTTGGACAGCAGCAGTTGCTTAAACCAATAATGAAAGAGAGTCATTCAAAATTCCCTTTGAAAAAAGGGGGAAAAATGTCTTGGGTTTCTTGCTGGGGTTCTAGTGTTGAGTAATTGGTTTATTTGAAGATGAGATTAACGTTGCTGGTAATTCATTTCTAAATTGAGATTATGTTGGTAGAAAGAAATCTAGGCAATGGGGAAAAACATGGAGAAAAACTTCCTTCTGGATGGTCATGTCTCGTTGCTTTGGCTGGGGAAGGTGCACCAGGAAAGTTTTTGGGGAAAAGCAACCTTGGAGTGTGGGAAAAGCAGGATCCACGTGTATTCTGGGAGGAGGGGACTACAAACAATCCCCTCCCCATGAACAGTATCCTTGGATCCACTGTTCCTACTAGACCTCATGGTGGAGTGGGAGATAAGTAAACACATCCCGGAAGCAAAGATGAAAGCCTGAATGGAGAAGAGAGAAGCCTTCCTTTCAGGAGACCAGCTCATTTACTGATGAGGAACCAGAGGCAAAATGCTTGCTAGTGAATGTGCTATTTGGAAAAAGCACTCATGGACTTTTCTGTCTTCTTCATGCTTATAATGTCATCCATCAACTCATCTTTTTCTGAGCATTTGGGTTTCTCTTTTTTTCCAGTTATTTTTCAAGAAAATTTATTTCATGCTGAAGTACAAAGTTGATTATATCCAGGTTTCCATAAGCTTCCTCCAGACTTGGAGCTTTTGGTGGCTCTCTCTCGAGGCTGGCATCAGTTAACGATGATTCTGGTCCTTTATACTCTTTTCTTTTTTAAATAAGGCTAAGCTTGTCAAGAATTTTACATCTTTCTTTGATGTGTTCAGCAAGTTTTATAGGCAAGCTGTTTTCCTCTTCTTAAATAACATCCTATGTTTAACGGATCTAAAAACTTCTGAACAAGAGAATTATAAATAGTGCAATGATTGCTGCACCTACCACTACCTCTCAGAGCCCTCTGCCATATCTTTAGGCAACCCTACTGTTTTCATCTGTTTTGTGCTGCTATGACAGAATACTTGAGACTGGGTAATTTATAATGAAGAGAAATGTATTGGCTCACAATTCTGGAGGCTGGGAAGTACAACATCTAGGCACCTAGCATCTGCTGAGGGCCTTCTTGCTGTGTCATCACATGGCAGAAGGCAAGAAGGCAAGAGAGAATTAAAAAGGGCTAAACTTGTCCTTTTATAATAGTAACAATCCCACCTATGAGGGTGGCGCTCTCATGGTCTAAACACCTCTTAATGGCCTCACCTCAATATTGTTACAATGGTAGTTAAATTTCAACATGATGTTTAAAAGGGAACAAATATTCAAACTGAAGCACCTACCAGAACCCAGTGTAGCTTCTCAAAGATCAGCCCCCAAGTAAGGCTTCACTCCTTTCTACAGGCACTCCTGGCCCCCAATCTCTCACCAGAACTCCCACCAGGAGCCATGGATCCATCAAGCCCAAGAAGTGGCCCACCCACCATCACTAATACATAGCATTTTCCCAAGAACCCAAATCCACATCTGACAACTGGAACAAACTGAGCAAGGATTGTTTAGTGAGAAGAACAAGAACAAAAAAGAATTCACATGCCCACTCTACAGACTAGTGTTCTCTCTTTTCTCTCCTTTGATATTAACATTTTAAAGAATAAAATACATAGAGAATAATGCACAAATCATGAGTATATAGTTTGATTAATTATCCGAAATTGGACACAGCCATATAGTGACCACCCAAGTCAAGAAATAGAATAATACCTTCTGCCCCCCAGAAATCCTACTCTTGTCATACTGAAACCTCTGTATCTTCTTTTTCCAAGATAACAAATATTCTGACATCTAATATCATAGATTCAGCTGTTTTTGAGCTTACAGTACCTATTCTTTAAGTCCAGTTTTTTTGCAAAACCTTAAGTGTGTGTGATGAATCCATGTTGCATGGACCAATATTTCAATCATTTTCATGATTGTATAGCATTTCATTAAATGAGTATATCACAATAGATTCATCCCACCATTGATGAACATTTGGGTCCTTTCCAGTTTCTACTACCAAAAAAAAAAAGCGTTGCTATGAATATTTATTTTACATGTCTTGTTAGGAATATATGTATGCATTTGTGTTGGATATATTCCTAGGAATGAAGTTGCTTGGTCAGAGGGTAGGCATATATAGTAGATATTGTCAATTTCCAGAGTGGTTGACTAACTTCCACTCTTACCAGCAGCTCTAAGAGTTCTAACTGCTCTATCTATGTCCTCACCAACTCTTGTTAGTATTAAACTCTACATTTAGCCTTCCTTATGGTTGTGATTTTAAAATGTTCACAGTATTTTAAATATTGTGATTTTAAATAGCATTTTCTTAATTGCTAATGAGATTCAGCACCTTTCCACATCTTTATCTTTCATCATCTTTTGTGAAGAGCTACAGTTCTCCCACTTCTTTTTCCAGTGGGCTCTCTTTTCCTTATTGACATAGGAATTTATTACACAAGCACTTTTTCAGTTCTCCATGTTCCAAATATCTCCTCTCAAATTGAAACTTGTGTTTTTCAGTCTCTAAATAGGGAATTTTTATACAATGAAATTCTTACGATTGATATGGACAAATTTAACAATTTAACTCCTTTGGAGTCAGTGTTTTTCATGCCTTGTTTAAAAATCTTTGCCTACTCCCAGGTCATAAAGTTTTTCTCCTAAATTACCTTCTAGGAACTCTATCATTTTATCATGTATGTCTACTATCCACCTGGATTGATTTTTGTATTGGTATGAGGCAGAAGTTAGGCTTCTATTTTTCATACGGATATACGATCAACAAAGCATCATTTATTAAATATAAAACTGTTCTTTCTCCACAGACCTGAAGTGTAAACTTTGAATAAGTAAAGTATACATTTATTCATGAGTCTGATCCTGGACTGTAATCCATTAGAATATTATATATCTGTATGCCAATATCATACTGTTTTGATTACTAACGGTTTATTATAAATCTTTATGTAAGGTAAAATCATCCAACTGTACTCAAGATCGTCTTTGCTTTTCTTGGTCCTGAGTATTGCCAAAAGAATTTTATTATATATAAGTACACATTAAAAAGAAAAAATCGGCCAGGCACAGTGGCTCGCGCCTGTAATCCCAGCACTTTGGGAGGCTGAGACGGGCGGATCACGAGGTCAGGAGATCCAGACCATCCTGGCTAACATGGTGAAACCCCATCTCTACCAAAAAAATACAAAAAAGTAGCCGGGCGACCTGGCGGGTGCCTGTAGTCCCAGCTACTCAGGAGGCTGAAACAGGAGAATGGCGTAAACACAGGAGGTGGAGCTTGCAGTGAACTGAGATCCGGCCACCGCACTCCAGCCTGGCGGCAGAGCGAGACTCCGGCTCAAAAAAAAAAAGAAAAAAATGCTGGGTTTTGATACATATAGTCTTTAATCTATAGATCAACTCTGAGAAACTGGTGTCTTCATAATAATGAGTCTCCCAATCCATGAACACAGTATGTTCTTCCATTTATTTGGGTCTTCCATATTTTTTCAATGCTTTACAAAAGATTATGCAGAACTTTCTATTTCCTCTAGTGTCAGTTTTGATAGGTTGTGTTTTTCAACAGATTTGTCTGTTACATCACAATTTTCAAATGTACTGCATTAAGTTGTATGATGATGCACCATTTTTAATTCCTGATATTGTCTTGCCTTTTGACGGTTGGAAAACTTGTTAGAACTTATAAACTTTATTAGTCTCCTAGAAAAAATTGGCTTTGTGATCTACTCTATTTATTAATTTCCTATTTCATTTATTTCTAAATTTGCCTTATTTTCTCCCCTCTGTAAATTAGTTAATGGCAAGTTATGCCATTCTTTTGCTGAGATCTTGAGAGAATACTCTTAGATAATTTATATTTAGCCATTTTTTAATTCTAATACAGGCATTTAAGACCATACATTCTCTCTACACATGGCTTTACCTGTATTCCACAAGTTCTGATATGGCATTTTTATTATCATTCATTTTAAAATATTTTCTGGTTTACATTGTTATTTCCTTTTTGATCCGTGATAATTTAGAAGTGCTTAATATACGGTATTTTTTTAGTTATCTTTTTTATTAATTTCTAGTTTGATTCTACTGTGGAATTTAAACATTTTAAATTGTTTGCAATTTGTTGAGACTTGATGTATAGCCCTGTAAGTGACCCAAGTGCACATGAATTAAATGCAGTCCTTTGTAAGTATAGGATTCTATATGTGAATATTGCATCACATTTGTCAGACATTGTATAAATCTTCTATATCCTTATTGACGTTTGCCTTTTGACTTTTTCAGTTACTGAAAGAAGTCTGTTAAAATTTCCTACTATGTTTGAGGATTTCTCTTTGGTAGATAGATGATAGACAGAGATTGGGGAAGAGAGAGAGATAAATAGAAGCAGAGACACACACAGAAATACTGAAAGATGGCAACAGAGAGACAATATTTTGCATACAAATGCACAGCATACAAATTTAGAATTTTCTCATTTTTGTGTCCATTCTTTTTGTTTCCTTATATTTTGAGTTTATCTCTTATAAAGTAGCAGGTTTGTATTTTGCATTTAATCCAGCCAGTCAACATGAAAGTATTTCATAAATACTTTCATGAAAGTAATTTAATAAAATTATCGATGTATTTGGGTTTAAATCTACCCATCTTACTATTTTTCTGCTGTTCCTCTTGCTTTGTGATCCTCTTTCTTTTCTTCTTGCATTATGTCCAGTTGACTACATATTATATATTATTCTATATTTTTGCCCTAATTTGCTTGTTAAATATATATTCTTATTCAAATATTTCAGGGTTTCCCCTAGAAGTTACTACATGTATCTTCAATTTATTGACATCTAATATAAATTACAGTTTTAATATTTCATTAATATTTTAATATATTATTTTCATAATACAAAACTACATTTAATCCATTTAATCTCACTAAAATATAACATAAACGATTTTTTAGTGAGACTAAGGTGATTAAAATGCTTCATTATCTATGAAAATCCAGATTCAACACTTTGAGATACAATTTGAATATCTGAATTTAAACTCAAGCTCATGTCAATATTTAGCTATCTGACATAAAAAACCTACCTCAGAAAGATATGTAGATAAAAATGGAAAAGCTCCCCACATTTGCTAAAATCTGACATATCCTTCAGTCCTCATCCTTCAATTAGGCAAAGTTTGTGTGGATATTAAGTTAGCAAATTTTTGTATTCCCTAAATGCAGGCATTTGTTTCTACAAATTAATTAGCAAGTGTAAAAGTCTTCGTTTTAAAAATTGTTTTGAGCATGAGTAATATGATTCAAAGGGTCAGAATATTTTTTTCAAATGTTGATTATGTTGATAGAATCTTAGACCATTTTCAGGAACAAAATCACATAGCAATTATAACCTTCCCAAATGCCATTTTTCAAAATGCTCTTTCCATAACGTGAGTATCTTTTGAAAAACAATTACTTTCTCATTCACAACTAAAATATCACCTTTATGTTGAAGGGACTAATTAAAAGTGTATGTTTTTTCAATATCTTCTAAGGAATGTACCAAAGAAAGCCAGTTGTTAGGAAAGGTCAGCAAATTTGGAGCATTTCTGTGTTTGTAAAAGAATAAAGTATAACCTATCTTTCGGGTTTGCTTCTCTTTTAAATAATTTGCCACATGATCAAGAACAAACTTACATGTGGTTAAAATTATTTTCATGGTCACTCTTCATCTCATTACAAACACTGTAAAGATGCAATATTTCAAAGTCTTATTTGAAAAAGAAAAAAATTAACCACATCAATGAATCATGTAGCACTTTGGTTATATTTGGCTTCAACTTCTTCCCTGCAATATTTCTGCTTATGAATGTTGCAGGAAATGAATTGCCCTCATGATTCTTACTTTGTGATTTTACTTCCAGAATCCTTTCTTTTTAAAATTCCAGTCAAAGCAGCTATACTCACACAGCTTTTCCAGAAAATTGTTTTAAATAAGTCAGTTAATCTATTAAAAACATCTTATTTGATACTTTCTTCTTTTATGGGTCACACAGTAGATTTTTTATGTTCTTTAATGAAACAAAGCCTAATAAATACTATAAACTGAGACATGATCAAGCCAGCTGTACCTTGAGGCAGCTATATAGCAAACGTTCTATGTTTGCTCTAATACTTGTTTCTTCAAATGATCAGCCATGTTTTCTCTGAGCTTTCCAATAGCATTTGCTGGCAAAGGAATACATTTTAGTTTATTGCCATATTGTTTGCCAAACACAGTGTTAGCCATTTTTACCATAACTATAAGAATAAGGTATTTCCAATTGGCATGTAAAATTACTGTTTCTCTCTGTTCATTACTATTATTAATTTAACACATACATTGATTGTCTACTACATGCCACATAGTTTTCTAAGTTCTTAGGGTATTGCATTAAACCAAATTGAAGAATACTGCCTGCACTCCGAAAGCTATTCTTTAAACCTCAAAAGTTGCTTTGAAACATTTAAGATGAAGTTCAGTAAATTTTAGTAAAACATTGAATATCTCATGATTTTAAATATCCTTGAACATGCTACAGGCTTTTCCTTGTTTTGGTTGCTTTGTTTTTAATTGTCTTGGTAATTGCTTCATATTCTTATTGCCATTAATTCATACCCAAAGCACAATATAAACCAGAGGTGAGATTCATTCTTAACAGTAGTGATTTTCCAAGCTTCCTTTTTCAACATATTACTTGTATGATTAGATCACTGTGGTTTTCATATTGTCAGCACCACCCTTTTCTTGTTACCTAGTGTTTACATTATTAACCTGTATTTTATAGTGTCTGTATAAGGTGGGGCCCAAGCAACAAACAAACCACTGTAGTTATTTTGACAGATAATTTAATAAAGGAAATTGGCTCAAGAGGCATTTAGGATTTAAAAGGGGAAAGGGGACACTGTGGTCTCAGAGACCACATTAACTTAGGAAGCAGCTTCCACTCCCAGGGCCAGAAATCAAAGGGAAGAAGTTGGGGTTAACAGATCCCAAAAGCCTGTGGGAAGCTGGGGGTCCTGGGACCCAGATCCCTGAAGAGATACTGGTGCTGTTTCCTCAGGTGCTCAAAGGAGGAGCCCACAGGATAGGACTGAGACCTCCAAGGAGGGAGAATAGCCTGACTGGTGCTGCCACATTGGAGTTTCTGAGTGTGGAAAGAAGGTGAGAACTGGAACCAACTGGAGTGATGACAACAAAAGCAGCAGACAAGTAGGAAGGAGCAAGCTCTTGCTCTCTTCTCCTACCTTTCAGGTTGACAGAATTCTACATAGGGAACCAAGTGACAAGGCAGAACTGTGGTTTGTAGAGACCCAAG
The DNA here is from genome assembly GCF_000951035.1 of Colobus angolensis palliatus. Lineage (NCBI taxonomy): Eukaryota > Metazoa > Chordata > Mammalia > Primates > Cercopithecidae > Colobus > Colobus angolensis. The sequence continues at coordinate 1,283,804 of NW_012117243.1, forward strand.
CCATGGGTCACAGGACAGAGTGCACAGTGAGGCAAGAGATGATAGCATAATACACAGTCATGTCTCTGCAGAAAAAGTTTTAATCACATGGAGGGTTCGTTTATTCAATAGTAACCTATTATTACAGGTAATTTAATTCATAAAATTGCAAAACTAGGCTATGTAGGCTATATTATGTCACAATGCATTAGGAAAAGGTCATGCCTGTGACCGTCACAGTACACAACCCTGGGTTGTTGAACTTTCAACTGACATGTCACATGTGACCAGTCAACAAATGGACCAAGACAGAAGGAACCAATGCCAATTGGGATCATGGAGACAAGTAGAGATTACTGGATTCTTTTTCTTAATGTAAATATAAACTGAAGTTCTAATGTTTTCCTACCATACTCATTGAATGGCTTGTAAAAATGGCTGTCATCCCTCTGGACCATTGATCTAGACCAGGGCTTGGGAAACAAATGGCCCATGGGCCAAATCCCACCTGCTACCTGCATTTTTAAATAGAGTTTTATTAGAACACAACTATGCTTATTTGCTTATATATTGCCTATGAATGCTTTCACACCACAACCACAGAGTTCAGTAGCTATAACAGAGACTGTTTATCCTGCAAAGTCTAAAACATTTGCCATCTGGCCTTTTACAGAAAAGTTTGCTGACCCCCAGTCTAGACATCACTGTCCAACAGAGCTTTTGGCAATGATAGAACTCTTTTACAACTGTACTTTCCATAATGGTAGCATCTAGCCATTTGTGGCTATGGAGGACTTGAAATGCAGTGCAACTGAAGAACTGAATGTTTTTATTTTATTCTTATTTTAAAAAGCTACATGTGGTGACTATTGCATTAAATAGTGCAAAAAATAAATAGAAATAGGAGCAGCGATGGCTCTAGAGGCATCTAGCATTGATTTTTGATTATACCTTAAAGTCTTAGAGAAAATATATTGGAGCATATATTTCTAGACCCCTGTGGCAGACATCCCTCATGCATGCCAATCTTTTCCTTCCATGTACATTGAGGATTACAATCCCTCATTCCTTTGAAGTTGTGTGAGGGTATGACTGGTTTTGTATGATGAAATGTGAGCAGAAGTGATGTGCATCACTTCCAGGCCAAAGCATTTATGTGCCCACACTCACCTCCCAGCACGTCCTTGTCTTGCTGAAGCAAATCCCCACATGCTGTGTTGAAGAGTCAGTGTCCTAAGATGATGGTGTGATCTCTCCCCACCTGAGCCCTTGATTGACAACAGTATGGAGGAAGGCACTCCTCCAGCCCCTGGTGGACATGTGCATGAGTGAAAAGGAAATGTTTTTTGTGTTAACAAATTAATGTTTGGAAGTTATTTTTCACCCCAGCATCAGCTACTTAGCCCTCACAGGATCCACTAACATAGCATTCAAATGGCCTCAGAAAATTCTGTCTTCCTTGTCTAGCACATGCCACATAAAGCTAGAGGTATCTTATGCAAGCCAGGGAGATGAGGCTGCAAAGTTGGTGATCTATTAGCTCTGAGTTTCTTTGGAAATAGTGAGTTCCTAGAGCTCTGTGTCATGGTGATTTGGAGTCAGTTTGCCACCTGGTGAAATAAATGATTTTTAAAGGTCTGTTCTTGCCCTTCCGGGTCCCTACTTCCTGTTGCACTGGTGTAGAAGGTAAGGATTGCTTAGGGAGTCAGGCTCATGAAAAATTGAGTCCCGACTCTGCCGTTTAATAGCTCCATGACTTTGGGCGAATTACTTGGTTTCAAGTCCCAATTACCCCTTGATTGAAATGTTTATAAGTATAGCACCTTTTCCTGACTGTTACAAGCATCAGCAATGACTTGAAATAACTATTAGTGTACCCCTCAATCCAAAAAACATTCCTTTGCCCCTGTTCCTCCTTTCACTGGAAATACCCTAAGCATTCTAAGTTGCCTCTTCTTAAATGTTATGTCCCTCTCACTCGGCAACATTTTCTCTTGCTGCATCAGTTGACCATGATGCCTTCCTCTCTTTGCCTCTGTCTCTCAAGTTTTGCCAGCTCCTACTCTTCCATCAAAATCCATCTCAAGGCTGGGCGCAGTGGCTCACACCTGTAATTCCAGCACTTTGGGAGGCTGAGGTGGGTGGATCACAAGGTCAGGAGATCGAGACCATCCGGGCTAACACGGTGAAACCCCGTCTCTACTAAAAACTACAAAAAATTAGCTGGGAGAGGTGGCGGGCACCTGTAGTCCCAGCTACTCGGGAGGCTGAGGCAGGAGAATGGCATGAACCTGGAAGGTGGGGCTTGCAGTGAGCCAAGATCATGCCACTGTACTCCAGCCTGGGCAATACAGCCAGACTCCATTTAAAAAAAAAAAAAATCCATCTCGAAAGTCACCTTCTCAGTAAAAACAGCCCCAATGTGGGACAAAGTTTGCCTTCCTCTTCCCACCCAACCCTTGCTCTGAACACCTGTGGTGCTCTGCATGACTTCTAAGGTTGCATTTGATACAACTGCATTGTTGTTTTTCACTCATTCTCTTGACAACTCATTAGTGGCAGCACTGTAGACTTCTCATCCTTGTAGTCACACCCCCGTCCTCTTGTTGCACTAAGTAGAGTTTCTGGCACAGAACAGGACATCGGTAATCATGAAAATCAAGGAGGGAAAAGAAGAAGAAGATAAAAAAGGAGGAAAGGAAAAAAAGAAGGGAATGAAGGAATAAAGAAAAACTTAGGAAACTCTGATGTCTATGAAATAGAAAATACATGGAATTATAGTCTTCCCTTCCAAGAAAAGTGTACCTTCCTTTTAAAGAATTAGTTCAAAATCTTTCTTATTGAGTCATGCAGAATTTTTTAATGATGTTTGAGTTGACAGGTAATCTATAAAAGGAAAGAGTTCATTGCAGATTGATGAAATGGAGGCAGTTTTTATTCTTCCTCTTGGCTTCCATACCCACATTTTTATAATTATTTATATTTCATTAATCTGTTAACTATAAAAAGAAACTCAAAAGGTGAGAGGGAATATATTTGGTTACCCACGTTACTAATGCCACAAAGAAAGAACTGACAGAGATCTAATAGCTGAGGTCCCACTGTAGTGCAGAAGAGCCTTCAAAAAAGTTGCATCAGACCTTCTTTATTACAACCATGCTTTCTCTTTGGAAGGAAATGTTCCTAGTAACACACTGTAATAAAGCATTAACTTTTTTAAATAGAAAAAAATCAAACCCTGTGACACATAACACAAAATGGAAGGAGAATTCTATAAGCATTTTGGGAGGCCACACAAGGTTGTAGCCAGTGAGGTTATCATCAATTTCTCTTTGCTGCTGCCCCAAATATTCTACCAGATCAAGTCAATGGCAGGTATAAGGGGAAGGTTATTCCTCCCAGTAAAGGACATGGGAGCAGTGACAAGAAAGAGAAAGAAACTAATATTGGTTATGAAACCAGGAAAATCCGTGTTGAATTATTTATGTCTAAGTTTGAATGTTCCCTTGCTGTTTTTAGCTGTCAGGAAGTCTAAAAAGAAAGTCACAGAATTTTCTCTCTCCAGCCAAGAGGACAGCTTCTTTGAAAAGGTGGCTCTTGGAGATGAAGCCCTAAAAGTCTCAAGGTACAGCATGGGGCACGGGGTTAGTGAGGGCTGAAGTTTAGATGAGAAGTATTTCTGGGTGCGCCAAAAAGTCAGCACAATCAAATTGCTCTGGGACAAGAGTAGCCAATAGAAAATTATCTGTCATCCTGAGTAGTCCTTCCACGATGCTTCAGAGGCCATATGTCTCTCAATTTGTAAGATGGTCAGCAATGTGTGCAGTCGACCACGCTGTCTCCCTTCGAAATAATGAACGAGACCAAAGTTCAAGATAGAGAGGGTGAACTGAACCTATTCAGCATCAAGGGAAGTTTTCTACTTCTTCATTAAGTGGATTGCACAGATTGGGTCTCAGCCTAACCAAGTGATGTTTCCCCGAACTGTGGAAGGTCATCATGTGCTGATGGCTTGGATTCAGCATTCAGTGAGATGAAAGAGAAGCCAAAGCTTTGTGACCATATGCATTGCTCTCAGGGACCTAAAAAGGAGATTCCCTGACCCCATTTATCGGTGAACAACTGGATGGATGGTTGAACAGAAAAGAGCACTGTAGGTTTTCACCTCCACAGAAATCAGCTGCTGTGATATTTGGAAGACAAAGGATATTATTCTAGAAGTTCTGAGTGCAAGCCCCATGCCTACTGCAGTGAAACACTCAGCCACTATCAGTCAGGGATGCTGGAGAGTTAGGAGGAAAATAACTCCTATATTCTGGTACCCTCTATTAACAGGAACAAATGTTGAAGGAAAACAAAATCAAGTGTGCAGACACCAGAGGATAAGGGGAAAAAAGGGATTTTTTAAATGTTTTGTCAATTTTAAAAATACATAATTTTTAAACTATTTTTGTAAGGAACAAAGGAAAAGTTTGCAATGGAGAGAAATACATCATTAACTACTCATTCTTAAGTAACTAAATACAATAAAATTGACTGTACTGTAAATGAAGTCATCTCTCCCAAAATACAGTAAGTCATGAAGTTCAAATCTGACAAGCTTTGTTATTTTCCGAAGATTGATGCAAATCTATCCTCTCTAGTGTGGCCTGATAATTCAAGGAACTATACATTCTAACTTTCCTGTGACAGTTTTCATTTCTGCCTATCGGTCTCAGCAAAATTATTAACATCTTCTTTCATTTTCAAAAGTGACCAGGTTTGAACAACTAGATGATCATACTACTTATAAATGGTTTCCATACAATATACATGCTTTGTTATTTCTTAATTGGAAGGTGAAGGGAATTTCTCTGCAAATAGGAAAAGTCTCAGTATAACACCATGTGTTATACAAAAGCACAAATAGGTTTAACCTCACAACTGGACAGCAGAACAAAACACCACATGATGCTAAGATTAAGCTAACAAAATTATCCTCAATGCCTTTACCAGTGGAATTTCTCCCTCTAGCTCTCTTAGGTCACATGGCATTTTTAAATTTGACATAATTGATGTGATCTTGTAATATCAACACCAGATTTACCGTAAAAAGAGAGAGAAGCTGCTGACAAAGCTCACATCTGTAGTGTACATATGAACAGCACGTGCTGTTTTTTTCTGCACTTAAGTCGTCCTTTGAACATCTTCCATGTTTTAAGTTATGCCTTCAAAATTGCTCAAGACAGCTGGGCCTCTTGCCTGTTTCTTGTTAATTAATTCGTGTAGTTAGGCCTCTGCTGTTATTACCATTTGTTTATTGGCTGTTATCATTATCATAATATTTGTTTATCTCTCTAAATAAGCTAAATACTAAGATCCTGAAGTGAATACAAGACAGTAATATAAAGCTTGTGAAGGAAATGAAAGAGAATATTGGATAATCAATGTAGGAAATTTTGTTCCTGACAAACTACTTACAGGCATAGATTCTCATGACAGAGCAAAGGGAAAGAGGACATTTCAAAAGGCGTACTTCCTTGCCTGGAAATTGGCAGGCCCTTGTTAGGGAGGACACTGAAGGTACAGTGACACATTGCAGAACACTATTTCCTTTCACTAATGTTCAGCAGGGCACTCCCTCCTCTGTCCAAATGAGGTCTGCAGGGACGCCCCACCTCCAGGGATCCCATGAGAAAGGAGTAGGTGGGGACATCCTTTAATCCTCCACCCAAGACAAACGAGGTTCCACAGTGCCACTCTCGAGTGACAGCGTGTCGTGGAGACAGCCCAACCCATAGCAGAGCATTGGCTCCAAGAGTCTGCAGAGACTCATGCCAGGTTCACTCTTCCGATTCTTTCTCCCCAGTGACCGCTTCCACCAAACTATGATCACAGCATCTTGCTCTACTTTATCCACATGTGGTTTTCTCCCAAGGATTTGTCTTTCAAGTTTCCACTGTAGGACAGGAAGTAGTAATGGCCCCAAACAATTACCCACTCAGTAAAAAATGGATTATGTTAGCAATGAAAAGCTTGGTTTTCATTCTTTTGATGCCAAAATGCCACATTGATTCAAAGTCTAGTGTTTGCCTTGGTTAAGATACTCTTTAATTAGGAGAAGGGAAAAATGAGAGAATCCACTAGAATAATGTGAGCCAAACCAGAAGTCAATCCAAGAATTAGATAAAAGCGAAATGCCACTATTGGCCCTAAAAAGGAACTAGTCATAAAAACCTCCTCATGATTTATCATTATTACCCTTCATTTAGAAGCAGAAAGTCGCTTTCTTTGTATGTGTATTGCTGAGGGAGCAGTCACCATGCATAGGTGATGTGCTAGACCCAGCAGATGTACTTTTTGGACGTAAACTTTAAATGTTAAGTACTAATTACTCTTCAGTATGGTTTTAGTGTATTTTCTGAGATTGCTTTTATTCCAGAAAAGAGGACATAAGAGGACATGGAGGGTACAGAAAAGAGTTGTCATTCATGCCAAGTTCTTCATTTTTCCAATTTCCATAGGCACGTGTAACTTTTACCCTTTTAAGGAATTTACAGATTTTGATTCTTTTACAGTACTGAAAATGTTCATCTGCACATGCCATTTCTCTCAGAATAGCCATCTTCTCTTCTAAGAACTTTTATATATGTGAACTCAATTCATCTTCATAACAACCTTATGAAGGTAGGCACTGTTATAACTTCACTTTACAAATGGAGAAAATAGAGCCGGAAAGGTTGAGTAACTTACCTGAGATCACAGTAGTTTGATTCCAGAGTCAAGCTCTTAACTGCCATACCAAGTTTAGCAGCCAGGGTAAAAAGAGGTCTCTTGGATATGCAACATAAAGGCAGCTCCAAATACAATATGACTCAATTAAACAAACATTTATTGAACACCTACTGTTACCGGTAGAGGGTGTGGACTGCAAGTTGTCCAGGTTCTTGACATTTTGAACAAAGAACTGGACAAAATGCACAGCAAAGCAAAGAAAGAATTAAGCAACAAAAGCAGAGATTTATCGAAAATGAAACTACACTCCACACCGCGGGAGCCTGCAAGCAGCAGCCCAAGGGTCCAGTCAGAGACGTTTCTGGGGTTTAAATACCCTCTAGAGGTTTCCCATTGGTTACCTGGTGTACACCCTATGTAAATGAAGTAGTGGCCCACCATCAGTCTGATTGGTTGTGGGAGGGGACCAATCATAGGCTAAAGCAAAGTTAAAAAGTTACACAGTATGAAAACATCCGATTGGTTGTGGAAAGTGACCAATCAGAGGCTGAAGTGAAGAAGTTACATTCCTATGCAAACAAAGAGTTGGCCTGCAATCAGTCTGATTGGTTGTGGGAGGAGACCAATCAGAGGTACTTTCAATTTTTCATCTACCAGGCAGGAAAGCGGGGAGGTTGCAAAAGGAGTAGCCTCTGGTTACTTGGGCATAGGAAGTTGAGGTTTTCCTTTTGATTTAGTGCTAGGAAGTCAGTGTGAATCAGCCTTAGGTTCCCTGCCCCTAGACCCTATTCTTGTCTCACTACTATATGCCAGACATTGTACTATGTGGCAAGATCAACCAGATTAACTAGACAAGGGGCACTTTGGAGAGGAGAGAATGTGTACATTTGAGAAACGGAGGAGATGGTGAGGACCACCAAGCATCCTGAGGTCAGAAAGGAAAAAGTACAAATGAGAACAAAGTGACTGGCAAACCAACACTGCTAAAGGCATCTTACTAACTCTTTTGTTAAAACCTGTTTTCCCATGATTAATGTCTTTGCTTTTTTGCTGCAATATACGTACCACCTCAAATTTATCAGCATTGATATATAAGAGAGACACACTTCAGAATTTTTCTCTGACTCACAATTAATTACATGCATTGTTAAGATAAAACATGCTCCTTGTATTTCAATCAGATTCTCCTACTTCCCCAAACCCCCACGCAAATCACCTCTTTGTTTCTAGTGCATCCTGGAGAGAGATTTTCCCCTCTCAGCCTTTACAGTCAAGTTTTGCAGACATTTATCAACTCTGTAGTTTCCAAGTCGGGATGTCTGTCACTTAACCTTCATCCTCCTTGAATTTTCATCCTGATAGGTTTGGATTAAACCACAGACTGATAAATGAGCATGGCTTTGGCGACACAAAAGAGCAGTCATTAAGGAAACCTCTCTGAAGGTATGAATCAAAGCCAGAAATCTTTTGTTACCCGCTCCCCCGCCCCAGTTCACAGATCGCCTGCAGTAATACATTTTTATTATTTTTATTTATTTCTTTTTTCCCTTCAGTTTCCAAATGGTTTTCATCATTTCCTGCTTGTTTTTCTAAAAGAATATAACTATCTCCTGATGGCAGACAGTTCTGTGTTTATTGCACTAATGTGGCTAGCAAAAGCATTTTATCAATTTGAAATTTAATCCAGGATCAGGAGGCCGGGTGAATAACGGGGTATGGAGGTTAAGTAACAGGCCCCCTGATGTGAATAGTATGTTTCACTCATAAAGACTTAGGATAATTAGGAAGGTGATTGGATTTTTTACCCTAAGGCAACAGTTTTTGTTAAACTGGAGCTTGTAATAGGCACATGCCTTCTATTTATTTAGCTTCCAGTTTTCCAGTTCTTCAAACCATCATTTACTTACACATGGTGTTTGGTTTCTTTTTGGCTCTGGAAGTTGCACACCATCCTCTCTGAATTTTTTTCCTCTCCATCAAACCAAAAGAAACTAAATAGCAAAAAAGAAACTAGGGCTTGCCAAAGACAACAGCTGTTTTGGACATGACAAGAGAATATTAGAAAAGATTTTCATGAGCCGTGTAAGAAAATAGTGCAGTGTGTGTCACAGTCACACCTGTGCATGCCTGCTTGCTCAGTTGCTTTGTCCATGCCTGAAAGAAAATGCCTTTGGAGTTACAGTAATGCCTTATTCTCTGATTGACATTAGTTGTAACCCAAATGTCAGCTGCCTGAATTTGCTTGAGCTTTTAGCAGTCATCTTATGTTTTAATATTTTAGCAAGATGGTTATCAGAGGCTGGGAAGGGTAGTGGGGGCCTTGCAAAGAGGTAGGGATGGTTAATAGGTACAAAAAAAATAGAAAGAGTAAACAAGATCTGCTATTTGATAGCACAACAGCGTGACTATAGTCATGATAGTCAATAATAACTTTACACTTTTAAATAAAGAATATAATTGGATTATTTGCAGCTCAAAGGATAAATGCTTGAGGGGATGGATAACATATTCTTCATTATGTGATTATTATGCATCGTATGCCTGTATCAAAAGATCTCATGTACCTCATAAATATATATACCTGCTATGTACCCAAAAAATTAAAAGTAAAAAAAAATTTTTTTTATTTTAGAGTCATCTGCAGAATCACATAGATTATTGTACACAAGAAATCAAATAGGCACAGGTAGCCCTTAAAGGTGTTGGTACTCCTGAGTCACTACTCTGGCCAGTGGGATAGGCCTTATTCAGGTGGATGGGCTTTCAAGCAGTGAGAGGGTAGGGAGCCAGGTTCTTCGTTTCTAAAGGCACATGGGGCGGTGGAAGGCACTGACAGTTTATCTTTATCTGCCTGGTTAGTTGCCCCTCTCCTTCCAGAACTGCCCCTCCTCCACTCCAAGGAGGTCCCCCTTGGGAGCTGCCCTGTTCTTTATTTTTCAGTAAAAAAGTTTTAAAGAAAAGCTCAACAACAACAAAAAAGATTTTAACAAATCACCATTTCTATATGAGAAACTCACTATCTCTTGACAGTCACTGGGAGCTTGGGGATGGAGTGGAGGGCAGGCTTACATTTATCCCACTCACCTCTGTTCCCCATTCCACTGAATTCCTGGCTGCACTTCACATACATGCTAACTAATCCTGCTGGCCCTTTGTTGGCCCAGCTGGCGCTTGTCCCCAAAGTCTTGCTGACACAAAGCTACGCGTGGCAAAGCTTTTTCCAAATTTGGGAAGCAACAAAAGAGGATAATAAAAACCTACCACATGGGACTATTGACAAGGTTTAATGCCATAACTAGAAGTCAGCTACATGAGGGCTTGGAAATAGTAAGCCGCTGTGCTATATGTGTCTTCCACATGTTTCATGCCTAACCTGGCGGTGGGGATGACATACAAGTTCTCCTCTACTACATTTAGCAAATAGGAGACAAAGGAAGGAAAAAAAGAATGACTTCTACAAGGGGGACATTTATTTGGCACACATTTATCAATATCTTACCATATTCTAGCTACCACTACACTACATTGCACAAGCAATGTTAAAGTAATACAATTATCCCCATAACCAAAGAAAGTACCAAGTACGGTGGAATAAATCACCCAACAAAAGTAATACTGCAACAACTATATACCCAGCCTTAAGAAGAAATTCCCCTAAGCCTTTGGTTAAGGATTTGTGACAACCTGAATTCCACCTTAGCACTCAGGTTTCAGGTTGAAGACAATGGCAAAGGTGCATTGGGGACATAGGAGTCTGTGCCAAAAGACAGGCAAAGGGGGTGCTATGTAAGATGTTACCTCCAACAATAGGCTGGAAACTGTCTATAGACCACAGCACAAAGGGAAGGAGCTTTCCAAGGTAAAGCATAGAAGTCCATTGCTTCACTAGGGCCAGAGGCTCCTGTTCTCCCAAGAAGCTTTGGATCATACCATGAAGAACCCAGCAATGTAGGCTGTAGAGAGGCTGGCTGCCTGAGATGGTACACTCCACATTTATTATCATCAGCAAGAAATCCTGCATTTCGGCACCCAAAAGAAATAAGAAACTCCTGTCTGGTTGCTAATGGGCACATGTACACTTCTCTGGGCTCCGAGTCCACTCCTGATAAACATCAAAGAACCAGCTGCTCTTACCAGGAACTAGTGGAGTTTTTACTTACCCTTCAATTCCAGCACATCCCAAGATGAGTCATGTGCTTTTGATGAAGAGCAAAAAGAGGTGAATGAAACCACAGGCCAGGTAACAAGGGTCACTCTTATTCCTGAAACAAATACTTCATGGACGAATACACAATAAATCATCTAAACTACATCATGAGCCTCAAAGAAAGAAAAATCATGTGTCATTTCAAAGAATAATTCACAAGTCTTAATTATCTCAATTTTTTCTTCTTTAAGGAAGGTTTAAAACCCAAGAAGCAAAGTCACAACCAAAGCTCTCATTGGGAATAAAACCTGACCCCTCAAAGAATGAAACATCTGGAATCACATGAGTAACAGAATATGGGTAAATAGAGGGAAATACAGAAAATACAAATACCATGAAAGTTGCATGGAAGGCATCTAAGTATCAGACCAAGTTCACAGTCACTGAAATCAGACAAAAAGTGAGACCAAATCCCAGCTCCATCACTTTCTGTGTGACCTAGGGCGGGTTACTTAATCTTTGTAAGCCACAGTTTCCTCCTCTATAAGATGAATATAATAATATCTGCCTCTGTGTTTTGTAGGACTTAGATGAGATAATATGTCAAGTGCCTGGCTTATAGTAGATACTCAAAATTATTGAAAAACTCTCTTTTGAACTCCCAATACCCTCACAACTTTACAGGTATTAAAGACATGATTTAAAGACAGTTTTAACTGTTCTTTGATCCTTTTTCTGGTAGATGTTCAAGTTAGTTAAGTTTTTACTGGCATGCTAAGTTTTATGATCTGTGGATGCATTTTTCATAATTACCAAAAACTATTCTGAAGTTACTCTCCAAAGTTTGTTTCATTCTTCCCCCTACTTAACTTTTTCCTAGGGCCACATTTGATCAGATTTTCTTTTTCAACATTATCAAGGTAATGAGTTAGAGGAGGGCCTTTCATCCCCTACCAGATCACTGAAGGAAAATGGATACTTGTTGCTATCCAACAGCAACTTTTGCAGATGACTGGTAGGCATGGCTCAAGACCAGGTGCAGCCTTTCCTGTTGCTCCTTTCTGTTCTGTTACCCTTCCTTTCCTGTGGTTTCAGAAAGGACTTCTTCCAGGCAGCAATCCCTAGTCCATGCAGGAATAACCCAGCCTATGTGCAAGCAATTAAGGCACCCATTGTTTTTACCTGGCCTATTTTGGCCCTTCAGTTTCACTGAACCAAAATAAAATTTGACTTCTGTTTCTTTTAGTTTGGGACTTTTTGGAATCATGTGTAGGAAAGGTCTACACAGGAACCTATTTAGCTCCCTATCACTGCCTTTCTCTCTCATCCACATCATTTGGGAAACCAGATATTCCCTCCCTCCCTTCCTCTCTTCCTTTTTTCCTTCCCTCCTCCCTCTCTCCCTTCCTCCCTTTCTTCCCTCCCTTCTTCATTCTCTTTCTCCTGTTTTTCTGTCTTTCAATCAGAAAAATAACTGCTATAGTGAAAATCAAGCTGTGCTATAGTCGCCACAGGTAATCACTTTGCATGTAAAATGGGTCTTCTTTGCCAGTAGATGACAATTCTAATCCCTACATTCAATCCAATAAACTGTTATTGAATGTTTAATGTGTGCCAGGCCCCATGCTATGTGCTGAGAATACAAAGATTATTGGAGACATGGTCCCTGTCCCCATGGAGTTTTAATAGAGAAGTAGAAAAGTCAATAATGTAGTGAGTTATTGTACTCTATTGTGTTATAATTATATAGTATAACAATACTACAATACTCTGTAATGCAGAATATAATAGGGTATATGGTTACTGTTTCGGGGGAAAAGGTCATTTTGCTGGAGATTATCATGGAAAGATGTTTTCAGTCAAGGATTTTATTGTCTGATGGAGAAAAATTGTCAAAACTTCCTAACGTTTCTCCCGGATGGTTTCTCAAGCTACTCCAATAATCCGCCATGATGTTGCCAGAATCATCTTTGCAAAACACAATTTAAGGCCGGTGTGGTGGCTCACGTCTGGAATCCCAGCACTTTGGAAGGCCAAGGTGGGCGGATCACTTGAGGTCAGGAATTTGAGACGAGTCTGGCCAACATAGTGAAACCCTGTCTCTACTAAAAATACAAAAATTAGCTGGGTATGGTGGCGGGTGCCTGTAATCCCAGCTACTCAGGATGCTGAGGCACCAGAATAGCTTGAACCCGGGAGGGAGAGGTTGCAGTGAGCCAAGATCATGCCACCGCACTCTAGCCTGAGCGACAGAACGAGACTCTGTCTCCAAAACACACACACACACACAATTTAAGCCATACCTTTCTTAAATCATTTAAGGAAACCCTACATCTCCCTTACAATAAAACTCCAAAGGCTAATTCTCACGATGCATGCTCCATGCACACTTCATGGGTCTCTCTCCACTCTCCCACATCTCCAAGGTCTTGCATGTATGTGTTAATTCCTCTTTCTAGAAGGTTCTACATCCCTTCCACCTCTGACCCCTTTTCTACCTGGTGAAATCCTACATCTTCTTTGAGATCTACCTCAAATATCACCTCCTCTGTGAACCCTTCTCTGACACTCTCCACCTGCCTTGCCCACCAAGGGAATTTGGCACCTCTAACAGACAATGTTGGTTGGCTAAGAGAATCCTGTTCTCAAACCCCACTCTTTTATCAGTTAGAGTCTCCACCAGAAATAGATGGTACATTCAGATTGGGTCATTTGAGAAGAGCTTCATAAAGCTCTTGACAAAGAAGTGGCAGTAGAGAAAGCCAGCACAGTGGCTTACGCCTGTAATCCCAGCACTTTGGGAGGCCAAGGCAGGCAGATCACGAAGTCAGGAGATCGAGACTATCCTGTCCAACATGGTGAAACCCCGTCTCT
>NW_012117243.1:1297602-1315621 GCF_000951035.1 Colobus angolensis palliatus
GTGAACCCGGGAGGCAGAGCTTGCAGTGAGCCGAGATCATGCCACTGCACTCCAGCCTGGGCGACAGAGCGAGACTACGTCTCGGGAAAAAAAAAAAAAAGCCTAATGGATATTGCAGCACCCAGGGGGCCAGAGACAGCAGGGTGTCTCTAGGCCCATAAGGGAAAGGGGAGCTGGCCACTGCTGGCTCAGAAGGAGAGGACCACATGACAGAAGCTTCCAAATGCAGCCTGCTGCTGCCACAAGGGAGAGAGCAAGGGAAGTAAACAACCAACCAAAAACCCCACCCTTGTTCTCCTTTTTCTCTGCATCTGTCCACTGTTCCCCATTGCCCAAATCCAAAAGCAAGGGGACCCATTGATGTCTTTTCTCTGTCAGCCTCCTGGTGTAGAAAGCAAGGTTTAGAAAGGAGGGGAAGTGGGTGTCTGGACACGCTACACTCTCATTTTGTCGTTCCCCTTGCAGCTGATTGGGAGGAGGGAGTGGCATTTGACATGGCTTGGGCTTATGTCACTGAAAGTCTGCCTTGGAGGTCATAGAATGGCTCTTACTTCCTTGATGAGCAAGCCAAGCTGGTCATTCCTGGCATTTCCCCTCCTCCACCCTGAAAGTGGATGTGACTCTAAAGCTGTGGCTGCCATCTTGAAACACTGGGGGAGAGTCCAAGAAAATCACAGAGATACCAGACCTCACGTCATTGAGACCTTAAACTCATACTAGCAGCTGCCTGCTTCCAGACTTCCTATTGTGTGAGAAATACAAAACTCTATTGATTTATTGTTATTTAGTGTTTTTTGTTACTTATAAAGGAAACTATTCCTAACTGAGGTGGCTTCCATATATCATAGCAAGTCCTGTTGAAACTATCTGAATAGTGTCTGTCTTCTTCCCTGGAATGTGAGTTCTGCAGAGTCAGGGCTGGCACAGGGCAGGCCCTAATTGTTGCTCATGAAGTGAGTAAATGAAGCAGTGCATAAAGCACTGCAGCTATATAAGTAGGATTCAATATCTTATTGAATCCTTGATTCTCTCCACCTGCCTTGCCCACCAAGGGAATTTGGCACCTCTAACAGACAATGTTGGTTGGCTAAGAGAATCCTGTTCTCAAACCCCACTATTTTATCAGTTAGAGTCTCCCTTAGCATTATTTTACCCCAAGGAACTCCCTCTTAAATCCCTTGCTCCCTGTGTTTCCTCATCCTCCCTCTGCCCTCATACGTCCATTGTGTATCAAGCAGACTTGCCTCACACAAATTGTTTGCATTCTGTTTAATACCTATTTTAAAAAATGACTCTTGCTCTAAAAGAGATGGGCTGATTAATGTACTCAAAATATCTTGCACTACACAGCCAATTCCTTTATCCTTGTTCTATTCATAATGTATAACCCTTCTCTCTTCAAATGTGCACAAAAGGACCCGTTCCCCATCAGTTTATTTGTAACTGCAGAGCTTGAGGTGGTGCTAGATGTCAAAAATGAAAAATTGCTAAATTCAAAATTGCTTCTTTCTTTGTTTTAAAGGTGACCCGCAAGTAGTTTTTTTTTTTTTTTTTAATGAGCTAATTGTAGGATTATATGCTGAATGCCCCAAATGCAGAGAGTGAGAGAAGAACACTCAGCACATACCTGCTACAAAATACCTGGTATTGTTTCCTGGCCTCTGCAACCCCAGAGTGCTGACACCCACATTCCCCACAGCCCTAGTGAGGAGACTGATTCAGAGGCACCTCTGCTGCTTTTGAATTGGGATAATGGGTATCTAGAACGATGGTGAGCTAGGCTAAGAACTGGATGGCACAATTTGGCTATTTGCTGGGTGACCTTGGGCAAGTTGTCTTAGCCAGAGCTCAGCCCCTCCACTCCAGCCACAAGGGAACTGGCCTCTTCATTTCCTCCCTTGGAAGAACTGATGGTTATGACTTTGCGTTCAACATGTGCCTTCCATAAAGGGAGGCTGTCAGAGCTGTAAATTATTTCCAACACTCATCAGGCCCATATACATTTTATTTGATTGAAAACATTCTGGAATATATGCAGTGATCCTATCTGTTCCTCAATTCCAGACCCTGCTCTTTCTGGTTCCAAACACAGCCCGAGGCCAGGCTGGGATTTAGAAGATCTCGACTCTTGTCCTGCACTGAGATGTAAAGATACTCCCTCAGAGTGACTCAGTCACTTCACGAGTCCACAGCCTTTTCCAGGTCATCTATGAGTCTATTCAGGAAGAAAATTATGCCAAACAAGAAGTGGAAGTTCACTAGGTGATACTGTTTAAGGAAAATCACAGAGTTCCATTAGCGATTTTTCATTTTTGACATCTTGCATTTTTGACCCCCTCCTGATGAAAATGGCACCCTGGGATCAACATGAAGTTCTGCCTTCTTTACTCTGTCTCCAGTTACCTGTCACCTATTAAAATGTGGACAACCATTTGAGGGTAGCACATTAAATGATTCATTATCTACTATTACAGCTCAGAGAGCATGAGTTGTTTAGATTCTGTTCCAATGAGCTGGTTACTACAGCATCAACAGAACAGCAAGCAGGGCAATTTTGCTATGGAGTCCAAAGAAGGGAGAAAACCGGAGTGAGCAGAATCACAAAAGGAGGGCTCCACCACAAGGGGTGCTCAGCACTTGTCATCCATCCATTCCTTCCCCCAGCAAATGTTAAGTGTCTGCTGTGTGCCACGGAGTGTGTTAAGAGTGGATGATCCATTATAACGTAACTTCCTAACCACAAAGAAGACTAAGAACACTCAAGATCAATGTGGTCCACTTCCTGGAGTCCCCTCCAATCCAGCACTTCATAATTATGCCTCTCTGGAAGTTGGAAAACTTTGGCTTCCATGCCCAGGGGACACAAGACCTCCACACTGGCCTCCTGAGAACCAAGCAACACTGATCATCTGAACACAGCTCTTCTTCCCCATCCCACACTGACCCCACTCTAGTTGTTTCCAAAAGACTGTGGCATTCCTGTTCCTTCACCCACTGATGTGGCAGCTGTGTGGGCCTGGCAAAGACACTAATGAAGGAACGCTGCTAATCTGGGAAAATAGGAGGGTTGAATCACTATTCGTGCCATGAATTTATCAACTCTCCTTACGTACAAAAAACGAAAACAAATACACAATCAGGAGAGCCATGCTATGTGGATCCTGCAGAGACTCCATCTTGGTCCTCAGAGTTCTCTGTGAGTTCCTAAGCTTTAGACAAGAACCCTGAGGGACCAAGTCCACCCTTAGCCCTCACTGCCTCTCCCTGGAGGCTTGCTAGACCCAGGGCTCTTTCAGACTCTATTTTGTTCGAGTGTTAAATCTCCCAATGGGAAAAGGTGGTGTGTTTGTTTCTTTTGTTTTGTTTTTGCCTTCCTATTAACGTATCAGAAAGATGTTGGAAACAAAAGCCCAGGTTCGGCCTTCTAGTGAAGTTACTTGGGTGTTGCCAAGTACACGCAGGAAAGCCAGCCACTTCACGAGGTTAAAGCATCAGCAAGTCGTGCCTCTGGATTTGAAAATGCCAAGCTGGTACTTGCGGGTCAAGTGGAAATACCATGCTGAACTCTATGCCTTGGGAGCTTAAGACAGATTAAGTTACTGCTGAGACCTTACCTAGTCAGAATTCATCTGCAAAATGAACTACAAGAGCAAGCCATCCACAATCAGGTAATTCCTATCATAAACCTAATGAGAAAATAACTCAGAAGGCACCAATGGCTTTTGCCTAAAGAGATGAATGATGTGGAGGAGAATCCTTGGCTGTGAGAAGAACAGAAGAAATTAATTGTTGAAACCTTCACAGCATGTTGAAAGCCAAGAATTATCACCTGGATCTGCACTTATAATTTACAACAGCTGCCTCCTTCAGACAGGCCGAAGTGACTCTTGGGCAGAGCACAAAGCCCAGCTGATTGCAGCAATGAATCTGCAGCCAGGTCAACACTCAGCACTGCAC
The DNA here is from genome assembly GCF_000951035.1 of Colobus angolensis palliatus. Lineage (NCBI taxonomy): Eukaryota > Metazoa > Chordata > Mammalia > Primates > Cercopithecidae > Colobus > Colobus angolensis. The sequence goes on from NW_012117243.1 coordinate 1,301,560, forward strand.
GGATGATGCCCGTCCTTGGGCACATGCACAGAACATAAGTGGGGCCGAAGACTGGAGCCCTTGCTCCCCTCACTCTCTGTAGTTAGCACTTCCCTTGTGACAAAGCATCATTCCACGCATGATCTTATTGTCGATCTTATTGTTGTAACATTTTTTAAAATTCCACTGAGAGATGGCTGAAGCACAGTCTATTCATTGATATTTTTTAGCTACTAGAAACTAGGACTGTCAGGAATGCATCATGAAAGAACATCTTATGCCCTCTGGTGAACTCCTTGAGGATGGTAATAGAAGGACCAGAGAACAGCAGGAGATTCCTTTGGGGTCAATGCCTAAAGTCAAGGCATTTAAAATATATGTATAGGGGAAAAAAAAGGATATAAGCAATTAGGAGAAAATGAAGCCAGAGAAGATGGAAAGTTGATATGCAAAAGATTTATTTAAAATAAGTAACTGTTGTAAGAGGTAAAACTTGCAGAGGCAGAGTCTCAGAGTAGTGTGATTTCTACTAAAGATAAGTGCAGGTCTTGTGTAAAGCAGATCATAACCTCTGTAACACATATTTAACAACTTATTTTCTGATTCATACCGGAAACTAATGTTTCTATTTGAATGATGAAGTTTTAAGACTCTACCCAAAGTGAACTTGCCCAACAAGCCATTTCTACTCATCTAATTTGTAGCCTCTGATGCTGAGAATACTATTTGGGAAAGAATGGAAATGTAGTGAAACCAAGATTCAAACAATATGAATACAAGTACAGAGTGGCAGATTTTGAAACATTGCTTTAAAGACTTGCAGCCACTCTTCACATGATCAGTTCTGAAAAATTGGGCTGCAGATTTCATCATAGGTTCTCAGTAGAGAGAAATTGAAGGGCATTATTACAGAAAGGCCCAATTCTCCAGTCAAGCTCCCTTGAGAAGAACTTAACACAGCACAATGATCTATGATTATTTAAAATTCCAAAATTAATAAGATGATTTATTTTGCTTACAGGGCCAGCTGCTGTTAAGTTGATGTTCCTAAATTAGGGAAGACACTGAGTTTCTTCAGCTGTTTACACTTTGCTGTGAATTTGTTTATTAGATCCTTTTCTAAGAACAAGCAATGCTGGGAAGAAAAAATATGTGTGTGGTCCGTGGGTTCTTGGGGATGAGGACCAGGGCATATATTTTATAGTGAGACCAGTTGTTCCCTCTAAGCGTATCATATTTTTCCTTGGGTTACTGTACTAACGTAGAGATTGAGACAATTTTCAAAGTGCTTAGGTCATATTTTTCTGGCCATTTAATGCATCAAAATCAAGGGGGCAGACAATAGGATACTATACAGGATGGCCAACTTTCCTGGTTCTGCTGGCCTCATATCCCACCCAGATAATAAACTCCTTCGTTTCTCCTGTATCCATCACATCTTCCTCACCCTTATAGGATTGCAGTTGCACAGGACAACAGGAGTTCGGATCCATATACATATGTATAGATACAGATATAGCTTGCTGGGCGCGGTGGCTCACACCTGTAATCCTAGCACTTTGGGAGGCCAAGGCGGGTGGATCAAGACCAGCCCAGACAGCATGGTGAAACTCCATCTCTACAAAATACAAAAATTAGCCGGGCATGATGGTGGGTGCCTGTAATCCCAGCTATTCGGGAGACTGAGGTGGGAGAATTGCTTGAACCTGGGAGGTAGAGGTTGCAGTGAGCCAAGATTGCGCCATTGCACTCCAGCCTAGGCGACAGAGACTCCATCTCAAAAAAATATATAAAGATATAGATATACATATATAAAATACAGGAGCATATATATATATATAAAAGCTCCTTCCAGTGAATAATTCAGAGACACATTCCAACCTGACCCCATAGATAATTTAATTTATGGCCATTTTCTGCTGCTGTTGTTAGTACTTGTTCCTCCTGCAGCCTTCTCTTTATCAAATGTACTAGCTATGAAACCACACATTCTTGCCTAACCCCCTCAGTTTTTTTTCCTTTTACCCAATAAAAAGGGTAACGCCATAACCCTACTCCCAACGACCTCCATCATGATCATTGCTAGACACAGGAATGAGACATAGCCTTGGAGACGGAGCCGTCTCCAGGGTATGATGGACTGGCAAACAACATTGTGCAGGACTCAACCCCAGCAGTGACATCATGTGGCAGCAAGAAGCAAAGGTCATAGTAGGCTTGCCACATAGACTCCATCCAGCTCCTTCCACATCAGGAGTGAGCTGGGGGATCAAATGATCACCCACCACCCCTACTTGTTGAACTGAGCCAGCTGCTGCAGCTCTTGTACAAACTTACAAGAGAGGAAGATGCTGGACTTTCTGGTAATAAAGCGAGCAGGTGCTCCTGCAATAATTGGGAGGATTACATTCTCATCACCCTCAAATTTATATCAAGTCCTTCTGTTCTACTTCCCTAAAAGGAGACATAAGATCAAATTTTAGCAACCCCATAACATTTTGAGCAGCAGAATTAAAAACAACAGCAGCATCTCCTAGCAAGATCCCCTTCTCCTTAGCCTCTCCACTCCTCTCCTTCAAGGCGCCTTTCCTGGCACCACCACCACCCTCACAACCCACTGTGCTCCTCGTTCCTCTCTCTCAGTTTATTTCTGCTACAATATTAACTGCTAGTTAAACTGTCAGCTGATGCTAATGACTTCAGATGAACATATCTGGGAGCACTGGCATTTGTGAAAAAAGACTTACAAAGAGCACTGCCTTCCTCTCCCTCATGTTGCTACTGTCTCTCAGGAGCTGTCCTATGAGCAGTTCCCACCCTTTCTTTCCTTTGCCCAAATAAGGAGTAGGATGAATTGAATTAAGCCTAGATATTTTACTTTTTTTTTTGTTTTTTTCTTTTTTGAGACAGAGTTTCACTCTGCCCCCCAGGTTGGAGTGCAGTGGCGTGATGGCTCACTGCAACCTCAGTTTTCTGAGTTCAAGCGATTCTCCTGCCTCAGACTTCCAAGTAGCTGGGACTACAGGCGCGCACCACCACGTCTGGCTAATTTTTTGTATTTCTAGTAGAGAGGAAGTTTCTCCATGTTGGCCAGGCTGGTCTTGAACTCCTGACCTCAGGTGATCCGCCTGCCTCGGCCTCCCAAAGTGCTGGGATTACAGGCGTGAGCCAGCGCGCCCAGATGATATTTTCCTCTTGAACAGTGCCATCCTTCGCACTAAATGAATCTGGCTCATGATGCGTCATGGTACACTGACCTCTATCTGTTGAATGTAGACAGTTTAGAATCATCATGTTCACTTCTCTGTCATGGTATCTTCTATTGAGGAATTTTTCACACATACAAAGGGAGGTCTCTAGCCCATTGGATCAGGATTTCCCAGGAGAGCTCAAAGGCTTATGTGGAAAGCTCTAAGTTAGTGTCTAAAACCAAGAGTCCTAACCTTCACTCCGTGGTTTGCTGGAATTCTAGAGAGGAGAAGATTGCAGACAACAGCAGAATCCATACCTTCCAATGAAAACTTCTGAGTCCACAGTTGAGGGTAGAGTGAGATTTCAGAACAATCAGGAAGAGGTCTTCCTCTTGAAAACTGCCCAGACTTTTTTCTTAGTGCCTTGCACCTTCCTGAAATGCTAACATGCGTGTCTGGCTCCATGACACCTGGTGGTCCGAGGGAACAGGGTCTGATTTGTCTTTTCTTTGAAGCAGGGACTCAGTAAACATTTGTTGAGTGAGTATATAAACGATTAATAAATAAATGAAAAACAATGAACAACCATTGCTTCTGATACTATCTGATACTAACAGAGGGGGGAAAGCATGTTCATCAATTTAAAGTTATTCTCCAAAATAAGCCAATTACAACACGGAAAGTTTGCAGGACTCCCTATAATAAGGACATGTGGGCTTGATCGAGACGTTTCAGCCAGGCAGCGCTGTGAGAAGAAAGACAATTGCCTATTTTGAGAATGAATTATTACACAAATGTTTTCAAAGGGATAAATAATAACAAATTTCTACATACTGTATTTTAGCATGTTGTGAACTACATAATTCAGCATTGCACAAATTGGCGTACCAAGTGTGCTTTGCCTGAGAGCTTAAAGAAACTGAGAATCCCTTCACCTACACCTAAAACACTCCCAGTGTCACCAACTGCCTGAATTGTATGTTATGGCTAGAAGTGTGTCCCCAAAAATCCATATGTTGAAGTCCTAACCCCCAGTACCTCAAAAATGTGGCCTTCCTTGGAAATCGGGTAGTTGCAGGTGTCAGTAGTTAAAATGAAGTCATACTGGAGTAGGCTGGTCCCATGATACAATACATCTGGTGTGCTTATTAAAGGGAAGATTTGGATACACAGAGGAGCACATAGGGAGAACATCATGTCAAGGTAAAGAAAGAGATTGGATGATACAGCAGAAGCCAGAGACACCAAAGATTCCAGCAAGCAACCAGAGGCTGGGAGAGAGGGAGAGTGATAGCGTTTGGATGTTTATCCCCTCCAAATCTGTTTGAAATGTGGTCCCCTATGTTGGAGGTGGGACATGATGAGAGGCATATGAGTCATGGGAGCTGATCCCTCATGAATGACTTGAGGCCCTGCCTACAGCAATGAATTCATGCAAGAGCTGCTTGTTAGAGAGTCTGGCACCTTCTCTCTCTCTCTCAGTCCTGCTCCCACTATGCCTTCTGCCATAAGTAAAAGCTCTCTGAGACTTCACCAGAAGCTAAGCAGATGCCATGCTTATACAGCCTGAACAACCACGAGGCAAATAAAACTCTTTTCTTTATAAATTACCCAACCTCAGATAATGCAGAGAGGCCTGGAGCAGATCCTTCTTCACAGCCCTCAGGAGGAACTAACTATGTGGTACCTTGATCTCAGACTTTCTGTCTCCAGAACTGTAAGACAATAAAGCTCTGCTATTTTAAGCCATCCCATTTGTGGCAATTTGTTACTGCAGCCCCAGGAAACTAATGTATGGTGCTACCTCTTGCTCTTTGCCTAACTCTTTTCTTGCATCTCCCCACCCCTAATTAAATGAGCCCAGTGACACAAGAGTAGTTGCTCAGAGTGTCAGCCTGAATATCTTGGTCAATAATGGCCATCACGAAGTCAACTTCTATTCTTCTGAGTGGGGCAAAGTATCCACCATGTTGAATTTCTCATCAGGTTTTCTGAGGACTCCAGAATCTTCAGCACGCCCACTCTTGCTTCCAACTCTGCCCTGTGTGCACCATGTTTAATCGGCTGGGCACCCCTGAGACAAGCACCAACACCTCTTTGTCTATATAGGTAGTGTTATCTTATTTTCAACTTGGATAACTAAGAATCCTTCAGAAAGTATCATTTACAAAATGCCCATGCCTAGACACCCCCTGAAGTATGAGAGTACTTCAGGAGGTATCTCCTGTGACATTTCCATCTTCCCCTACTCTCATTCTCCAGGAGGGTGACACATAGTGGATATCCAGAGAGTGGAGACACAAGGATGGCTCAGTGCCGATATCTGAGCCTATATAAATATTCCAGCCACAGCAACAGATAAAGAGATGAGCTAAGTCTTCTTATATAGGACCAAGCATGCCAATGAAATGAGCCTAGCCCTCCATTGGACCTCTCCTTTTAGAAGGCCACAAATAAACAAGAACCCACCAGAAAAGGGCCTCTGCTGCCAATTGCCATCTTACTTGACCACAAAAATATCAGTTAAACAATCACATAAATTCATTCAACCTTTGTGTAGAACTCACATGTGCCAGGCACGGTTCCAGGAACTGAGAATACAACAGTGACTAAGAAACAAAACGCGTCCCTCATGGAACTTAATCTAAATGGAAAGAGACGGAGAATAAACATGGTGTAGAAATAAACACATTGAGTATGTTAGTGATAAATGTATCACACAAGGAATAGGAGTGTTTAGCAGAAGTTATTTTGAAGAGTGTTGCTTGTGTGTTTTGCCATGTCAGATAGAGTGCTGGAAGAAGACTTGATAGAGAAGATGAGATTTAAGGAATGAACCTGAAGTCATCATGAGGGAGGGAGCCATGCAGCTATGTAAGGAAAGGATCTTTCAGGCAGAGGAGACAGCAAAGGCAAAAGCTCCAGCAGATGTGAAAAGTGCAACACGCTATGCAAAGGCAAACTAACAGTGTTATCAGAGAGGAAGGTGAAAATCAACATTCAGCAAAACCTTCCATTTCCGAGGAAACAGAAGAAGAAAAGAATTTAACACCAACTGAACACATGACCTCATTCTTTTGCTCCATAGAGACTTTTGCCTCACCTTGCATATCTTAGCCCTCAAAAACATGGGAAAACTACCCAAATTGTATTAAGGAAATAAAATTTTGAGTAACATTGGTAATAAGACTGTTACCCCAGCAAAGCCCAGTCAATCCTGACTTACACAAGGGTGCAGAGAGTGACAAGAATTGAGCAAATTGTTGAAGAAAATAGGGTTTCTTTTACAAATAAAAATAATAATAATATGAAGTTATCTTCAACTACCTGTAAATATATGAAAGATATATGAAGTAGATGTAGTCTGGAATATTCTGGAAGTTAGATACAGAGTTGATAAGTAGATTTCAAATCATTCCGAACTAAATGCATAAGTAAATAAGTTTGTAATAATAAGACCAGCCCAATACCCACTGAGGAAATGGGCTTCAGCCAGAGATGATATTGTGGAAGGAATGCCAGCACCAGCACCAGGAGTGTGGGCTGAACTAGGAGGGTTTATGGAAAATCCTTTCCTCCTAGAAACCTCAGAACTCCAGAAGTAGCCCTTTTGGTTTTTTGGTTTTTTGATTTTTTTGAGATGGAGTTTCACTCTTTTTGCCCAGGTTGGAGTGCAATGGCACAATGTCTGCTCACTGCAACCTCCTCCTCCTGAGATCCAGTGATTGCCCTGCCTCAGCCTCCTGAGTAGCTGGGATTATAGGAGTGGGCACCACACCTGACTAATTTTGTAGTTTTAGTAGAGACGGGTTTTCACCATGTTGGCCAGGCTGGTCTCAAACTCCTGACCTTGTGGTCCACCTGCCTCAGCCTCCCAAAGTGCTGGGATTACAGGTGTGAGCCCCCGCGCCCGGCCGCCTTTTTGTTTTTTAGCAGTCTCTCGTTCCCTAATATCTCTCGGCTTTGACAGTGGTGTAACTAATATTCACCAACATTCAGACCACAGTGGCAAGGTTAGTGAGTTTCTTTTCATTTCAGCAGCCTCTTTCACTCATGGCTGTCATCATTAGGTGTCATCTGATACTGGGGGAAAATGCACTTGTGATTTCTGACCTTAGGCAGTTATCAGAGCTTAGCCTTAATAATTATGTCAGAGATAAGATCATTAACAGAGTTCAGATGGTGGCAAAGGAACCCTAAATAAATTCACTCCTTAAGAATGAATTGCTATCGTTATCGGGGCTCTTCTTGAGACATTTCTGATAAACAAGAGATGAGGATATTTTCCGTGTATGTTCATGCTACAAATTAATCTAAACTCCCATCATGAGAAATGCAAATTTCTTTCCTGAGAGCTCTGCTCTCTCGTTTACTTTAGAGGAGTCGTGATTATGATGGTGTAAATACTAAGCTTAAGACCTTACCACTCAAATAATCATTCATTTACTCGCTTCTTACACATGTCCACCTGCCACAGCAAAATTCACTTTTGCCTCCACACGTTAGGTTTATCTTTTCCCTCGAACATATTTTCATACATTAGATTTTCACGCAGATACCAGCCCTGTACATGGTGGGGCCTCAATCAATGTAAAACAACAATATCTGCACACCTCTTAGGGAGCTACATGATATTAAAAGTTTTTCATTACTTTTTTCACATTATCTTTTTTATTCAGCAAAGCCTACCCTACGGGTGTACATTTTTTCCCCCTCAAAACGTCTTTATGGCAGATCCTTCTCTTCTCTGACTGAAATTCATCTGTGTTTATTCCTCAAGCTCTTGCACTTATCTATTTTATTACAGCTTCTTCATACCCTTTCCCACTCCCAAACCTAATCCTTTTCTTCTTTACCCTGAGGGCCCCTGCCAATATAACTTCAGGTGAAGCAAATGAAAATACTAGCTTTTGCCCCAGGTTTCAGCCTTCCTCCACCAAAATTAAAACATAAAATCATCGCATGGATATTAATATTATATTCCCTGCCCTGGAAACCTTCTATAACGTTCTGTGGTCTGTCAGTCAACAGCATTTATTGAGTGTCCACTCTGAAAAGGAAGTCAGTACCCTTTGGAGGAGTAAAGGAAGAAAAAGTATTCTTTGCTTTCCTTTACTACTGGCAAAAGTTCCATCTTGTTCTGTTTCCCTCCACTTGGAATTCCTCCACCCCCGGTACCTGCCTGCAAATGCTGGACCAACACTCACCCTAAGTGTTTTGTTCCTCTCAGGTACCCAGTCTCCTAGCTTCCCAAAGAAATCTTCACAGTACCTATAAATTGTCCAATTCGTAATAAGCTACACCCCATCAGCTCCAAAAGGCCATAATAGAGGCAGTGAACTACAATCTGTGAACCCTGCTGATGCGCCTGGAACTGTGGTAGATACTTTACATTCCTAATAACATCCATTCCTAGAGCTAGTCTGCAAGACGGAAATCACTCTCATCTCTCCGATCTTACCAGTCAGAATCAGAAAGGCTCAGTAACTAGTTTGAAGGTTTTTAAAGTGGCAGAGTGGAAAGCAAATTCAGATCTATATGACTCTAAAAAGCTTCCACAGGAAATATGTTTATTTTGCAATTTGGCCAAAGAAAATTGCCTATCCCTTTATCAATTAGGAGTGGGGGATCAAGAAATTCAGATTTTGCTGGGCACGGTGGTGTGCGTAGTCCCAGCCATTTAGCAGGCCAAGGCAGGAGGACTGCTTGAGTCCAGAAGTTTGATTCCAGCCTAAGCAGAAAAAAAAGAAATTCAGATTTTCTTAAATGGTGGTGACAGAGGCCATTAAGCTACAAATGAAAAGGTTTGAGTTTAGAAACGGACAAGAGCATGGGAAAGACAAAATGGAATGCACATTTGCAAGAGCTTTAGGAATAACAGTGAGAGATTTCAGCCGAAGAGTCTAAGGATTTCCTGGGAATTGTCCAGTCATGGTTGGATGATCTTGGGAAGAGTATTGGCAAGAGTGACAGAGGCTGTGACCACACTGTTCTTGAGGACAGTCTTACTTCCCTCTGGAGATTCTCCTGCATTAATGCCCATCCTGGTGGTTCAAGGTTCAAAGCCTCAGCCGCAGCAACAAAATGGCTTCATGAAAGATAAAGAGGATCAAAAAACTCTCACACCTGTTGCTTTTGCTATTAAACCAATCTCACCAGCCTATTTGCAATCGCAGGGGGTCAGTGTAACATCAGCAAGTCACATCACCCGAAGCCCAGATGGTCCAAGTCATAGCCACATGTAGCTCCTTTATGGCATAAGGAATTATGTATCCCAAGGGTGAAAATGACTGGGGAGATGTTCACACAGCAACTCCAAAGCGAAAACTGGGTTAGCTCTCACTACTCACCACACAAGTCCTCTATTTACGCATTTATAAGGTGAGGTAAGGGTTGCCTACTCAAGTGCTGGCAGGGACAGGCAGGTCATGTGAGTGAGTGGTGATAGGAAATGGTAGGGTGATGGAGAATTTGAACACAGAACAAGGCTCTTAACTGTCCAGTCCAATCCTACTATCACTTTAATCCCTCATCTAAAGAGAGGAGCCGCAACCCATTGAAGACTGCTGGCTAGTGAGAATGGATGCCCACCATTGCCAGATCTTTCCATCTTTCAAGACAATCTGGAAATATGTAGTTTGTGTGTATTCTCTGGATTTTTAAATTGGTAACTAATAAAGCATTTTCTAATACAAAAAAAGTGAGCTGTGAACTGCTCCAGGCAGCCCCATGCCACAGTCTGGATTGTCTCCAAAGTCCTCCTTCATCCTGAGCCTTCTGGGTTCTGTCATTGGGTTGGATCCCTTTGTTCTCAAGGCAAGGTATTCCATCTACTAAACTAAAGGCAGGTATGTGTACCTCTGTAAAACCTAAGCAGCTACTGAGTCCTGCCATGCTCCCTCCTCTCTCCTTCTTCTATCTCTTTTATCAGTGTACACTTAGTTCCACCTCAAGTATATCCATGTGCTCAAGTAATTCTGTGTGCTCCCTTACCTGCTGTGAACTGAGAGCTGCTCCATTCCCAACAGATTTGCTATACTTCTTCTGGACTGTCACATAAGCTCTGTTAGCCACCAAATACAAACACATAATTGCCACTATCAAAAGTAAGCATTTGCAAGCTGGGTACAGTGGCTCACACCTGTAATCCCAGCACTTTGGGAGGCCGAGGTGGGCAGATTGCCTGAGGTCAGGAGTTTGAGACTGGCCTGGCCAACATGGTGAAACCCCATCTCTACTAAAAATACAAAAATTAGCCAGGCGTGATAGCGCATGCCTGTAGTCTCAGCTACTTGGGAGGCTGGGGTAGGAGAATCGCCTGAACTGGGGAGGTGGAAGTTGCAGTGAGCTGAGATCATGCCACTGCACTCCAGCCTGGGTGACAGAATGAGACTCTGTCTCCAAAAAAAACAAAAAAAGTAAGTATTTGTGAGGTACCCTCTACCAAGCTAGCTGGCTACAATCCAGCTTACTTCCCTATATAGGTGGTGTTATACAGTGATTACCAGTGTATTATCTGAGTCAGACTGCCTGAGTTTAAACCCCAACTCCTCTACCTACTAGGTGTGTCATTTGGAAAAATAAATGATACAACCTCTCTGTGCTTCAATGTCCTCAGCTATAAGATGGAAATTATAACAATACCTACATCAAAGGTTGGTTGTAAGGATTAAATGAATTCTTATAGGTAGACCTCTCAAAATGGTGCCTGCCACACAAGTGTTCTATGGTTTTGCTAACATTATCATTCAAAAGGACCAAGCAGCACGTTTAATGGGATGATGTAGCATCCCATTCAAAATGGGATGCTAACTGATAGCAATGGAGAATTTGAACATAGAACAAGGCTTTTAACTGCCTGATCCAATCTTACTATCACTCTCCCTCCATCAGTCACTCCTCCCCACAAGGTCACAGAAGCAAAAAGCTGCACAAAGACAAAGCAAGTTAGCATCTTGTTACCAGCCAGAATAGGGGCTAGCATGAAGACTGAGGCTGACATTGGTCTGGCCTGGAGCTGGGTCACAGGCTGGGCCCTCAGATCTTGACGTGGAACTCTAGAGAACTAGATTCAAATATACAGATGGCCTTTTCGGCTTAGCCTCTATAGCTCTAAGTGGTCTAGCACCAAACTAATAGAAAACACTAGAAAAGCAAGTTGTACCTCCTTTCCTCGAAAACTGAAACTTAAATTTCAGACATAGCCCTAACTAGAGAGAGGCAGGGCTTAATGCCAATTCCCCTCAACACATACACACACAAGCACCTCACAAACACACATACACACACACATATACACCCTTCTGGGGCAACAAATAAGCAAGAATTCTCTGGCTTTTATTGCACAGAAGGAAATTGGTATAAGCAACTGTGTCTGGTCTCTCCCAGTTGGGCAGCAATTTCTGGAAGACTTTTGGGAGAACAGGCCCTCTCATTTCCTCAGGCTTCTGGAATGGAGAAAGCAGCTTCTAAGAGTGGGAAATGCAAAATCAGTCCCTTCTCTAGTGCTGTGAACACTTCAGTGTCCTAGAACTTGGCAGTCACCATCTCTTCCTCCCTGGAGTTGGAGTGACTGAAGCTAGGTCCTGACTCATCTTCAGAAGTACAGCAGGGCAGGAGAAGAGAGGACCCCTGAGCTCCTGCCAGAGGCCAGCTCTAAACAACAAATGTGAACAACAAACACAGCAGGAGTGACCTTGGGTCTACTTATGTGTAAATGAGGGTTGGACTCATGGTCTGTGAGTTGCTTCTCGCTATAACGTGTATGAGCTATAAGGCCATGAGCTCAGGCACCACATCATATGACTGCCTAAGTACAAACACTATATTTCTATGGCCTTGGCCTGTAGAGAAGCCACCACAAGTTCAGTCATTGAACTTCATCAACCTAATTTTATAGCTTGCTCGCATTCAAGAAGTGCCTTCTTCGTACTCCACCCATGTTCACTGAAAACCTTCCACCCACCTGGGGAGCTTTCAGATGTGGAACTCTGAGTCAAGTGGAAAGCCACTGTGAAAAATCCAGCTCTCTGGCCCTTGAGGAGTAGAGCATTGTGTTGCTCAAGGGTACACTGATTCCTGGCATTTCTGATTTGCTGAAAACAATGACCACTTGTTCTGTAATTCTTCATGCTTGTTCTCAGCTCAAATTTCATCTAGACATTTCAAAGTTAGTAGAGCATGTGAAAGGGTGTGTTTTTCACCTGCACACACATTTTTCATGTGCTTTTTTGTGATTGGATAACTCAAATATAGCTTTGTTTTAAACCTTCAGACATGTTGTGATATTAATGGGAGAAGGAAGTTGACAGGAAAGGGAGATATTACCCTCATTTTCGCCTCCATGTGAAAGGGTGGACTTGAAGGTGGGCTTTATTTTATCAACCCAAATATGAGCCCTGAATGAAAGAGGTTACTCAGAGCATTACAAAGAAAACAGAACTTCAGAAGGAACATCACACAGATACAATCAACAAAGAAATTTCTAACAATCCTAGTCTCCAACGCAAGTGCAGTTTTAGGTTATGCAAAATTTTTCTTTGCAATGAAAAGAAATCAAGAGCCGGCTGTAATTTCCAACACACCATATTGCAGTGCCGTTATTTAGAAAACTCAACATATGTATATATAATTTTTAAACAAAGATGTTGTTGTTGTTGTTTTAAGTGTAAAGCCTACAGCAGTTATATTTGTTACAAACATTGGGTCTAATCCAGGGAGTGGAGAAAATTACTTTTTCTGCCACAGGAAGTCTTACCTCCATTAGCTCTGGGACATGGTTTTTCAAAATTACAGTTTCCCTCCCTTTGGGCCCCAAGAAAATATGAGGATGGAGAATCGGCTTTGGATCTTTGCTCACATAAGTCACAACATTTTAGAGCAGAGGATTTTGGAATAATCCTTAGAACCAACTACTTTACCCTTCCATGTAGTATTATTATAAGGTCTAAAAAAGAGAGCAAACCAAATAAAATGGGATGAATGTCAGAAGAAGGTGACATTCTTCTATAATGTGTTATTTATTATTGCTAATAAATAACAATCAGTGAATACTTACTATATGTAAGTCCCAGATGTAGGCATCCTTATGCATGTTAATTCATTTTTTTAAGAGTTGGGGTCTTGCTCTGTCACCCAGGCTGATGTGTAGTTTCACAATCGTAGTTCACTGTAGCCTCAAGCTCCCAGGCTCAAGAGATCCTCCCATCTCAGGCACTGGAGTAGCCAGGACTGCAGTCATGAGCCACTGTGCCTGGTAACTCATTTAATCCATCCAACAACCTTCTGAGGCTAAGTGCTATTATTACACTCATTTTATATATGAGGAAACTGAAGTCTAGTGAGATTCAGTGACTTTCACTGCAAGTGCAAACCTGGGCAATGTGGTTTCACATTTTTAACCACTGTGTTTTTAAATTGTGTACTCACAGTGTGCAATGCTAAGGCTTTGCTAGATGTTTCAAATGTATTGTCTCATTTAATCACCATAGCACTGTAGATTTCCACACCCCAATTTACAGATGACCAAATATAGATCAAAGAGACCAAGTAACTAGACAAGGGGCACACAGTAGGCAAGTAGCACAACCAGGATTTGAACCAAGGCCTACCAGGTCTCAAAGTTTATATGAAGTTACGTGTCAAATACCCTGTGCCAGGAGCTAGGAATTCACAGAAAACATGTGACATGGTTCCTGCATTCCTAAAGATTATGTCTCCACCTTTCTGGGAAGGAAGACAGAGAAAGAAAAAGATGTTACATTAGTAATGTGATTAGTGTAAAAGGCCCTAATTTTGTAAGCAAAATTACACCCTGACATCTTGGAGTTCAATAGTAAAGTCTTACTCCCTTTATAATGGTCCAATTTTTTTTTTTTTTTTTTTTTTTTTTT
>NW_012117243.1:1315770-1334114 GCF_000951035.1 Colobus angolensis palliatus
TACCACCACACCTGGCTAATTTTTTTGTATTTTTAGTAGAGACAGGGTTTCACCGTGTTAGCTGGGATGGTCTCGATCTCCTGACCTTGTCAACTGCCTGCCTCCTCCTCCCAAAGTGCTGGGATTACAGGCATGAGCCACAGTGCCCGGCCTATAACGACCCAATTTAATGTAACTCCTGAATGAAAGTAGGCCCACCCTATTTGCTTAGGTCATCTGGAGAAGCCATTCCAGAGAATCTGTGAGCCTCTCTTATGCATCCAGGGGTGAAAATGGAAACAGAATACAAAATCTGACTAACACGTTATCAACCAAACAACCTTAGCTGAGCTTTTCAAAATAAACTTAGTAGTTTTGAGAAATAAGAAGAGTTACTTATATATGAAGAGCTCTAAGGCAACTGGAAACTGGAAAAAATAATGGGAAGGAAGGAACCAGGGGGTCCTACCAATTTGATGACAGAGACCCTATTCTTCATTAAGTTTCTACATGTGGTCCCACAAGTGTGAGCAGAATGAGGAAACTCTGCCTGTGTGGATGAGCGCTGGTCTTTCTGGCTTCCAGGTGCGAGACGAAGGGTGAAAAGGGAGTGAAAAACTTACATATCTGTCCAGATGACTGATGGTGGGGGAAAATCCCATTTTTCACAAATTATGGGCCGTTTTTTTTTTACGGCTAGTAATGCACAGAAGATTAAAGTGAAGTCTATATTTCACAAATGGGAGGACCAAATGATTTAAAACCTTTGTTATAATGACCTACTTCGAAGTGAAGAATCAATTTCTTTTACAGCAAGAACCTGTTAATTTAGGAAAAAGGAAAGAGGGAGGAAGCACGTGAATGGAGAGTAAGAGAAAAAGAGGAAAAGGCGGGGAGAGAAAATAGCTAAGGAGGTCAGGTAGAGTTTTCTGATTCTATTTTTATATGTCAAGCAATGTAGAGGTCATTTTGCATAGTGAAGAGAGGATGAACTTTGGATTCTGTTTTTAACTCCGTCTGCCCCTTAAAACTCCCAATGGCTGCTGTAACAAATCAGCCCATATTTAGTGACTTAAGACAACCAAATATATTATGCTACAGTCAGAAGGCTGATGCAGGTCTCCCAGAGCTGAAATCAAGGTGTCAGCAGGGCCGTGCTCCTTGTCAAGGCTCTGGGGAAGAAACTGTTTCCTTGCTTTTCCAGCTTCTTGAGGTTGCCCATATTCCTCGACTCATGGCCTGTTTTTTTCATCCACAAAGCCAAGCCAGCAATGGCCAGTGGAGTTTCCTCACATCACATTCCTTTGACATTGACTCCCTTCCTCCCTCCTGCTTCCACTTTTTAAGGAGCCTTGTGATTACATTGGGCTCACCTAGATGAGCCAGGATCATCTCCTACTTTTTGAGGTCAGCTGATTCCTCCTTAATTCCATCTGCAAACTGCCTTTTCCATGTAACCCAACATATTCACAGGTTCTAGAGCTTAGGACACAGACATCTTTGGGGGAGCAGGGAGCATTTTTCTGCCTACCACAGGGGCTGAGGGACCCTGGCAACTTACTTAGCTACTGACTCTCGGTTTCCTCATCTATCAAATGAGAATAAACACTTGCCTCGGGATTTCTGCAAAAATTAAATGATATTACATCAGTAACTCATCTGTAAGAGTGGGCCCTTGGTAAATAGTGCCTATCATTATCTTTGTTAACTCTTATTAGTCCGTTTTCACACTGCTATAAAGATACTACCCGAGGCTGGGTAATTTATAAAGCAAAGAGGCTTAATGGACTCACAGTTCTGCATGGCTAGTGAGTCTTCAGGAAACTTACAATCATGGTGGAAGACAAAGGAGTAGCAATGGCGCAGGTCAGACAAAGAGTGCAGGGGAAATGCCAGGCACAATTAGAGAACTGCCAAGCAAAGGTACCTTGCTCCTTTCAGTATCACAGGATTACAGCTATCAAATATTGCCTAATTGTTATCCAAATGTTCTTAGCAAGCTCTTCTTCAGTGAAGCTAAGCATTGCTGGAAGTACTGCCAGGTACCCACCAATTAACTACATCTTTTACTTCACAGATGCTGAGATAGTATGAAATTCAAGGCAGTTGTTCCCAGTAGCCAGCCAGGTATAAGATTCCACTGAAGATGAAGAGAGAGCATTTGGAGGCACAGCTAAGCTACAATTCATCTAAGATGAGAAGTGAGATGTTTCTTCATGGTTACCATAAAGTTGGTCACCTCTAACAAGCATTGCCCCATCAAATTATTCTGTTCTCTACAAGCATAAAATATTAGGTTGGTGCAAAAGTAATTGTGGATTTTGCCATTATTTTAGCACCAACCTAATACTAGGACCAGTCACTGCAGACACAAGCCACAGAGCTCTAGGGATCTTAACTCTCTACAGCTTCTCCATGATCTGGGGAGACCTTGTCCCGCTAGCTCTAACCACAGAGACTTTATATTGGGGCAGCAGCCTTCCTATAACACTTCACTTTTTGTTGGGGTAGAATAAATTTTCAGCCATAGTTATAAATGATGAAACAGAGCAGAACTTGGACTTAAATTGCATCTTCTGATTCTGTGGCTTTTCCCTACCACAGCAGGATGCCCCTTTAAATTAAAAAACCACAGAGAGAGAGAGAGGAAGAAAGAAAGAAGTGGCTGCCAGAATACGCTCAGGCTAGTATACTACAGTATTTGAAACCATATGGATACCGCTTTTAAGTATGTGATGCTGCTTAACTTTTACAAGAAAAACATCTTTGTTAAGTGTTCATAATTCATGGACAGTTTGTTCTCTCAGAAAAAAAAAAACCTCTCCAAAAGTATCTGTGCCCTGACCTTGCCCTCTTGCTCATTCTGGAAGGTTCAGGGAATAGCATTACTCCATAGAGGTTGCATTCAGTATCTTGGGAATTAGAAAACTTCCAAGAGTGGCACGGGCAGTAATGGGTGGAGACAGAGCCCTCCAGCCAAACACTCTAACACATACTCCCTCAGGCAGCTGAGGCTGCAGCCAGAAGAAGGAGAGGCAAGATTCAAGGGTGAAAAGAGGGGTTCCTGGCCAACCATTCGTGCATCAAAGGACAAGTAGCTATCTCCCTCGACACATGCATGGAAAAAGTGGAGCAGGCAGAAAACAATAAATTGTCAAAATGGCAGCTCTATGTAATCACCAAGAGAACTAATTGGGTTACAGAAAGAAAACACACACACACACACACACACACATTCATAGAGACAGAGTCCTGTGAAATACAACCTAATGCTTCCTTGTGAATTTTCATACTCCTCTGTGATCCATCACAGCAGATATTACATCCCAAACTATCATCCATATGAACACCACAAGCCAGCAGGGAAGCACAGCACGAAGGGGACTCGTGACCTCTGCTCCCTGAAGTGCCTCCCCCACCTCCTGCAACCTATAACTTGGGAACTCACTAAGGAACAAAGTGCTAAGGCAGCAGGCATTTAGTGGCACCTGTGCTTGCATGGGAGTGGCAGTGCCAGGGCATTCTCCTGTTTGCTGGGGAATTCATTTGCACCACACGTGCGAAGCTGGGGTGTAGAGCATCTTCTCAGCAGGAGATTTCTACTAAACAGAGGTTTGCCTCCTGTGCAAGATGCTTTCACACCTCAGAGGCCCTGGTAATCTTCAAGCTCCAGATTTTTCCACTGAGGCTTCACTCAATGAAGTGGGCAATGTCTTTTTGTTTTAAGAAATTCTAATGTAAGACTCCAGTGCTTCCGTGGGATCCTTCCCTAGCACATCAACCTAGGGACCCAGGAGAAGCAGTGGGGAAAAGTAAACAAAGAAGAAGAATGGGAGGAAACATTGAAAGAGAGACTGAATATGACAGGTACCTACATATACATCATCTCATCTTTGCAACTACTATAACAAGAGAACTTCATTTATTCTCATTCCAATTTTAGTATATGTGCTGCCAAAGCAAGCATAGAACTTTACTCTCATTTTGCAAAGGAAAGACCTGAGACTCAGAGAAGTTACTGAGCTTTCCTATGTAGCAAGATTATTTTGTGTTTTCTTTATTTTCTCAGAAGGCTGGTAAAGCTAAGGACAATAGGCTGTGGGTACCCCACCTTGTTCTCAAGAAGAGTTGCTAGACCTATTCCCACAGGTTTTGCTAAAAGGTGGCCACACCTGTGCTTGGATCCTACTATCCCATTCAACCTGCGTAAGCAGAGTCTGAGGCTTATTTAGAAGGAGAACAGGTGCAAGAGTCATCCACCCAACTGGGATTTCTACAGGATGAGGGAACTGAGTTTCTAGTCCTTGGCTGGAGGCTTGTCAAGTCAAAGAAACTCATCAGTCTGCCCTGGTGCAGTCACACACATGAATAGGATGCATTTCAAGAGTGTTAGGAAAGGCTAGATACTTCTTCCTTAGAGTATGTGGGCTTACCAAACCTCAGTGTTGTTGCTGTCTCTAGCCCAGAAATTCATACACTTCTGAATGCAGTAGTTGTAGAGGACAAGTTCCAGCTTGTCCTCCTAGCGCATGGCATGGCCAGGATATGTGGGCTCTCTTGGGCCCAGTACACACTGAGAAGGAGACTTGGTCTTATTTGTCCTTGTGGAACTCAAAAGAGCTTCCTGCCAGGGCAAGAAGACCTCAGCACCAAGAGGCTGTGGGGTAGCCCACCACAGGCAAGACTTGAGGAGGGATTTAAGAGAACAGCAGAACAGCCTGAGGATTTAGTATACCACAGGATTCCCTGTGGGGTACCTCTGAAGGACCGACGGATGGCGTGGAGGGCCTGAGAGTTGCCCATGGTGGCAAAGGAAAACTGCAAATAGCATCAGCTAGCTAGAGACTTTTGCCTCTTTTTGTCTGCACTTTGCTCCCCCTGCCCCAACTCTAGAGTGCCCAGAATATAGGGAGGTATAAAGAACAAAGAAGGTAGAGGATATAGGAAACCATGCTGATGTGGTTTGTCTCTGTTTCCCCACCTACATCTCATCTCAAATTGTAATCCCCTCATGTCGAAGGAGGGACCTGGTGAGAGGTGACTGGATCACGGGAGCAGTTTTCCCCATGCTGTTCTAGTGATAGTAAGTGAGTTTTCATAGGATCTGATGGTTTTATAAGGGGCTCTTCCCACTACGCATGCTCTCTCTCTCACCTGCCACCATGTAAGATGTGCCTGCTTCCCCTACTTCATGATTGTAAGTTTCCTGAGGCCTCCCCAGCCACGTGGAACTGTGCGTCAATTACACCTCTTTGCTTTATAAATTACCCAGTCTCAGGTATTTCTTTATAAAGTGTGAGAACAGACTAATACAAATGCCTACCTCCTCACTACAGGGCTGTGCTGAGCCAGGGCTGGTAGGGATGGGGAGAAAGGATGGGGAGGAAGAAGAAAGCTTCTAGTTATAAGTGAGCTTCAAGTGTTAGAATGGACTGAACTAAAAAATTTTAATGGCTAAAAATGAGCTTTAATTATCAACATAAATTGATTACTGAACAGTTGTCAACAACTGAAAAGTTTTGGGATCCTAGGGTAGGAAAGTGGGGTTCATCATAGCTTGAATGAAGGTGGTATTGTGAGGGAAAAAAAATATTTTTTTTGAGACAGAGTCTCACTCTGTTGCCCAGCCTAGAGTGCAGTGGCACAATCTCCACTCAGTGAAACCTCTACCTCCTGGGCTCAAGTGATTCTTCTGTATCAGCCTCCCAAGTAGCTGGGATTACAGGTGCTTGCCACCATGCCTGGCTAATTTTTGTATTTTTAGTAGAGACAGGGTTTCACCATGTTGGCCAGGCTGGTCTTGAACTCCTGACCTCAAGGGATCTGCCCACCTCAGCCTCCCAAAGTGCTGGGATTACACTAATGAGCCACCACACCCAGCTGGGAGAAAAATTTTAAAACAGTATTTTCCAACTTGGACCCTCTCAAAGTCTGCTAAGCTAATAGGTTAATCACACTGAATATCACAGATGTTTGCAAAGTCAGCATTTGAACTTTATTTTCCAGCTGCAAAGGCAGAGGATCATTCTTGTGCTATGGGGATAGAAATCGAAGTCAGTTGAGGTTGTAAAACTTAGAGTTAAACAGATGTCTTGGAATCACTTTTCTTTATGGTTATCAGCAGCAGCATAAATCTGCTTCTTACAGGAATTAGATTTGTTTAGGAATTTCAATAGGAGTCTATGGTACAAATAAGTCCAGTTCCATATAATTTTGTCCACTATTGTGTCAAAGTTGGTAGCAGGAGAGCATGCTGGCTGACCAACTTAGTGGAAGACACCGAGAAGTAAGTACTGACAAAGACTCCCTCTTTTACCAAACTTGCTAGGTTCCTCTGAGCCCTCCGGACTAAGCCTCCACCTCTGCCTGTGTTTAGCAATTCTTCTAAGTCAGCTTGGCAAAAATTGCCCTACCCGTGGCAGCTCCTCTTAGTAATTTTCCATATACTGAGCCCTTCACTCTGTTTCTAAAGCCCCAGCTATCTTTGCTGTGTTCAGAGTTGAGCTCAGTCACTACTCGACTGCAGTAGTCTCCCCTGCACTGCCACAGGCTTGAAGAAAATGCATCTCACCATCTTTAACAAGTGTCCAGTGAGTAAGTTTTCTTTAACTGTACCAACTCCAGTTACCTTACTGACTGGAACAGTGTCGAAAGGTAACAAGAACAGCTACCTCTATTTCTTATGTCCGTGGTTTTGTAAAGGCTGTTTTATTCTACTGTTGTCAAGTACATTTTTAATTTTCTCATTCTTTTTGGTTATTTGAATTAAAGGAAAAGAGGGAAAAGATTTGAAAAAAAAATTTTTTAAAACATTACAAAGGGACTGAGGGAAAGGACAAATTAGTATGCATGACAAAGAAAGGCTCTGCATTAAAGGCTGAGGAGGAAGGGAAAGGGAAGGGCTGGGAGGGGGAGAAGAGAAATGAAGCAGGTTTAGCCTAGTCAGGCTTATGTACTAAATGTTATAGCTTTATAAATTCCCAGAGGTGCAAAAAAGATCTTAGTGTATATAATGCTTTAAAAAGTCACAGAAGGAAAAAGGAAATGAATTCAACTCACTTGCTTTTGGGGCTGCCTTAAAAAAAAAAAAAAAAAGGCAGATAAATGCTGCTAACAGAGCTCTTTGCAATGTTTCAAAATGAATAAATAAAACCTTCCCTGCCAACTTTTTTTTTATTATTA
This sequence comes from Colobus angolensis palliatus, assembly GCF_000951035.1. Taxonomy (NCBI): domain Eukaryota; kingdom Metazoa; phylum Chordata; class Mammalia; order Primates; family Cercopithecidae; genus Colobus; species Colobus angolensis. The sequence goes on from NW_012117243.1 coordinate 1,322,932, forward strand.
TGTCTGTCTCTGACTTTTTAAATGCTTTCCTTAAAAATGTTTTCATGCTTCCTTTTCCCTGAACGTTTTACAGTTCGCGTTCTTAAATTTCACTGGAGACCTGCAAATCAAGTTGCATCTTGCTGATTTGATAGCTGCTTTTACGCAGCCCAGCGGAAGGCAATGCCTTAGCATCACTCTTGCTGGGAAGAGAGTTTATTAGCAAGGCCTCCCCTGCTTGGCTGGCAGGAGGACGTGCTAGGAAGGCCAGACTAGGCTTGGTCTGGCCCAGGGGCCAGCCAGCAGGTGACTGGATCAGGCGGAGCGGGCCACTCAGCAGTGACCTTCAGTCTCATAGCAACAGCAAAGGAAATCACCTCTTTCCCCAAACATCATTAGAGACCCTTGCTTTTCTACCCTGGTTGGGAGAGAGGAAGGGAAAGTGGACACAGGCAGGAGAAGAAAAAATCCTTGTTTTGCAATCCTAGTAATTAGTCCTAGAGGATTTCTCCAACTGCTACTGCTGGCAGGAAGGCCTAGAAAGTGGCGTCGTCAGGCTCACTGCACCGGCCACCGTGGTGCGGGCTCCCTACTTGAAATTCAAATGAGAGCTGCTCTGACCTTTCCTGTCACATATTTTATTTCAGAGACAGTTTACAAGGCCTTTCCACCATGCAGGTCATGTTTTAGTTTAAACAGAAATACTCTCGTAGGTGTTAGATGCGAGTTAATGATTACACTGAAATCATTCTAATTAGGCTCTGTTGTTACACACTGCCCTTTGGGGGCTGCTGCTGTTGTCACATAAAGTATTTTGTAGAAAAATAATTGGTCTGAGCTCTCTTTCTCCCTCTTTTCACATACCCATCCCCTCTCTTCCTCTTTTGTTCAAAAAAAATAATAATAATGATTATTGATCTTTCAGCACTTGATCGGGAAGATCATTCACCTTTCGTTCCCTGTGATCCTTCAGGAAGGCCTCAGGCTGTCAGTGGCTGCGGAGGGAGGTCACCTCCGCTGGTTCTTTAGCAGTGCAGGCCTGCGTCACTCTGTCAGAGGGGAAATGAGGATGAGATCCCTATTAGAGTTCCTCCAAAGCATCCTTACATTTTGTTTTGGTCTGCTCTGTTTTGGGGGGAGCCTCCAGGAGGAACGGCTGACTTATTCCAAGAGGCTTGTCACCTTCCTGCGCTGTGCACTGGTGTGAGGAATGATGCAGCGGGGTGGGTGGTGCTCATGTCTCTGTATAATTTCTTTGTCATTTACCTACATCTATATACATACACCATGCACAGTTCACTCTCCAGCAATTTTCTATCTTGTTACCACCAGGATGATCCAATATTGATTTTTTTCCCTCCTAACTTTTCTTTGTTTCTTCTCATTTACCCTCAATAATTGACCCAGATGCCCTACAGAAAAAAAGCACTTAGCTATTTAAAGGGATATACTTAACACTAGAGGAGGAGGAAACAAATTTGGGGTAAATGAACAGGGTCTATTCTGAAAAATGGACAATGCTAATGAAGATAAAATGGACCATTGCTTGGAGAAAAAAAAAAATGTTTTTGTCCTGCACTTCTGACAGTTAAAAGGTTGGCTGAAGAGTTGAAAGGAGAAAGGAAGAGGCTTCAAATGAAGAGGCAAAGATTCAAGCTGGGAAGGGTGTGCTAACCTAATACCAGGAGTAGGCTGAGTACTTAACATCCTTGCCTACAATTGAGAGTCCTGACTACACTTTTTAAGGTTGTTTCCAATCTTAAAAGTACTGGAAAAAATTATCCCGAGGTCGACTGTCTCAGCCACTTTAAATCTAGATCCAGTGCCATCAGAGAATTTGGGAAACAAAAATTTTTAATGAAGTTTATGCAGCAAAAAGCCAAGTTGGCAAAAATTTTTCTCATCCTGATTTAAAAAAAAAAGTGTAAAGAATTAACAAAATTATAAAAACATCACTACTGTTTACCTACCCTAAAAATTCAGTATCTCTAGGATTTGCTGTCTGGACCAATAATCCTTTCCACTCAAAGTGTGGTTCACGGACCAGCAGTGCCACCCTCACCTGGGGGTTTGTCAGAAATGCAGACTCTCAGGCCCCACCCCAGATGTGCAGAATCAGAACTTTTACTCTAACAAAATCTCCAAGTGATTCACGCATGCATTCAGTCTGAGACGCCTATTGTACGACATTCTTACCTTCAGAGACCCAGGATTTTTCTCCCTCTTAAAGATTCCCTGACTCAACTTGAGTCCTGTGAAATCCACCTTACATTTCATGCTACCATGGGGAGAGACACGAGGTCCGACTCCTCACTCAGTTTCCCCAAGAAGCTGAAAAGTAAAGACACAGACATTAATTGAGTTTTCAAGAAAAAAAAAAAGTAGTACTGAAAACTTCCTTGAGAAATATGTTGTTGTAATGTTTTGCTTTTATTTGCTTTTGACATTGGGAAGGTGGGGGTGGGTTACAGGGACTCTGAAGGAAGTCATAAAAATTAAAATACTAAGTTAGAGACCTTTTGTTCTTTTTGTCTTTACTTAAGAGCTAAAGTAAGTTGTCAGTCCAAAACAACCCTCGCTATATGAATAAACATTCCACCAGCAATGCTAATAATTCAATTAATGTCCTATGCAAGTATGAAAGACTAGTTTCTCACTGGTTTGATTAGCTTGCATCTTGTTAGGATTCAGTTTTAGAGGTTTTATACGCACACACACTCACATACACACACACCCACACATCTATGTATGTACATGTATATATACTGTGCCTATATATGCTAAAGACACTTGCTGTCTCTTCTAAACAATTAAAAACAAGTTTATTTCAAGACCCCACCAACCTTAGACTGCAGCCTGGCAGCCTCATGTCTGCCAAGGCCTCCAACCGCAGTGTTTGTTGGCAACACCTTTGTCACTGCCTAAACAAGGCATCAATAATTAAATTCCCATTTATAAAAAGAGGAAATTATTCATGCCATCAGCACTCCCCATCAATAACAGGAGGAAACCTAACTATCTCATTACCCCATCACACTGTGTGCAAACAGAACTGCCCGTTGTTGACAATAAATATTTGATAAGTGAGGAAACAGGAAGGATAAACCAAGGGTGCAGAGTGGAGCTGCACAGTTGCCAGGGGACTTGGCCTCGGTGGCTGTGGTTTACCTCCCAGGTCATCCTGGAGATGCCTTCTGGATTAGCTGCAAACTGACCATGGCTCAATGAAAAGCAGGCCATGTGCCTGCTTCTGAATCACACAGCCTTTCTATCTTTATTCATGTCTAAAAATATAACAAATCTTGGTTCTCGCTTTTCTTCCTTTGCTTTCTCAATACATTCCTAGAGAACTTTCTCAATCAAAGTTTTAAAATACGCCATTATATTTGAAACATTCTACTATGCCTCAACATCCCGTCTGGAATGTTGGACTGGAAGTTTAGTAAAAAATGGACTGACCAAGTGGGTGGGCGCTCGAGATTCAAGCTCAGCTTTCCCGTGGACCTGCTGGGAAGCCACGGGGAAGCTGCTTTACCTCTCTGTGCCTCAGTTTCCTCAAGTTGAAATTGAGATATTTGGAAGAGCTGATTTCTCTTTCAGCTCCTAAAAATAAAATGTTTCTTTTCATGGAAAGCCTTCCCTCATAATAATTTTTTTAAATACAGGAAAATCACAAGTCACCCCAAAGGAGAGATGCAGTGTAATTTTCAGTTTGGTACTAGCTGCTGACCTTGGATAAATTATTAACTCTAGCCCCCATGTTTCTCCACTCTGTTGAACAGAGATAATGCTGATTATTTTCTTTGGCAAGGTTATTCTCTCTTTCTACCCCTATCTATTTTCCACCCTACTCAGTCCTTCTCAGTATCTTTGGAAACAGACGCCATCACACATGCTCCCCTCCTTTCTGGCTTCCTGTTGGACTGGGCCAATGGAGGTCTCCACCAAGAGATTGGACAGCAAGAGTTGAGAGATGCTAGGACATTCTTCACCACCCCCTCCCTGCTTCTGCAACCCTTCTGGAACAGCAGCCCTCTCTTTCCCTAACCACAGCTCCCACCAGATGGTCCCTTGCCACAACTCCTGTTCTCAGTGGGCTCTGGAAACCTATTTCGTCCCCTTTTCCCTTCACCCCCAGGCATAGGAACAGCTTCTGCAGTGGCCAGCCTCTGGTTTCTTTGTCTCTGCCCACATCTCTGTAAGTAGGTGTTTTAGTAAAGCCCCCTATTCAAGCTACCTAAGCTCAGTTCCATTTAATGACAAAACTCGGAGTGACACCCATGGTAAATATTAAGAATAATCCATCTAAAATACTTCTGATACTGTATTAGTGCCTTAAGGCTGCCATAATAAAGTACATGGTGAAAGCAACAGAAATGTATTTTCTCATAGTTCTGGAGGCTGGAAGTCCAAGGTCAAGGTGTTGACAGGGTTGTTTCTTCTGAGGCCTCTATATTAGCCAGTCCTCACCCTGCTATAAGGACATACAAGTGACTGAGTCATTTATAAAGGAAAGAGATTTAATGGACTCACAGTTCCACATGGCTGGGGAGGCCCCACAATCATGGCAGAAGGTGAAGAAGGAGCAAAGGCACATCTTACATGGTGGCAGACAAGAGTGTGTGTGCAGGGGAACTGCCCTTTATCAAACCATCAGGTCTCATGAGACTTATTCACCATCATGAGAACAGCACAGAAAAACCTGCCCTCGTGATTCAATTACCTCCCACCAGGTCCCTCCTACAACGCTTAGGGATTGCAGGAGCTACAGTTCAAGATGAGATTTGGGTGGGGACACAGCCAAACCATATCAGCCTCTTTCCTTGGCTTGTAGATGGTCACCCTCTCCCTGTGTCTTCACATCATTTTTCTTCTGATGTGTCTGTGTCCTAACCTCCTCTTCTTATAACGACACCAGTCAGATTGGATTAGGATCCCCCCAGTGACCTAATTTTAACCTAATTACCCTTTAAAGACACTTAACATTCTGGGGAACTGGGACTTAGGACTTCAATGTATTAATTTGGCAGGGATAACATTCAGCACAAAAGGTACTTTCAATATAATTTCAGCAGGGACTTTCAACATAATTAGGCCACATTTTTCTAAGAATGAAACTTGGCTGCATTTCTCATATATCCTTCAAGAGAGGTCTCCCAGATCATAAACCCACACCACAACCAACAGCCATGCTATGCATGGAGTATGTGGTACCAGACATAAGCTCCAACCAAACATTGGTGACAATGTAGTACTGGCTTCACCCACCTCAACCAGAGGAATCTGTGACCAAAATGGGAGCATGCCAGGGTAAGAAATGTTAATTGGGAGGCAGAAGATGGGAGCTTCTGGCTGAGTGGCCTTAACTATCACTCAGCATTTCAGATGCTCCATTTCTGCCTTCATAAAATAATAATATCAACCACCTCATGCGGTTATTAAAAGAATCAAAGGAGATAGTAGATGTAAAAGTCCTTTGCAAAACTTAAAACACTGTCCTGGTCCTGTACAAATAATACACTTGCCCTAAGTTCAATTGTACTGTTTTCTGTTCTTCAGAGAATGAAGAGTTGAAAGACAATAAGCCCTTTGAAATCAGGAAACTTTCATCATACGCTATTTTTATTCCTTCCACAGCTCCTAGCTGAGCACACAGTGGGTTTTCAATATATATTTATTGAAGTAAGTTTTCATCAGTGCAGTGCTTATCCATCTTCGTTTAATTAAAAACAAAAACACTGAACGAAGGCACCCAGTTCTAGAAGACAAAACTAGATATATCTATTAGTTTGCCCATTAAGTCAAGTTTATGAGAACTTCTCAACATTTTTGCCTATGTCTTTTAGTAATTAAAGCACACCAAGACATTTAGGATGCATTCTGAAAAACATTTATCAATATTATCTCTGGGGGCCATTATCCACGGTCCATGATCCTTGCCCAGTTTCCTGATACAGTAGTCTCCCTTTATCCATGGGGCATATGTTCCAAGATCCCAAAGAGATGTCTGAAACCTCAAATAATACTGAACCCCATATATTCTATGTTATGTTTTTACTTACACATACATGTGATATGCTTATGTGATATGATGAAGCTTAATTTATAAATTAGGCACAGTAAGAAGTTAACTAGTAAAAAAAATAGAATAATTATAACAACGTACTGTAATAAAAGTTATGTGAATGTGGTCTCTCTCTCTTTCTCTCTCTCTAAATATCTTATAGTACTGTACTCACACCTTTTCCTATGATGATGTGAGGTGATAAAATGCCTACATCATGACATGAAGTGAAGTGAATGACATAGGTATTGTGATGTAGCGTTTAAAACTTACGAATTGTTTATTTCTGAAATTTTCCATTTAATACCTTCAGATCAAGGTTGACCTCAGGTAACTGAAAGCAACAAAAACAAAACTGCAGAGAATAGGGACTACTATAACTAGATGGAACTCTCAGTGTAATTGGAGTTTGACCCAATAACAGCTCCATCCTCTAATCAACACATGGGTTCGTGCCTATTCTGAAATTTTACTTTAAGGAAGACTGAGTTTTGCATCATTTTTACGTTACACTAAGTGACTATTGAATGCTGGAATCCTAAGTCTTCTTTGAATGTTTGAATAATAAAAAATATTATAAGAAATACCGAGGAAGTCTAACTAAAAGTAGAAATTATTGGATAATGAATAATGGGAATTATAAATTGGGATTTTTTTTTTACTTGAGAAATACTTTCGTCTTTTGACCTTTGCTTGATCTCTTTCTACTAATCCTGTAATTTCAATTCATTGTCACTCACCCAGAGCATTATAGTAGATAGTCTTCCCTTGAGTTAGGGCTGCTAGGTTTTCTCTGTTTTGGTTTATAATGTGATAGAAAGTATTATTTTAGTTGAACTGTGAGATACATTGCATAATTTGCATAGTTGCTTTCCTATTCAAAACCAAGTCTTATTGTGTAACATCCTTGTGACATTATTACGATTCCAGAGACAGAATTTGAGAAAGAGAGAGAGGGGATTATGGGGTGTTAACCTCCAAGGTTCCCATTCCACATGCTACATATTAGCAGGAATAAAGAGAAACTGGGAAAAGCTAAGAAACAGTGAAAGGAGAAATAAAAACAACAGATGTTTTAATGGGAATGAGAAAATTATTTTGCCTATGATTGGATGGGAGAATGTAGAGATGCATGTGAGGATGGAACCTAACAGGATGTGGGCTCTGAGGTCAGGCTATCTGGTTTGAATGCTGGATGTGCCAGTTACTCACTGAGTAAACATGGACACATTTTAACCTCTCTATGCCTTAGTTGTCTTTTTTGAAAAAGGACAATGTGAACATCAACTTTATAGGGTCATTCTGGAGATCGATAGAGCCAATTAATATAGGCTGAGCCTAGCAAATAATATCTGAATAAATATTAGCTGCTGTTGTTACTGTTATTGTTATTGTTGTTGTTATAAAAACATTCAGTCCTTCTTAAGTCAGAATTTTGCCATTGGTTAAAATCTTTTCAAGTGTGTCAACATCTCACTTAAATATAGGTGATGTGGTTTGATGTTTGTTTCCTCCTAATCTCATGTGGAAATGTGATTCCCAGTGTTGGAGGCAGGGCCTGGTGGGAGGTGATTGGCTCATGGGGGCAGATCCCTCATGAATGGCTTAGCACCATCCCCTTGGTGATAAGTGAGTAGTCACTCGGTTAGTCCTCAGAAGATCCGGATGTTTAAAAGAGTCTGGTTCAATATAATCTACAGATTCCAAGAAAAAAAGAGTCTGGGATCTCCCCCTTCTCTCTCTTGCTCCCTCTTGCCATGTGAGATGCTGGCTCCTCACTGTCCTCCACCATTATTGGAAGCTTCCTCAGGCCCTCTCCAGAAGTGGAGCAGATGTTGGCACCATGCTTGTACAGCCTGCAGAACTGTGAGCCAATTAAACCTCTTTTCTTTATAAATTACCCAGCCTCGGGTATTCCTTTATGGCAAGCTTGTCCAACCCATAACCCATGGGCCTCATGTGGCCCAGGACAGCTTTGAATGAGTCCCAACACAAATCTGTAAACTTTCTTAAAACATTATGAGTTTTTTTGTGAAATTTTTATGGCTCATCAGCTATCATTGGTATTAGTATATTTTATGTGTGGCCCGAGACAATTCTTCTTCTTCCAGTGAGGCCCAAGGAAGTCAAAAGATTGAACACCCCTGCTTTATGGGGACATAAAAAGGCCTAAAACAATAAGATACATATTCTGTAAAAGGGATAGATTGGTCTGTCTTTCCAGCTCTCACATTCAATGCTCCTGTGAGGACCCTCCAAGCCCTTAGGCTACATATATTCTAGAACAGGAAGGAACCTGAAAGACCATATTGTCTATTCCACATATTTTGTGATGAAGAGACAAACTCAGAGAGATTAGCTCTGGCTGGATTTCTCATAAGGGACTATGTGTCAGGCATGGACCTGGAATGAGAACAACACCCCTGAGAATGGCCAGGCCTCTCCTCACTACATGCCCAGCCCACGATGTCACCCATCTCATTATTTTACCCATGAGTTCCTTAACCCAGGATTCTAAAAATTAACTCATGCACGTCTAGATTTTAAAAAGTGATTTGAAAGACCAAAATGCAAGTTTTTTGAGGGCTCAAACCTCATCTTTTTTTTTTTCTCTTGTTAGTTGGATATATTTCTCAACCTCAACTTAATCTTTTTCTGTTTCTCCCAGAAAACCTAGCACTTTGCCTCACACAAAGCAGGTCTTCAAAAAAAAATGTTGTTTAAAAATGTTGGCTTCACTCAGTTTGCAATGATACATTTATCATCATTCTTTCCTCACCCTTAGCATGATTTGACATACAGGCATAAGGAAAGATCATGAAAGAAATAGCTCATCATAAGAATTTTGAATTCCTGGATATTTCAGAACTCCTATCATATTTTTAGGCCCACATGTCTAAAAATAGAAATTAGCTTCCTGAGGGGCCACTACATCACTGCACCATGATATTCCTCAATGTTCCACCAATGTGCACCACCAGCTGCCTGCTTTGGAAACTATGTCCACCAGCTCATGTCTTAGTACATTTGGGTTACTTTGACAAATACCATAAACTAGGTGGCTTATAAAACTAGAAATATATTTCTCAGTTCTAGGGGCTGGAAAGTCCAAGATCAAAGTGCCAGCAGATGCTTGAGGGCCCACTCTCCAGTTTATAGATAGCACCTTCTAGCTGTGTCTTCACATGGTAGAAGGGGAGAACTGTTGATCTCCCCAGGACCTTACAAGGTTACTAATCCTGTTCATGGCAGCTCCACCTGCCCTCATGACTTAATTGCCTCCCAAAGGCTCCACCCCCTAATACCATAACATTGAGAATTAGGTTTCAACGTATGAATTCTAGGGAGACACAAACATTCAATCTACAGCAACATATATAAAATTACTTTGTCAAATCAAAAGGCGGTTTTGGCCACAAATTAAATGCAAACTTGGAATGGCTGCCAAATCCTATTTATCAATGTAACAAATAATATTTACCAATTTCTTCATTTCCCTAAATTGTTTTCCATCCTCAGGCTATGTAGCTTGCATCTTAATTTAGCACTAATTTCTCCACACTAGAAACTTCTCCTGTGTGTTTTACCTTATTCCTGCTTCGACAAAAGTAAACACTGATTTGGACTCCTCTGGCAACTTGCTAATACAACAGATTAGTGCATTCTGCCTTAGGCAAAGTCTTTCTTTCTGCCCTTTTGGGATTGTGCAGCCATCAGATGTAATTTTGATTCTTGATATTTTAGCAGTCATGCATGGGACTTCTTTAGGCAAGTGAGACTGAAATATCTCTCTGACAACATGTTGGAACATGTCCCAGTCAAGGACATAAACACTGTTGCCTCTAAGACGAAGAATGCTGAAAGGGGTGGTATAGTGGAAGAAGAATGAGAATCAACTCAGAATTTAGTTCTAAATCTGGGATATGGTTAATTATCTACCAATCATGGCTTGATTTTTTTTTTTTTGTCTCCATATTTACCACAACTGAGACACTGAAGACCAGAAACCAAGAAAACATGTGAGATAAGTAAAGATGACAATAAGACCTTTAAGCCAAATTAACACCTCCTTCATACAGAAAATAAATATGTGATATGCCTCATGAATAGGCAAAAATGCCCTCTCAGGGTGTCCCCAAATTAAGATCTTCAAGTGAGTCATGTTTAGGAGACAACAAATAGGTTACTCCAGTGACAAGGATTCTCTCCTTGACCAAAACTTCAGTCAGCTTCCTCTGAATCCTTTGCTTGACAAGGTCTGACATTGGGCTTCCCTTCCCATCCTTGCAGGATCCAGTCTGAGCAAGAATTCTGATCAGTCAGTTTAGGGAAAATTCCCCCCGGGGCTTTGGTATCTGACCACCCTGGATATGCTATTACCCTGCCTTCAGTAATAAACCTAGCAAGTCACTTGAGCCAGAAACACTTTATCTTTGATGTTTTTCCTCTTAGTAATTTTCCATCCACTGCCACCCACTCTGCCCCTTGGTTATAAATCCCCACTCTTCTTTGTTAGAGTTGGAGTTCAGTCCCATCTCTCTCCCCTACTGCAAGACTCCATTGCAGTGGTCCCTGTACCTATCGCCAGGCTCCCCTCCCCTGGGAATAAAGCCATTCTTATCATCTTTAACAAGTGTCGTGAATAATTTTTTCTTTAACACTGGCTTGGATGGGGGAGGGGGCATGTCAGCAATCAGATTGGTTGTTTCTTCCTCTAATCCAAACTGCCTGTTAATATGGGAAAAATCCCCCCGGCCCTCATTTATCTTACTCATGAGCTTGATGAGCTCTGGGACTCCCTGTCTCACCAATCCATAATCTCTCAGCTCAGTGTTTCCAACATAAGCATGCATCAGAATCCCCTGTAGACTGAAAAACTGACTACTGGGTACAACGTTTACTATGTGGATGACGGGTTTAGTAGAAACCCAAACCTCAGCATCACACAACATATCCAAGTAACAAACTTGTGCATGTACCCCCTGAATCTAAAATTAAATTTAAAAAAAATCCCCTGTAGAGCTCACTCAGAATCCCCATTCTCAGGAAGTTGGGGTGCTGAGTGCCCCCAGCAGGTACATTTTTTTTTTTTTCCTGAGACGGAGTCTCGCTCTGTCACCCAGGCTGGAGTGCAGTGGCC